>NC_050573.1:562839014-563165014 GCF_011100635.1 Trichosurus vulpecula
CTCATCTGCCTTGATCAGCAATATTACATAAACACAGTTTTACATGGCAATGATCTCAAGAAGGGAGGATTCTTTCAGGTCTCTGCTCATTATAATGTAGCTGCATGAAAACTCAGGTAGCCCTCAAGAAAGGCATTAAAAGTGCACTGAACCCTTACTAGATGAAAATGTTGCCGTTTCGTAATGTGTTGTGGTGGAACTGTCTCAAAGAATTCAGAGTCAAACCACCTCTAATCCAAGTATAGGCATTTGTTGAGATTGATTCCTATCATGAAGTGGGCTACGTTCCAAGATGAATCAGCAACTTTAGTGAAAGCAAGACAGATTTTTATAGGGTGAAGATGTGATTGCATAACAGAAATTATGAATATTAAAAAGGCAGGAAGAGTTTGTTAAGGGATTAGGTAATAGGGGAAAGGTGCCAGCCACAGTGGAACTGTGCATGCGATTACCCATAATGCATATAGAAAAAACCATTGGGAGGGTATGCTTGTATGTATGGTAATGATATTATAAGCCTCTTTAGCCCATAAGTTCATATAAAGGACACATTTTCCTATTATTGTGCAGGTTTCTACTTAACTCCCTTCTATCATTTTGGGGTTTACATCCTGTTCAGGTATCTTGGTGCTGCTGCTTTTCTGATTGGCTGGCCTATAGTGGTCCTCTCTGAGACTAGATGGATGTGGTTGTGGTTGAGTGCATGGACACAACAGCTGTTTCTGTGGGAAATGTGAGGAATGGGTCTGGGGAGAGTGTCTAGCTAGAGGAAATGGCTGGGATCCCATCACGTTGACATGCCTGCTGTTTCTGTGAGAGTTACGAGTTCATGGATACACCTATTGTTGTAATGAGCAATGAGGCATATATGAAGAAGTTAGGATATTGAGTGTGTGTATGTGTGTTGTTGTTGAAAAAGATTACATAAATATGGACATCTAAGAGTCCATGATACCCCTATCCTCCATTTTCTATCCATCATAGCTTCTCCAAAATGAATCAAATGGAGAACAAGATTTAGAGGATGACTGAGCTTTGGGGAGGGCCAAAAGCCTTTATACTCCTGATGCTAAATTTCTTTTTACCATTTCACTAGAACCTCTATCTTTTCAGCCCTCTATCAGGGCAATCTATTGCTATTAGTGAGTCAGAGACATAGAACAAGACAACAGACAATTTTGGAAGGTAATTTTTGAGATTATCTAGTCTAACCTTCCATTTACAACGAGAAACCTTGACCCCAGAGTACTAATTGAATTTTCCAAAGTAGGAAATGAGAGTCAGGATTTGAACCCAGTCCTGAACACTTAACCAGTGCCCAGTCGACCCTTCCTTGTTGCTCCCTTTGTCCATTCTGCTTGCCATTGTTCAGTCATTTTTCAGTTGTATCTGACTCTTCATGATCCCATTTAGGGTTTTCTTGGCAAAGACACTGGAGTAGTTTGCCATTTCATTCTGCTCATTTTACAGATGAGAAAACTGAGGCAAAGAGAGTTAAGTGACTTGCCCAGGGTCAAACAGTTAGTACGTGCTTGGGGAGAGATCTGAATTCAGGAAGAAGTCTTCCTGACTCCAGACCTTGTACTCTTTCCCCTGCCATCTAGCTGACATTTTTGTTTAGGAGCTTCTTAAGATCTATGTAGACCTATAATTAAAATACTGCAGTGGAAGGTCACTAATTCTTTAGTAAACATAGAGAACATTTTATTGCTAAGCACTACAACATGTTAGAAGTCAGTTATTGAATAATCTTCCACAGAAACTGTTATGAATAATAATGACTGTGCTTTGGACAAAAAAAACCAAACTTTTTCTTAGAGCATGTAAAAATTTATGTCAAATGATCAAAGAAGAAAAGAAAGAGAATTTCATTCATTGTATCAAAAGCATTTACATAGGAGAGAAGATGAGCTGGTTAAAAAAATGAACTATGAACTGATAAATTTTTAGTATTCACTTTTGAGGCTAGAACAGACAGTTACACAGATTAGATTGGATAGTTTGGTTACCATTGAAAAATTTGAGTAATAGCTAATGACTAATGTGACACAATAGGTACTGAACAAGTGAAGAAGATAAAAGTGACATAATCACAAATTCAAGAAGGTTACAGCATGCTAATGAGATAAGATATATGATTCAATTAACTATAATCCAAATTAAAATATTAACTACAAAGTAGGAGAAACAAAGAGTCAAATGTTCCCTAATAGCAAGCATACTGAAATTTCTTTCCTTGGATCTGAATTCTCCTCTTTGTTCACTTTCTCTTTTGGCTATCTTATGTACTTTCTTGACTTTAATGATCATCTGTGTTTAGATGTCCTTCAAATCTATATATCAATCTTCAAAGTCATTGATGAGCAACAATTCTTTTATTTCCATATACCCATGGAACTTAGCTTTTCTTTATGCCAAACTTATCATGGCTCATACCCAACTGCTCAGATCCCTCCATTTGCCTTCTAATTTCTATGTCTCTTTTGAGGGTATCACCTTCCTCAATGACACAAGGGTTAGAATCATCACAGTCACTCATCTTGGACTCTTCCCTATCTTTCACTCATGACTCTTCCCACCAAAACTGACACATAGTAATTTCCTAGGGTTTCTACTTTTTCAGTATTGCTCACATCCATTCCTATTCTTTCTACTCATTCCACAATTACTATCATCAAAATACTTATAAATTCTTGTTTTGAATATTGCATTTACTTCCCAAATGAAGTATCTGTTTTTGGTCTCTCCCTTATCCAATCTATCCCTTTTTCTTGTTTACAAAATTATTTTTGCTTCACAAAGCAGAAAACAAAAACAAACACATAAATTAGAGAAAATGTTTAATTATCCATGCATTAAGTATAAATGAATTTTAAAAATCCAGTAAAATAAGATTAACAGAATGCACTAAAATGGAGTCCAACAATTTATTATATACTAGAAGTATATTTAAAAAGAAAAGATAAATGACTGATGAAAATGAGAAGCTGTAAAAAATTACTATACTTTAGATTTTTTTAAGCTAGAGTTGCAATTATGTTATCAAAGAAAATAAAATGCATAATATCAAAGTAGATAAGCAGGAAAAAGTATACTCTGCTTAAAGGACACCAACACAGTGAAAAATATCAGTACCATTTATTTGAAAAGACTGGCATACAATCTAAATTAATGAAGAAATACTTAAGTGAATTATGATAGGACATTGATAGTAAATGTTATATTAAGAGCCTTTTACATTGCCCATTTAGAAACACAGAAGGGCAAACAAACTGTTGGAGAATTTAAAAAATGAAAGATTTAAGAAATCTTCTGAATGAGAACATTAAAGAATATGCATTTTTCAGCAGTACAATGTGCCATTACACAAATAGCCAATATAGTATAGTACAGAAAAATCAAAAGTAAAGTAGTAGAAGTAATGTACTTGACATTAATAAATCACAATACATCATAGTAATTAATGCGAGGAAGATGTCTTCCTGACTCCAGACCTTGTACTCTAAGATACACGGAGAATTAATAATAACATTTAGAATTATGCATGGGTCAAAAAACAAGTCTCAGACACAATTACAGAATCCTACATTTTGAGAGTTGTAAGGGAACTCAGAAATCTTCTGCTCCAACTGATAACAAGAATGGACTCCTTCAGGCATCACACCTGACAAGTGCTTATCCAGTGTCTGTTTAAAGATTTTGGTGCTGAACAAATCCATCACTTCTAAAAAACAAAAACCTCCCCAGGGCACTTTTGGTAGAAGTAATTGGTGAATTTTTCCTAACATCAAGGCTAAATTTGCCTTTTTGCAACTTGCGCCCATTGTTCTGGCTTGCTCCTTTAGGGTTAAACAAAAATCTAATCTTTTCTGAACATGTCTTGAAATATTGAGGAAAACTTTCATATCTCCATCATTTTTTTGCATGTCTATATTCTTTTTTTCCAAGCCAAACATGACCACCTTCTTCAATAAATCCTTATATGACATGTACTTAAAGATCTTCACCATCCTCATTGCTTCCTTCTGAACATTCTTCAGCTTTTCAACATTTTTCATAAAACAAGGTACCCAGAACTGTAAAAAAAATACTCCAAATGAATTCTGTCTACATCAGAATACAGCAGAATTATCATCACCTATTCCTTGAAGCCCCATTGCTCTTAATAAACGCTGGGTTTTTATTAACTTTTGGCAGTTTTATCATACTGTTGGCTTATATTGAGTTTGCTATCCATTAAAAGACCCAAAACATTTTTTTTATAATAACTGCTATCTAACCACACCATTATAAAAGGCTTTTTGTAAAATCTAGGTAACCAATATCCAAAGTATCACCTTCATTTGCTGGAATGATAATCCTGTCAAAAATAAATTATAGTTGATCTAATACATTCTGTCCCTGATTGATCAATTCTTGTTCTTTGTAATCACTTCCTTCTTTTTAGATGCTCACCAGCCATACCTTTAATGATCCGCTTAAAAAAATTCAATCAATGAAGTCAAGATCACTGGCCTATAGTTTATAGACTTTTATTTCTTTCCTTATTTTTGGAAAATTGGGACAATATTTGTGCATATCCTATTTTGTGCTAATAACTATATTTTCATAATCTTTGAACTACTGCTGACAAGGTTTAGAAATTCTCTCTGCTCCTTCTTTCAAGATGCAAAGATACAGTTTATTGGGACCAGGTGAATTGAATTCAGCAAAGGTAGCCAGGTGCTCTCTTACTCTCCATTTACTTATCTTGCGTATCAGTTAATATATATATTTTTAAATTTCCAGTGTAAAGCCATTGTCAGAAGTACATAAAACAAAAAGAAATTTGCATCTGGCAGTTCTAGCTTCTCTTTGTTGCATATTATCATTCATTCTATTTATATCAAGGTATAGTTCTATCTTTTTCCTTGATTCACCTTTATTTTCTGTGTAAATACCTTTAAAAACATTTTTATTAATTCTAATTTTTTTGTAAATCAGGCTCAGCTGGTTCTAAGGTTTATGATTCTTGATATGATTTTTGTTGGATTGCGTCAGATTCTTAATTTCATCCTCTTGACCCTAGATCCATATTTTATAAATATTTTAATCAACATTTATTGGTGAGTTCTCTACATTTTTAATGTTCTGATGAGGTTTCAGCTTTAAGTTTGCAAGAGCATGTAGTAGAAATTAATAGACTTTTCTACTATCACATGCTTATGAGCATTTTCATTTTAGTATTTCTTTCATAGATAAGAAATAAATACCTGTCCTTTAGCTGATTCAAATTGTAACTGTTTTTTTTCTCCCCTCTTCGGGGAGAGTATAATAGAAGTTATAAGTTAAATTATTGTATCTGTTTTAAATCTTTGTTCAATGTGTGCCTGTGAGTGTTTAAGAATTGTTTTGTAGATATGAAATAATGACCTATCCTATATTGTATTTTTTATCCTCCTCTTTGGGGAAACCCCCGAAATTTGAGCTCTGAGTAAATTTCCCTCAAGGATGACTGAGTGGTACTGATTTAAGCTGAAGAGTATGAGGAAAAAGAGCCTAACCCCAAACACTAGAAGTCAGGCTTCCCTGGGACAGAATCTAGCCTACTAATATGCCTTGTTTGAGAGCAAATTGGCCCTTCAGTGGAGAGGCAGAGGGCATATAGATGCTTGAGCTTAGCAGTGCTTCTTATTGTCAGATAATCAACTTACATATTATTTTTCTTCATCTTTCTACTCTTGTAGGCACTAGCAACTAGTTTTCATTACTTTTTCCATCACTTCAAAACTCTTAACCTTCTACAACTCTACTAAATAGAGAACTGCTAGGTATTAAATAAAGAGCTGCAAGCATACAACATTGTTTTGTGGTACTTGGTATACTTACTGGAAAAAATGCAAGAGAAAATGAAAGTTCTATCCTTCAGTCACTTTCTGGGTATCTTAGAAAGAAAATGGTGCTAATATCCCAAGGTAAAGCTGCTAGAATGGTTTATTTGAAGTCTTTTTCAAAGACTGTATTTGTATCCAACTTCAGTATTATACTTAAATATTACAAAGCTCTAGTGATCTATTCTGTGGAGTGTGTGTTGGATCTGATGGTTCCAAAGGTTGAATATAGCCACCAAATATGAGTGACCTTTCTGATGAAGGTTGAGTATCTCCCTCATTTGTACCACAGAAAGGTCAACATCTGCTTTACAGCATCCTTCCCCTTCTCTATGGAATTGAAGAAATTTTGTGGACAATATGACTGTTAACCTTTTATTGCAATTTCTGTTTATAGAGTTCATGGCATGTTTATTGCTTTTTACATGGTCTACTGGTGATTATAGTTTAAATGCTGTTAAATACTTAAACTGACATTTGCAAAGTAACATTTGCCACAATGTTCGTTGGGAAATTTTCCAATTATTTAATGAGAAGCCTATATTTTTAAAGGTTGGGAATGATTAGAGCACTAAAGGAAATTCACTCATTTTTATTTTATCATGGCACCCAGGTGCTATAAACAATGAAAATGAAAATGCCTCTATAGAAATATAACTACTCTTTTGAATGAAAAAATGACATTTTTAAGTAACAAGCAATGTTTGGAAAAAATAATTTTAAAGTCATGTCTTTCCAGTGAATCAATTCCTCACTTCAAAAAAGGCTGAATTTATATTTTGTTCTGAATTCAAATGTTTATTTTTTTATATTGGCTAATCACCAAATGGTTCATCCAAGCTAGACCAATCTTCCATTGAATTAATAATTGCTTAGACTTAAAACCTGAAGTCACACAAGTCATAATAAAGACCTGATCTGAATCTAATGAAAGAGTAGTTACCAAATTTGAGGAGTGTGGAAAAATATCATTGCTCTGTAATCAACTGAAAAAAAATAGATGAAATTTTCTTTTCCTGGATAATTGAATCATGGAACTTGAAATTAGAAAAAGTTTCTAATAATACTTGAATTCTCTACTTTCTTGTAGACTTTTGGTATATGATACCTTGGGTAAATTGGAAAAATATAAGCTCTTTAGGTCCAATGAGTAGAAAAGAAACATCTTGCATTAGCCTTTCTATGGCTGCATTTTCCTTCCAAATTGTCCATTATGCTATTTCTTTTTACTTTTTGAATTGTGGTTTGATTATTAGTTTTATATAAGAAGATAAATTTTTGGAAGTTAAAATTGTCATTGTATGTTGTTACCAGAAAGATAAGGAAAAACAAAACAAAAAAACAAAAACAAAAACAAAAACAAATCACCTGTCAGAACTGGGAGAAGCCAAAAGTGGAGTCCATGTTTTAGAGAAGACATGGTTAGGTAATAGGGTCGTAGTGAGGATACTTTGAGAAATGGTATAGAGCCTTAGTTCTCAGCAAGATAAGGCAAAAAGTTTCAGGTGATAGTTGTATGGGAGGAAAAAAGAAATGGATTGATGAGCTGGATTTTGTGGAGGTAAAAACGACAAAATTTGTCAACTGATATGTGGGGTAAAAGAAAATGAAGAATCAAGAATGACACTGTGGTTCCAAACCTGGGTGACTGAAAGCATGGTGATGAATTGATATAAATAAAGCAATTTGGTATGGGGGTGGGTTGAGAAAAAAATAGCATGTTCTATTTTGAAGAGGTTGAGTTCGAGTACCTATAGAATATCTACTTTAAAAATGACTAATAAGCAAATATTTTTTCACTTAATAGTATTTTTTCCAATTACATGTAAAGATAGTTTTCAACATTCACTTTTATAAGGTTTTGAGTTCCAATTTTTTTCCTCCCTTTCCCCTTGCTCCCCGCCTCCCCAAGACCGCAAGCAATCTGAAATAGGCTGTACACATACAACCATATTAAAGATATTTCCACATTAGTCATGATGTGAAAGAAGAATCAGAACAAAAGGCAAAGACCATGAGGAAGGAAAAAAAGAAAAACAAAAGAGAAAATCATATGTTTTGATATCCATTCAAACTCCTTAGTTCTTTCTCTAGATGTGTATAGATTTTTCCATCATGAGTCTTTGGAATTGTCTTAGATCATTGTATTGCTGAGAAGAGCTAAATCTATCAAAGCTGGTCATCACACAATGTTACTGTTACTATGTACAATGTTCTCATGGTTCTGACACTTCAGCCAGCATCAATTCCTGTAAGTCTTTCCGGTTTTTTTCCTGAAATCTGCCTTCTTAACATTTCTTACAGCACAATAGTATTCCCTTACATTCATATACCACAACTTGTTCAGCCATTCCCCAATTTATGCGTGTCCCCTCAATTTCCAATTCTTTGGCATCACAAAAAGAGCTGCTATAAATATTTTTCTTCATGTGGGTCATTTCCCCTTTTTGTGATCTTTTTGGGATGTAGACCTAGTAGAGGTACTGTAATAATCAAATGTTTATGTGGGACTAGTGCTGCAGAGACTTGGATGTTATGTATGTGTGCACGTGAATACACATGTATAAACACGCATATATCACAGATGCATATATACATAGGTATATATCATTTATACAGATACAATAAGTTCACACTGGTTAATTAGGTTCCCACATAAGAAGGCTGAGAGCAAGGACTTCAGGTAAACCCATTTTCAAAGAGCGTGATATGATAATGCTTCAGCAGGAGACTGAGAAGGAGCAGGTAAGAGATACAAGAACCAAGAAAGAACAGTGTTACTAAAACCAGAGGAGTGAGTAAACAGGAGGGGAGGATGTTTAATGCTGTCAAAGATGGTGGAGATTAAATATGAAGACCAAGAACAAGTCATTATATATGTCATTTGTGATATTCTTAGTATCTTTGAAAATAGGTTCAGTTGAATAATTAGGTCAGAAGGCAGATGGCAAAGGGTGAGATGAGACTAGAAGGGGAAAAAATGAAAGTAGAATATTTTTCAAATGTTTTGGATAAAAAATGGAAGAGTGGTAGTATAATAGCTTGAGGAGTTAGAGAACACTGGAGGATTTTGTTTGTTTCCTTTTTAAGATGCAGGAGAAAGGCTATTTGTAAGAATTAAGGAAGGAAATGTAGATGTTAAAGATTAGAAGGGGCAGTGGCTATGCATTTAGCAGCTGGAAAACTGCATGTGGATTCTGTAGGATAATTAGTACAGATTGGCTTAGACTCTGCCTTCCTTAAGTCTACAGAAAAGTAGTGTGCCATGATACACATGATAGATTCAGGGAATCTAATATCTGAATTATCAGGTGGCATTCTAATCAAACAACCAGTCATGTGGTCTCATTGAATATCTGGTCTGAATGTGTGGAGAAATCCTCTCACTCTTATATATTATGTAGGTGAGAATAGAAGAATGGTTAAAACTCTAGGGAACTGGTAGCACAGTGTATAGGGTATCAGGCCTGAAATTAGAAGACCTTAGTTCAAATCTGGTTTCAGCCCCTCATATTTGTGTGACCCTGAGAAAATCACTTAATCTCTGTTTACTTCAATTTTCTCTACTGTGAAACTGGTGAGGACAATAGCATCTACTGAATTAGGATCAAATGGTAAAATATTTGTAAAAAAAAACAAACAAAAAAAAACACTTATCACAGTGCCTGTGACATAATTATTGTTGTTCAGCTGTTTTAATTGTATCTTTTGTGACCCCATACGGGTTTCTTTGCAAAGATGGTGGAGCAGGTTTTCTGTTTCCTTTTCCAAAGAATTAAGGAAAATAGAGGTTATGGGCCTTGCCCAAGGTCACACCGATAGAAAGTGTCTGAGGCCAGATTTGAATTCAATTCTTCTTGACACCAGGCCTAGCATTATATCCACTGAGCCAACTACCTGCCTCTTGGCATGTAGTAGGCACTATACACATGTTTATTTCCTTCTATTTCCCTTCACCTGGATGAATTCTATATTGATGAATCCATGACATGAAATTTTGATTAGGAGATATTAAAAATAGAAAATCTCTGACCCTGTTTACTGCTCCACATCTGTATTCCCTGTTCTCGTTGGTACCCTCTCACTGATACCCATACATAAAAGAATTAGACATACTCTGGCCAGAAAGAGTGAAAAAAAAGTCAAGACTAAGGTTCTCACATGTAGTCTTCCATCCCATACATCTCCTATAACCTTTTCTCCACAGGCTACGCAAAACAATGTGGAAGATCTAAATGTGTAGGAATCTAGCCTCCACATTTCAGAATTATACTGTCAGAAGAGATAGAGAACCAGACCTGGAGTCAGGAAGATCTGAATTCAGATCTAACGAACTGTATGATACTGCACAAGTCACTTCTATCTGCCTGTTTCCTCAGATTTACAAGGGATTAATTATGGTACTTAATTCACAGTGCTGTGATGATAAAATGTGATAATATTTATAAAGTACCTAGTAAAGTACCTGGCACATTCTAGGTGCTTACGAAATGCTCATTCCTTTTCTCTATCCCTGCTACATTCTCCCTTCCCCCCCTCCCCCCCCAAATAGGGAAGTTTGGAAGTTCAAAGGCAGGCAAACTGAGTTCTGTTTCATCTTGTTAGACAGATTCAGAACCAATTAAATGGCTAGACTCAAAGAGTACTCTTTAATGGGTTATTGTCACAATAACAGGAGTTCTTTATGGGAGTGCCTTAAAGATTTGTGCTTGGCCTTGAGCTGCTTAACATTTTTATCAATTTTTTTGATAAAGGTATAGATGACAAGTTCATGAAATTTGAATATGACAAGTTGTGAGGGATGTCTAACTTATGAGATGATAACTGTATTCCAAAAGTATTTTATTAGGCTAGAACATTTTGCAATATCTATTAAGAAGAAGTTTAGTAAAACCTAACATGGTTAAAAATAATTTCACAAGTGCAGGATAAGGGAGTCATAGTAGTATATCTGAAAAAAGCACTTGGGGGTTTTAATGGATTATGAATTTAATATGAATCAGTAGATTTTTGTGGAAGCCAAAAATTAGTGCCACCTTGATGTGCATTAAGAGGGGAAGAGTTTCTGGGAAGTAAGGTGATAGTCCCTTCAATTCTACACTTATACACCAAATGGAGTATTGTATTTAGTTGAGGGTAGCACTATTCAGAAAAGACGATCGATAAACTGGTCAATGTCCAGAGGAGGGCATCCAACACCATATAGGGTATTGAGTCTATCCACATCAAATGTAGATCAATTGAAATTATTGTGGAAGTTTATTGAGAAGAATAGAAGACTCAAGAGAAATATGACAGCTGTATTCAAATAACTGAAAGACTGTCATGAGAAAGGTGGATCAATCTTGTTCTGAGAGGTCCCATAGGACAGAACTAGGAACAATGGATTCAAGTTGTAGAGAACAATATGGGCTTTACATCAGAAATAAAAAGTTACTGAGGTTCCTTATAGCTCTCAAATACCATAATTATCAGATATTTGAAAAGAAAGCCCATTCTGCAATTATGTGAATAGAACAAATATCTGGGAGATATGGCTATATCTCAATTGACTGGCAGACATGAATTCCTAACAGAATACAGAGAAAAGAGGGCAAAAGAACTGTGATCTCTTTCCCATCTTCCTCCTCCTCCTCTTTGCCTTTTCCTCCTTGTCCTTTTCCTTTTCCATCCTCCATCTCCTTTATCTGCTGGTTTTTCTACTCAAGGGTAGATTTTGTTAAGTCCACAATGTTATTGGTAAACAAGTTTTTTGAATAACCCTTTCTGAGGGTTCTAGTTCATTTGTACAGGTGTTGCACTTGGCCTAATTTTTTCACTGCTGCTAGAATAAAGATGTTAAAACACTGAATAGTTTCCAGGGACTGATGAAGCATAGTTCTAGTGAAAACAGTAGCCTATAACAGTAGAACACCTCACATTATGTTAGATAATTAACCCTGAAATTAGCCCTTACCTACACTCAGTTCTAAGTTTACTGAGTATTAGCCATATTTATTCTGCAAGAATAGGTCTCACTGATTAGACACTTGAATTGCAATGCGAACTCAGGAAACTATTTGGATCTCTAAAGTAGAAATTCCCTGGTAGACTCTAGTAATTGGCAATCATCAAGGTGTCTATCTGGACTACATCTAGGACAATAGATTTAGTACATTACTTGGTGGACTCCTGCCACAGAACTCCATGTTCTTTTATATAGACAAATTGATCAAAGACAAATAAGTAACTAAACCATTACTGACCAACTCAAATCCAGTAAATTTTCAGTTAACTGCTTTTAAAAATATGGCTCTATGCTCCTGTGATGATTAAAATAAAAATAAAACCTATTTTCAAGGTCTAGTCCCTCCTAGATAAACACCATTGGTTTATACTGCCTTTATGATATCAGAAATTACCATCCTGATGACTTTGAATTGACTTAAATATTTATCCATATCTAGGTGGGCTTGAACAACTGATTTGCAATTAAGTCTCTTTCCATCTATGTATGAACACAAATCCTTCCTTTAGCTTAAACTAGTACACAATTTTTTTCTTACAACTAATCCTATCCCATGGCCTTCTTTTCTAAGTGTTATCATGCTGCTAGCTGAAATTGTTGAGCTTCTTGAAAAACATGTTCAGATCTTTTTTTTTTTTTAATAGCATCTGTCTTGCAGATTCAAGTAAGCTTTTTGTGTGACACAAATGTCATCCTGGAGGGCTTGGAGAATATCTTCTAACAGGAGAATAATTCTCACTAGCTCCATGTAATATTTTGGGTCTAATAGGTTGATCATCCAGTAGTTTAGATTCAATACAGGGATGAAATGACACACTTTCAGTCATTAAACAGTTAATAAGAGAAGAAATACTAGCCATAATAGGGGAAAGATATTTAATGAGATTATCAAGGGAATCACAAGATGATTTAGCTGACTAATGTTTGCCTGATTTGAATGGCACATTGTGGTCCACCAAACACGCATGAAAGGCTGAAGCTCTTCATGGCTGATTTTAGGTATCTAGAAAGTGATGTCAACAATCTGAGCCTTTATTCCCCCAAGTCAGTTATCTTGAGCGTGTTGTCAAAACAAACAACAAAAAAAGACAAAGTATTCAAAATTGAAAAAGGGTAATCATAAGAGAAATGCAAATCAAAACAACATTGAAGATTTACCACACAGTCTGTAAATTGGCAAAAACAACCAAAAAAATGGCAAAATAGCATGTTGGAAGGATTGTAGAAAGATATGCAAACATGCATTTTTGGAAAAGTTATAAAATGGTACAACCATTTTGGAAAGCAAAATGCAAATAAAGGGACTAAAATCTGCATAACACTTGAGTCAAAGACTCCATTACTGGGCTTATACTCCAAGGAAGCCAGCAAGAAGAAAAAAAAGTCTCCATACACTCAAAACTTTTTAGAGAATCACTTTTTTGTGATAGCTAAGAATTAGAAACAAAGTAAGTACATGTAAATTGGGGAATGGCTAAACACATTGTGGCACATGAGTGTAATGGAATATTAATGTGCTATAACGACATTTGTGACGAATATGAAGAAGCATGCAGAAATAAGTATAAATTGTCGTGAAAGTTTTTTTTCTCTAAAAATATTATTTGTCATATGGGGTGGAAAATATGGACAGTCCTTTCTATTATCACTCAATGTTCCCTATCTTATCTAACTTTTAAAAATTCTTTTCAGGTCTTTATTTTCTTTCTTGTTCCATTTGTTCAAATCATAGAGGAGATATGTTGAGGGCTTCCATTTTTATAGTTTTCCTTTCTATTTCTCCTTATAATTGGATTAATTTACCTTTAAAACTGTAAATGTCATGATATTTAATGGATACACACAATAAACATATGAAGATATGATATACAAATGTGTTTGTGTATAATATGTATGTTGACATATATATGTTTGTGTGTATCATATATAAAGAGTTCTTGCTTTATATAAATTAGCACTATAGAAATTCAATTTTGTATAAAGTAGTCTGAAAAAATCCATATACAGAAATACCTATGTTAACTTTATAGTTCTTTCTCTCTCTCTCTCTCTCTCTCTCTCTCTCTCTCTCTCTCTCTCTCTCTTTCTCTCTCTCTCCCCCTTCCTGTCTTTCAGGTCAGTGCTCCATGGCCTCCCACTATCCCCACCAAAAAAATAATTTCACACTAAAAATCTCTCCAAATGAAAGCAAAAGAATTTATGAAAGGAGAGGCCAGGATTGCAACCACTAGATAGAGGATTGACCTAAGACCTCTGGAATGGAGGGGGTGGAGCCAAGCTGGTGGCTGGAAAACAGGGACTTGCTTAAGCTCTCCCCCAAATCCCTCCAAATACCTGTAAAAAATAACTCAAAACAAATTCTGGAGCTAGAGAACCCACGAAACAACAGATGAAAACAAGTTTCCAGCCTAAGACAGCCTGAATGGTTCCTGGGAAGGGTCTATCACATTGTACTGGGAGTGGAGCACAGCCTAGCATGGGCCACATCAGGACAGACCAGGCCAGGAATAGTTCTGGCAGAGCAGGCCTCAGGGCCCTGAATCACTGAGCTGTGGCAGTTACTAGATTTCTCAACCCACAAAGGCCAAAGACAACACAACAGGCCACTGGGAAAACTGCTGGATCTGGGTGAGAGAAGTGTGCTGTCTGGCCACAGCCCTGGGGTGTCAGGTGGCAGAAAGAGAAAGCTCTGGGAGGTGCTTTCAAACCCCAGGCCCACTCAATGGGAGGACTCAAGTGGGTGATCAAAGCAAGAGTACAGGAAGTGCTTTGCTGGCATAGAGACAGGGTTCTCTTGCTTTGCCCTGCTTGGATCTGGGTTGCAGTCCTGGTTGGTGATTCTTGGGGGAGGAGGAGTGCTGGTGTGGCAGAGCTTGAGGCAACTGTGGAGTAGAAGTGACTCCGAAAACAGCAACACAGCCTCTAAAGCTTGGGACAAAGCACTCTTCACTAACCTGTTTACTTAGTAAGTGCTGAGCCCAGGCCTACACTCTTTCACTGATTGAGTGTGAAGCCCTCAGGGCCCTAAAGAGCATGCATGTATGTATGTATGTATGTATGTATGTATGTATAATGTGAGGTTAGCATTTGCTATGGAGGCTCACTCATTGGAAGAGTGTTCCTGTGGAAACTGAGTAGTTGTTAACAACCACCCCCCTTCCCCAGCTTTGAGAACTCAGATATTGGTGCATCTCTATCTGGTAACTATGTATCTATGTATTCCTATGGACAGATAGTTGGAAGCTCTGTCTGCTGATTTGTTAATTATATAATTCCTGCTTGCAATTTCTGTTTGTGTTTTCTCTGAAGTTCAGGGTTCTGGTTTTCCCCCCTGAACTAAGTGAATGATACATGTATGCTTAATTAAAGTAAGATTGTAAACCTCTTAAAGTTTCTTTCCTTAGAAAAGTAGATCAAAGAATCTGCGCTAGCAGCCATCCTGTGTGCTGGTGTTACTGGCCTTACACCTCCACAGCAGCTGCAAGTAACATTACAGCTCTTCAAGGGGAAATTTATGATCAATTAAAATGGTCACCATTTTAGTTGTATGTGGCAAAAAAAGGTTTTTCTTGAATAGACTTCTACCCACTTAATAACATTTTCTTTTTTTTTATAATTACATGTAAATTTAATTTTCAATATTCACTTTTATAAGATTTTGATTTCCAAATTTTTCTCACTCCATCCTTCCTCACCTCTCTCTCTCCCCAAGACAGCAAGCAATTTGATATATGTTGTACAAGTATAATCATATTAAATATATTTCCACATTAGTTATGTTAAATGAAAGAAGACTCAGAGGGGTGGAGCCAAGATGGCCCTGTGAAAGGAAGGAACTACTGTAGCTCTTTCACAAATTCTGTCAGATAAATCTAAAAAAGTGAATCTGAGCAGATTTGAGAGAATTAGAAGCCACTAGTAGACTGAGAGGGGTAGGAGCCCTGGGCACACAGATCAGGACCAGACCAAACCAACAGAGGAATCTGGCCAGCCTGTGGGTCTGGGAGAGCACTGGGTGAGCAAAACGCCAGAGCAGGAACAGGCCCAGGGAGGAAATACTGGATATGGCCATGATCGAGCCCCAGGTCTCTCAGCGCAGGACAGGAGGCTGTTGGAGCTCAGAGCCTGCAGCCACGGGAGCAGCTAGCCTGGAGGCCTCCAATGCACAGTCTAAAGGTCTGAAACTGGCCTTTTTGGACTCCTGGTAGCCAGGATGTGCATGTAAAATGGCTCATATCCCTCCCTTGAATTAACCCAGAAAATAAAACCTCAGGAAAAACAGATGAGCCAGAAGGGGGCTTCAGTAGCAAGAAAAGTGGGAAAGAGGGTCCATCCTAAGGTGGTGGAAGGAAACTAGTGCAGGAAGAGAGGTACCCCAGCAGCCCTCATCTTAGCAGAACAGCAAGAGTAACTGAGCCCCAAGGGGTGGAGCTAACTAACATCAATGCCAAGACCCCAGACTTGGCTTTGCACAGCCAGGGAAAGTGGCAGACACCAACACAGACATGGGCTGAGACCATCCCTGTTGTAGAGCAGTCCTGGGGAAGAGGAGACTTCCAGCAAGTAGACCACCCCTCCCTGACACCTCACAAAACCAGAGGCCATAGCACATAAAGCTAGATCCCAACACAAGAAACTTGGGACAGAGTGCCCTGAGTCTCAGAAACAGAGATCCACTTCAGAAACCAGGAGCAAAAAAAAAAAAAACACCATGAAAAAGAATAGTAAGAAGCTTACAAAGACAACAGACTCATATTATGGAGACAGGGAAGACCAAAATACCAATTCAGAAGAGGACAACATGGACACTACACCCACATCTGAAACCTCAAGAGGGAAAGTGGACTGGTCTCCAGACCAAAAAGCATTCCTGGAAGAACTTAAGGAGGACTTTAAAAACCAAATTAGGGAGGTAAAAGAAAAAATGGAAAAAATCCATTGAGGAAAGCAAATCTTTAAAAGGTAAAATAGGGGAATTGGTTAAGGAAAATCAGAATATAAATGGAGAAAATGTCTCATTGTAAAGTAAAATCAACCAAATGGAAAAGGAGGTAGAGAAGACAAAGGAAGAAAACAAAACGTTAAAAATTAGAATTGGGCAAGTAGAAACTAATGACACTATGAAACATCAAAAATAAATCAAACAAAATTTAAAAAAAATGAAAAAATAGAAGAAAATGTGAAACATCTGATTAGAGAAACAACGGACCTGGAAAATAGATCCAGGAGAGACAATCTAAGAATTATTGGCCCACATGAAAGCTATGATGAAAAAAAGAGCCTGGACATCATCTTCCACGAAATCCTTAAAGAGAATTGCCCAGAGGTCCTAGAACCAGAGGGTAAAACTGCCATTGAAAGAATCCATCGATCACCCCCAGAAAAAGATCCCAAATTGAAAATTCCAAGAAATATTATAGCCAAATTCCAGAACTACCAGGTCAAGGAGGAAATATTGCAAGCAGCTAGGAAGAAACAATTCAAATATCATGGAAATACAGTCAGGATCATGCAGGATCTTTCAGCTTCTACCTTAAATGACAGAAGAAATTGGAATATTATATTCTGAAAGGCAAAGGAGCTTGGACTACAACCAAGGATCAACTACACAGCAAAATTGGGCATAATTTTCCAGGCAAGGAGATGGATATTGAACAAAATAAGGGAATTCCAGACCTTCCTGATGAAAAGGCCGGAGCTCAATGGAAAATTTGATCTCCAAATATAAAACTCAAGAGAGACATAAAAAGGTAAATTGGGGAAAGAAACCCTAGTTAATCAATAAAACTAATTAATTACATCCCTATATAGGATTATTTTGTTTTATATATGTTTGATATCATATATAAATCTTGAGAATAGTTCATCTATTCAGACAATCGAAAGGGGTATTCAGAGACTGTGGATGTCAGTATAAAATAACTGAAATAATGATAAAAATAAAATTATAGAAATATAAAGGGATGGTTCTGGGAGAAGAGGTAAGGAGGTAGTAGAAAAGGGTAAATTACATCACATGAAGAGGAACAAAAACATATTGTAGTAGAGGAAAAGAAGGGAGGGAGAAAAGCAGTGTCTGAACTTTACTCTCATTGGATTTGGACCAAGAAGGGAATAACATACCTTGATAAGTATAGAAATCTAACTTGCCCTACAGGCAGTAGGAGGAGAACGGGGGAAAAAAGGGAGGAGGGAGGGTGGTCAGAAGGGAGGGAAGAAGTATCAAGTGGAAAATAGGAAGATAATGGAGGGGAATGAAGAGGGAGGGTAAACTGAGGAAGGCAGGGGCAAAAAGCAAAACTTTGTTGAGGAGTGGAAGGGGAAAGGGAGAAATAAAAGCATAAACAGGGGAAATAAGATGGAGAAAAAGGCACAGATAGTAATCGTAACTGTGAATGTGAATGGGATGAATTCTCCCATAAAACAGAAATGGATAGCAGAATGGATCAATCCTACAATATGCTGTTTACAAGAAACACATTTGAAACAGGGGAAGGCACACAGGTTAATGGTAAAAGGCCAGGGGGGGTGGAGCCTAGATGGTGGCTGGAAAACAGGGACTAGCATGAGCTCCCCACCGAGCCCCTCCAAAAACCTCTAAAAAATAACTGAACCAATTCTAGAACTGCAGAACCCAGAAAATAGCAGAGGGAAGCAGGGCTCCAGCCCAGGAGAGCCTGGATGGTCTCTGGGTGAGGTCTATCCTGCATGGAGCTGGGAGTGGAGCAGAGTGAAGCAGAGCAGAGCCCAGTCTGGGCTGCATGGACTAACCAGACAAGAAGCCAGGTGAAGTGGGCCCTAGTGCCCTGAATCAGTGAGCTGCAGCAGTTACCAGACTTCTCAACCCACAAACACCAAACACAACAGAGCAGATTAGTGGGAAAAGCTGCAGGAGTGGAAGGAGTTCGCTGTTCAGCTATCGCCCCAGGGGCAGTGGAGGTGGGGCAGCTACAGAACTACAGCTGCAGTTTCTTTTGGCCCCAGGCCCACCTGGTGGGAAGAATTAAGTGGCGGATCAGAGCAGGAGTGGAGAGCCTGCTGAAGATCTAAGCCCAGTCTGGGTTGGGGGTTCTTGGGGAAGAAAGAGTGCTGGTGTGGCAGAGCTGGCACATCCCCCCAAGCTTGAAACATAGTTCTCTTAACCCTACAAGCAGTCATACCCTGCTGAAAAACTAAAGGGCCAAGTAAGTTGGCTGGGAATATGGCCAGCAGCAAAAACGCACCCAGATTCAGTCTCAGACTCTGGAATCTTTCTTTGGTGACAAAGAGGACCAAAACATACAGGAAGAAGAAGTCAACAAATTCAAAGAGTCTACACCAAAAGCCTCCAAGAAAAACATGAACTGGTCTCAGGCCATGGAAGAGCTCAAAAAGGATTTGGAAAAGCAAGTTACAGAAGGAGAGGAAAAATTGGGAAGAGAAACGAGAAGGATGCGAGAAAACCATGAAAAATAATTCAATGACTTGCTAAAGGAGACCCCAAAAATACTGAAAAATATACTGAAGAAAAGAACACATTAAAAAAAATAGACTAACTCAAATGGCAAAAGAGCTCCAAAAAGCCAATGAGGAGAAGAATGCCTTGAAAGGAAGAATTAGCCAAATGGAAAAGGAGCTCCAAAAGACCACTGAAGAAAATACTACCTTAAAAGTTAGATTGGAGCAAGTGGAAGCTAGTGACTTGATGAGAAATCAAGATATTATAAAACAAAACCAAAGGAATGAAAAAGTGGAAGACAATGTGAAATATCTCATTGGAAAAACCACTGACCTGGAAAATAGATCCAGGAGAGATAATTTTAAAATTATTGGACTACCTGAAAGCCATGATCAAAAAAAGAACCTAGATATCATCTTTCAAGAAATTATCAAGGAGAACTGCCCTGATAATCTAGAGCCACAGGGCAAAATAGAAATTGAAAGAATCACAGATCGCCTCCTCAAATAGATCCAAAAAATAAATCTCCCGGGAATATTGTCACCAAATTCCAGAGCTCCCAGATCAAGGAGAAAATATTGCAAGCAGCCAGAAAGAAACAATTTGAGTATTGTGGAAACCCAATCAGAATAACCCAAGATCTGGCAGCTTCTACATTAAGAGATTGAAGGGCTTGGAAAACGATATTCCGGAGGTCAATGGAGCTAGGATTATAACCTAGAATCACCTACGCAGCAAAACTCAGTATCATGCTCCAAGGCAAAATATGGATTTTCAGTGAAATAGAGGACTTTCAAGCTTTTTCAGTGAAAAGACCAGAGCTGAATAGAAAATTTGACTTTCAAACACAAGAATCAAGAGAAGCATGAAAGGGTAATCAAGAGAAAGAACAAGAAAAAGAAATTGCAAGGGACTTACTAAAGTTGAACTGTTTTGTTTACATTCCTACATGGAAAGATGATGTATATGATTCATGAGACCTCAGCATAAGGGTACTTGAAGGGAATATGCATACATATATGTTTATGTGTGTGTATATATATATATATACACATATATATGAGTGTGTATGTATGTATATATGTGTGTGTGTGTATGTGTGTATATATATATATATATATATATATATATATATATACATACAGAGAGAGAGAGAGAGAGAGAGAGAGAGAGAGAGACAGCAGGCACAGGGTGAGTTGAAGATGAATAAGGGATGAGAGAGGAATATATTGAGGGAGGGACATAGGAGGCGATAGAATGGGCTAAATTATCTCACATAAAAGTGGCAAGAAATAGCAGTTCTGTAGGAAGAGAAGAGAAGGCAGGTGAGGGGGAATGAGTGAATCTTGTGGTCATCAAATTTGACCTGAGGAGGGAATACCATACATACTCATTTGGGTAACTTACCCCAGAGGAATAAAAGAGGAAGAAGATAAAAAAGGTGGGGGGATGATAGAAGGGAGAGCAGATAGGGGTGGAGGTAATCAAAAACAAACACTTTTGAAAGGGGACAGGGTCAAGGGAGAAAATTCAATAAAGGGGTTGATAGGTTAGGAAGGAGCAAAATATAGTTAGTCTTTCCCAACATGAGTATTGTGGAAGCATTATACATATGGCCTATGTTGAATTGCTTGACTTCTTAGGGAGGGTGGGTGGGAAGGAAGGAGGGGAGAGAATTTGGAACTCAAAGTTTTAAAAACAGATGTTCAAAAACAAAAAAAAAAGGTTTTTGCATGCAACTAGGAAATAAGATACACAGGCAATGGGACATAGAATTTTATCTTGCCCTACAAGAAAGGAAGGGAAAAGGGGATGCGAGGGGAGTGGGGTGACAGAAAGGAGGGCTGACTGGGGAACAGGGCAACCAGAATACATGCCATCTTTGAGTCAGGGGGAGGGTAGAAATGAGGAGAAAATTTGTAAGTCAAACTCTTGTGAAAATCAATGCTGAAAACTAAATTAAAAAATGCTCTAAAAAAAGAATGTAACAAAATAAATCTTCATCAGAAAAAAAAAAGTTAAAAGGCTGGAGTAGAATATATTCTGCTTCAGCTAAAGGAAAAATAGCAGGGGTAGCAATCCAAATCTCAGACAAAGCAAAAGCAAAGATACATCTAATTAAAAGAGATAAGGAAGGACACTATATCCTACTAAAAATGCACCATAAACAATGAAGGAATATCATTGTTTAACATATGTGCCCCAAGTATTATGGCATGCAGATTCTTACAGGAGAGGTTAAGGGAGTTACAGGAAGAAACAGACAGCGAAACCATAATAATGGGAGACCTCAGCCTCTTCCTCTCTGAACTGGATAAATCTAACCTCAAAATAAACAAGAAAGAAGTTAAGGAGGTGAACAGCATTTTAGAAAAGGCAGATATGATAGACCTCTGGAAAAAACCAAATGGAGAAAAAAGGAATAGATTTTTTTTCTCAGTGGTACATGGCACATACTCAAAAATTGACCATGTACTAGCGCATAAAAACGTCATAATCTAGTACAGAAAGGAAGAAGTAGTCGAAGCATCCTTTTCAAATCATGATGCAATAAAAATTATTTGTAATAAAGAACCATCAAAAATAAGGTAAAAATTAATTGGAAACTAAATATTCTAATTCTAAAAAATCAGTGGACCAAAGAACAAATCATAGAAACGATCATTAACTTCATTAAAGAGAAAGACAATAATGAGGTAATGTACCAGAACTTATGGGATGCAGCAAAAGTGGGGAAGTTTTTTATCTCTAAATGCATACATGAATAAAATATAGAAAAAACGAGATCAACGAATTGGGGGTGCAAGTAAAAAAGCTAGAAAAAGAACAAATGGAAAGTCCCCAATTAAATACCAAATTAGAAATACTGAAAATCAAAGGAGAGATTAATAAAACTGAAATTAAGAAAACTATTGATTTAATAAATAGAACCAAGATGTGGTTTTATGAAAAAAAAAAACAATGAAATTGATAAACCTTAGGTCAATTTTATTAAAAAATGAAAGAAAATCAAATTACCAGTATCAAAAATGAAAAGGGCAAATTCACCTCCAATGAAGGGGAAATTAAAACAATGATTAGAAATTATTTCTCTCAATTTTATGCCCATAAATTTGACAACCTTAGGGATACTGATAAATGTCTATAAAAATATAACTTGCTCAGGTTAACAGAAGAGGAAGTAAAATTCCTAAACAACCCAATCTCAGAAAAAGAAATTGAGCAAGCCATCAATGAACTCCCTAGGAAAAATCTCCAGGGCCAGATGGTTTTACATGGAAATCAAAATCTTATAAAAGTGAATATTGAAAATTATATTTACATATAATTATAAAAAAAGAGAAAATGCTATTAAGTGAGTAAAAGTCTGCTCAAGAAAAACCTTTTTTTGCCTCATACAACTATAGTGACCATTTTAATCGATCATAAATTTCCCCTTGAAGAGCTATAAGGTCAATGTTGCTTGCAGCTGCTGTGGAGGTGTAAGGCCAGTAACACCAGCACACAGGATGGCTGCTAGCACAGATTCTTTGATCTACTTTTCTAAGGAAAGCAACTTTAAGAGGTTTACAATCTTACTTTAATTAAGCATACATATATGATTCACTTAGTTCAGGGGAGAAAACCAGAACCCTGAACTTCAGAGAAAACACAAACAGAAATTGCAAGCAGGAATTATATAATTAACAAATCAGCAGACAGAGCTTCTAACGGTTTGTCCATAGGAATACATGTATACAGTTACCAGATAGAGATGCACCAATATCTGAGTTTTCAAAGCTGGGGGAGGGGGGGTTTGTATGTTTGTATGTGGGATTAAAGTGAGGTTGTTAATCTCTTAAAGTTGTTTGTCTTAGTAAAACAGATCAAAGAATCTGTGCTAGCAGCAGCTCTTGTTGCTCTTCTTGTTGGGTCTTATGTCCCGCAACAGCTGCTAGGAAGATTGTTGATACAGGCCTCTTTTATTTTTTTATATATTTATTCTTTCATTAATTTCTTCCTTCCTTTCTATCTTTCCTTTTTTTCTTTCTTTCCTTCCTTCTTTCCTTCTCTCTCTTTCTTTCTTTCTTTTGTTCTTTCATGAGATCTCTTACAGAAGGCTTCTAGACATTCTCTTAAAGGGGAGATTTTAAACCTAGGAATGAAAGTTTTTATCATAGTATTTTTTTTTTACAGCAAATGAAAAACTTATCACTGCAGAAGGAAATCTGGTATGGCATATGAATGAAATTAGTTCCTTGCTACCTGCTGTAGAATGGACATTACTCCATTTTTTTAGGAAAGAGAAAATTTGGGACTTAGATGCCATATTTAGTTGGATAAAATTACAAAATCCACTAGTCCTTTACAATTTAGCATGCTAATGTGTAGGTTATTATTAATTCATCAAAGTTGATTCTCTGATTTAAAGCCTTAAGTAGCTTTAAGAAAAGTGGAATTTACTAAGGAGTTATAAGAAGAATAGCCATATAAAACATCTCCTCAAAGGTCTGTGACATGTCCTTTCACATATGGACAGAAGAGAAAGTGGGCTCAAGTATATAGGATATATGGCAAAAGAATAGCTCAGCTCCTGCTTGATAGAAGTCCTTTTCTCTCATTCATGAAATGCCCACTGAGTTCCTTTTAAATGTGGTGAATCTGCATCCATTTTGGCCTTGGTTAATGATGCTGTCTGGTTGCCTGAAAATTTCTTTTAGGATACCAATTGGAGGATGAAAAGCCCCAAATCCTCCTCTCGTCATAAGTGAGTGGTGTGGATAGCCTAGATTTCCAGTGCTCTCTCTCTCTCTCTTTCTCTCTCTCCCTTTCTCTCTCTCTCCCCTCTCTCCCTCTTCCCAAGCCAGTGCTCATCGAGATGGTGTCACATTCAGCTCCAGCACCCAGATTGTGAATCCCAGAGGTGAGAAACCAGATGAGTTTGAGACTGGCATTTCACAGGCTCTATTGGAGTTGGAGATGAACTCTGACTTAAAGGCTCAAGTAAGAGAGCTGAATATCACAGCAGCTAAGGAAATTAAAGCTGGTGGTGGCAGAAAAGCTGTCATCATTTTTATTCCAGTTCCTCAGCTAAAATCTTTTAAGAAGATCCAAATATGACTAGTTTGTGAATTGGAGAAAAAATTCAGTGGCAAACATGTGGTCTTTATTGTTCAGAGGAGAATTCTTCTTAAGACAACAAGAAAAAGCTGTACAAAAAAATAAGCAAAAGCATCCCAGGAGCAGTACTCTAACTGTTGTGCATGATGCAATCCTTGAAAACGTTGTCTTTTCAAGCAAAATTGTTGGCAAGAGATCTGTGTGAAACTAAATGGCAGCAGACTCATAAATGTCCATTTGGATAAAACATAGCAGAACAATGTGGAGCACAAGGTAGAAATATTTTCTGATGCTTATAAGAAGCTGACAGGCAAAGATGTTAATTTTGAATTTCCAGAGTTCCAGCAGAAATGATTAAATTAAGTCCAGTGTTCATAAAAAAAGTGAGTGGGGTAGACCAAAGCTGAAGACAAAGAAACTCCTCTTCCCATACTCCCAGCAAATTCATGAAACTCTTCTCCCTTCACAATTTGTTTGATAATTTATAGATGACTCCTTGATATGTGACAATTTCACACAATATAGAAATGAATATCCTTTCTTCACTTCAGCTGATGGCTTTCAAAGATTTTTAAAACTTTGTCATGTCATCTTTTGATTGATAATTGCTTGAGATACTCTTAACTAGCTAAGTTATCAGTGGTGGAGTTGTTTCAATGTCACCTTATACTGTGCAACACAATGCTGTTGTAATGATCAAGTAAGATCATATTTGTAAATTATTTTAGAAAACTGAAAGCACTGTAACCCAAATGTGATTATGTGTGAAGTGTAGTTGTTCTTATTTTTATCTGATACTCCTTCCAATTTGGCATTTCATTGTTTGAGGAACAGTAAAAATGCCAATGTCACTGGATCAATGCATATAGAGGGGAGTAAGGCATAAGAAGTTTGAAAAGGTAAAGTGAACCAGATTGTGAAGGGCAATATCCAATAGATAGATGATTTTGAATGTGTGACAAAGTTTCACAGCTATAGAAATGAGTATCTTTTCTTCCCTTCAACCAATGGCTTTCAAAGATTTTTTCAAACTTAGTCACATAGTCTTTTGACAGCTTGAAATATTCTTAACTATTACTGCCTGTCATGTTGCCTCCCTCCTCATTGCCTCCTTATGGCTTCCCTCAGTTCCCCAAGAAAATTTCCTAATTTTGTATATGTTTAAATGTGATTATAGTTTCTGTATTCAAATTTAAGTTCCATGGGAGTAGTAATTGTTTCATTATTAATTTTTTTGTATCCCCAGAGTCTGGAATGGAACTTGGCACATACTAGGTCCTTGCATGAATGGAAGCAATATGAAGTAAACATGAAAACATGAGTTGGAACCAGGTTATAAAAGACTTTAGCAAGCTGTGAGTTTTGAGTTTTAATTCTGAGGCAAGAGGTATTGAAGATTTTTAAGCAGCAGAGTGACAAGAGGAGAACTGTGTTTTAAAAATCTTAATTTCCCGTCTGCATGAAAGATGAATTGAGGATAAAATAGGCTAGATGCAAGGGTGGGGAACCTGTGGCCTCAAGGCCACATATTACCCTCTAGGCTCTCAAGTGCAATATTTTGACTGACAGGGCCACACTTGAAGACCCAAAGGGCAACATGTGGTCTCAAGGTCACAGGTTCCCCACCCCTCACCACTAGAGGAAGGGAAGCTATTGCAACAGTTTAAATGAGAAGGGATGAGGGCCATAAGTAGTGTAATGGTCCTGCATATAATGATAAAGATATGGAGGAAGCAGCAGCAAGAATTGACAATTTATTTTACATTTAGGAAGAGCAAGAAGAAAGAGTCAAGGATGAAGCTAAAGTTGTAAGTTTTAAGTGTCTAGAATGGTGGGGCTTCATCAAGCATTAGAGAAGGCTAGGAGATGGGTCACTTTGGGGAGGGGCAGGTTATTAATTTTCTTTTGAATTTGAGGACTTTGAAATTCATAATATTTTAATCAAACAAGTGGTGATCTTTCGTATTGAGGTGAGAGCTGCATATTATAGATTTGTTAGTCATCTGTGTTTACAGAGAAAAAATGAAGCCATATTAGTGGAGAGAGAGAGAAAGATCTCAGATTTAAGACTATTGTTAATGGGAGAAAGTAATCAATGGAGATTTCATTGATGAGATTCCATATAGCATTTAAGTTTGGCTGCAGGATTCTGAAAATGTAGAAAGAAATGGGATTTCTAGTAAGAGAAACAAGATCATAATTTAAAGAGTAGGCAAACAAATATGTGCAATAGTGTATTTAAAAACAAATTGAAATGTCACTTCTTGAAAACCCAATAATGGATTAGTTTTTAGCTACAAAACTCTTCAATCTTTCAATCTCCAAACAAAAAAATTATATACCAGATGTAGATTAATTAAGGCTAAGTGCACAAGATAAGAAGACTAAACAGTATTGGAGAAAATTTTAAAAAAATCTTAATTAGCTTTGGATAACTTAAAACCTTAAAACTTCACTCAGGGCCCAAAACTGAGACAATGGGCACAAACAAACCAACAGATTTGCACCTGGAACCTAGCCCTAGAGCATTGATTCCTGTGACTTTGCTGAAGCGTCAACCTCTGCCCCTATAAGAAGCAAAAAGTACTAAACCTTTCTAGACTGTGAAGGAAAGGAAATTGAAAGAAGAATTGATTGACTTGAAAATATGCTGCCTAGTGACTGGAATCTTTCCTTAGGATAAGGAAAGCTGTCCTCTCCCTTTCTTCTTTCCCCTTTCAAGCTCAGCCAGAACACAAATGGGCTCCCTAAAATGACCAAAAGTTGTCAAAGCTGAAGCTACCCAGATAAAAAGGAAACCCAATCAGAGGAAATAATTAGGGGGGCTAAAAACAGCACTCCCTGGGAAGTGGTTTCAGTCCTGAGGGAAAGGTAAGTAAAAATCCATCTGGGACTAATCCTATCCTTCAGGTCAGGGAACCCCAAGACACAGAGGAAATTAAATTTAAATAATTTAAGAACAAACAACAAATTTGCAACCAAACAAAAAAGGTCCCCTCTGAAAGAAAGTCAATTCAAATAACACTGGATTATTCAGGAATTGGGGAAGGCAGTAGAATAATATATTTCTAAAAGATTAAGCTCAAGCCAAACATATTATAACCTGCAAACAAGGAAAAATATAAGCATTCTAAAAAGAAGAGAAATGTGAGGCATTCCTTAGGGGTGAGGGAAGGGACACCACCACCACCACCACCACCACTATCAACAAGGACAAAAACACCTTATGGGAAAAACATAAAGGCTTCCAGTGCTGTGGGTGGGCTCTCTGTGGTGAAGTTTTAAGGTAACAGAAAAAGGTTACACAAACTACACATGTAAGTATGGGTTGCAATGACATAAGCCAATATTTGTTAGACAAAAAAAAAGTGCTAAGCACTTTACACGAATATAATATCATTTGTTCCTCACAACAACTCTGAGATGAAATGCTATTATTATGCTATTATAGTTGAGGAAACTGAGGCCAACAGAGGCTAAGTGTCTCATCAAAAACATATAGGTAGTAAGTGTCTCAGGTCATATTTGACATTTTGTCTTCCTAATTCCAGGCCCAGAAGTCTATCCACTGTACCACCTACCTGTTTTTTTAAGTTACATAAAACCTCTTTTCTTTTGCTGTTATTCTTGTATATTGAAATGTTCATGTTTGTTTACATATGTTAAGTCAACTCACTGGCTAACAGTTTGCAGATATTATTTGTTTCCTAAAATAAACAAAACAAACATTTGTTCTTCTCTCCTGTAGCATCTCTCCTGGTTTCCTTAATTATTCAAATATTAGTTTAAAATCACATTGGCAAAAATGATTTTTATAAAGGGCTTTGAAACTTTCAGGGGCCAGATAGTGGAGTAAACAGTAAATTCACATACCTATCCCATTATCACCTCCAAACAACCATTAAATAATACCCCAAAACAAATCCTAGAACAGCAGAACCAGCGAAAAGATGGGGTAAAACAATATTTGAGTCCAAGAAACTTGGAAGATAGACAAGAAAGGTCTGTCTCACTCAGATAAAAAGGAAGTGCAGTCCAGGACAAGGAGCATCCCAGAAAGCCCTACCTCAGCCAACTAGCAGTAGAACCTGAGCCCCAATACAGGGGAACAGTCAAACACCGACACTGGGAGCCCTCACAGGCCTCAACATAACCAAGGACTGAGCAGACTCCAGCTCTGAGAATCACCACATGCTTCAGCATAGCCCCTGGCAACAGGCAACCTCCAGGGACCAGACTACCCATACATCAGTGTATCCCAGGGGAAACACAGAAACACCCCAAATTCAGTTCAATGTTTATAGTACAAAGATTATTACGAAAAAGTAAATACTACAGACAACTGCATAATGCTTTCCTATGTGATTATGGGTCCTCTAAACTTTTATAAAAGCTAAAATAGACTTCTAGAATAAAAACTCTTCACAAGAATTTCAAATCATTCCTGTGTGCAAAGGTATGCCATGCCAGCAGTTAAACCTAAATTTTTGGCAACATTGATTTTTATAGGATCTATAGACACACAGGAAAAGAACATACTGCTATTTTCCAAAGAAATGTTGTAGATGTCTTTTTATATACATAAATCTTTCTTTTAAAAATCCATTTTATTACTGTGAACTTGACAGACATCAACAAAATTTAACATTTCCTTATACAAAGAAAAATAGGAAATACAGACTTCATAAGAGATCATGACTGCCTGTTATATATAGTTTTTTAAAAACATATGTATTTAAAATTTTAAATTGTAATTCCAATACTTTTCCTATTAATTTCTAAACTTCCTTTTGAGCTCTTCCCCTTGTTTTTAATACTTCATTAATTTTCATCTCTTTAATTTTGGTTTTAGTTTAACTGACACTAACCCTCCATTTATCATTGTTTCTCTCCCCCCCATTCTCTACTTCCCCAAACCCTCAAAAAAAGCTATCCCTTGTAACAAATAACTATGCATGTGAACAAATATACATAATGCTTTACATCAAAAATGTATCTCATTCTATACCTCTAGACCACCCTTTTACTGAGAGGTGAGAAGCATGATTCCTCATCAGTCTTTTGGAGTCAATATTTATCATTGTGTTAAGTCTCTCATAATTGTTTTCAATTATGGTGGTAAGTGACACAGATGATGAAGGGCTGTTCTGGGAGACAGAAAGACTTGAGTTCAAATGTGCATTCAGACATTTACTAGCTGTGTGACCCTGGGCAGGTTTCCTCAGTTTCCTCAACTGTAAAATCAGGATAATAATTGAATTACCTCACAGGGCTGTGGGGATCAAATGAGATAATACATATATAGCACAGAGCAAAGTGCCTAGATCATTGGAGACACTTAATAAATGCTTGTCCCCATGCCTCCCCTCTTCAAAGCCTCACACCACTACAATGCTTTAGTCATTAAGTACATTTTTATCCTGGGTACTGCTCAATTGACTTTGATTCAAGTGGTGACAGCCTAGATTAGTAGTCATCTTGCTAAATCAGAAGGTAAGTCCAATTTAGGGAGTAATTTTGTGAGTACAGCTCCCAAGTGCTTTCAAGAATTGTGGGTTCGATTCACAATTCCACCAACGATGAATAAGTGTACCTATATGCCCACAGAAACCTTCCCCACAAAGATTGATATCAATTGACCTTTACTATTTTAAAATAGTTTTAACATCTTTTGGTAACTAGGACTACTTCCTTCCCACTTCACTCCACCCTCCCCATTGTTTCCTTGATATTCTAGAAGGGTTATTTCTGCAGGTTATTTCTGTTATTATTTTGATAGGTCTGTAAATTAACCCTTTAATTGTTGTATTGTCATGACAATGAATCTGTAATGTAATTTAGGAAGTATTGTCATTTTATTACATTAGCATCTTTTAAAAAAAATATTCAACAGAAACTGCTGTCTTCAAATTAACTGATGATTTCTTAATTGCTGTATTTAATAGTCTTAATCTTTACATTTTCTGTCTTCTATGTCACTTTTAACATGATTTATAACCCTGTTCTCCTGGCTACTCTCTCACCTCTAGGATTTTGTGACACTGTTCTCAACTTTCTCACCTCTTATCTGTGTGTCCACTCCTTCTCAATCTCCTATGCTGTGTTCCTAGTAACCATACTTATCATGTAATATCAGATAAGTAGAAAGATAGATACACATAGATAGACTGAGATAGATAGATAGAAAGATGTATGATAGATCCAGATATACATATGTGCATATATATGAACACACACATATATACGCAACATATATGATATGTACAAACATGCATATATTTATGCACAGAACCCATAAATACACTACACACATGTATATTTATGGATACTTGCACAGATACATATGAATATATTGAGAGACTTAGCCATAATAACCTTTCTCTTGACCAGGATCTGACTTCAGGCCCTCAATTACTGGAAATTGTATTGGCTTATAGTCACCCTCTTCAGAATGCTCAGACTTCAGGTCAAATTGTTAGAGCTTACTTTGGACTCTCTGGTATTTGTCTTCTTTTTTATTTGCAAACATGTATTTTATTTATATTTATCTTTCCCTTTAAGCTTCCATGCTTACCCTTTAAGCTTCCATGAGCTTGCTTTGTTTTTCTTGTTTGACCCCTCCACTAGCCTTCTACTGTATTCATCCAACCTTTTGTACAGTTTTGTGTTTGATGGAGGAATTTCTATTTCTTTGTAGTTTTGTCCCTTCAGTGGTCTTTCATAAGTTGTTTTCAGATATATTTTGGGACTTATGTGAGAGAGCTGAGAATTTGAAGAAGCATAGAATTTAGAGTTAAAGGGATTTTATAAATCGTCTAGTCTGATCTTTGGAAACCAGAAAATGGGGCCCAATAAGCTTAAGCGTAAAAGTAAGCAATTCAAAGTTGCATAAAATGTAAAGAACAGAGCCAGCACTAGAATCTAGTTCTTCTGAGGAAAATGATTTTCTTTTACCATTGCTGGCATCATTTTTCCAAGTTGACTAACAAGTTAAGAGTATGTGGAATAAATATCACTTAAATACTGTGCAGATTTTTTTCAAATAAGAAAAATATGATTTGAAAAATCATTTTAGTTTCATCAAAGTCTGCATTAAAATATATGTGTATTTATATTTATATTTTAAACTGTTTTAACACTTTCCTCCTCCTACTTTTCCACCTTAATAAATATACTCATCTATCTCCCTGCAGCTGGGATTAACCACTCCCTATTTGCATATTTTCTGTAGTTAATTGCCCTCAAAAGGTTTGGCAAAGCTTATAAGTAATTATATCTTCAATGGATACATGACTGGGGTTATAAGCATTCTCTGTGAGATTGCTTTTTTATGTAGTTTCATAACCTAGTCAAATTCATGTGGCAAATATACCTTTTAAAGAAAATGTTTCTTAGATAACCTTAAATAAAATATTGATGCTTGACTAACTCTTTCTATATCATTGATCTGAAATGTAACATATTCATATGTTGGAATAGCATTCATGTACTTACACACACACACACACACACACACACACACAAAGTCATTTTAAGCACTATTTCTACTTTATATCCACCATTTTATCCTGGAAAAAAGGCATAAAAGAACATTAGCAAGGAGAATATCTATATCTATAAAATAAAAAGGTGAAAATTCATGAAAGGATTAAGGAAATAGACATTTGTTAAGTTTATACCATGAGCTAGGCACTGTGTTATGCTTTTTTTTTCTTTACAGATCTCTCATTTGATCCTCACAACTACCCTGAGAAATAGGAACTATTATTATAGTTCAGGAAACTGAGGCATACAGAAGTTAAGTGACTTCTTCAGAGTCACAAAGCTAGTAAATATCTGAGCCTGCATTTCCCTGCATCTCCCTGACTTCAGGCCCAGCGCTCTAATCATTGTATCACCTCTGACAGATATCAGATAGGTAAAAAAGAAACTGCATTGATATCCATGTAATATTAAAAGAACTGGAGGAAGGCTACTCAGCTATTGATCTTCCATGGATTATTCAAGAAAAGATTGAGATTGAACCTGTGCAAAAGAAAGAAATGTATTGGAGTTTTCATTTGCATGGATGGTGTGAATACTACATTGGTAAGATTAATGATGAATCAAAAAGTTTAAGTATTTTTTACTTAAATCCTTAGGGGAAAAGTGATTAGTTGTCTAAGTTAATGTTCTTACAATCTGAGGCAGGTTTTTAGAACTGTGGGTGGAATGCAGGATTTCTAACACATGAAAATCTGCCAGAGGCACTTATAAGCTGTGTAACCCTAGGTACATCACTGAATTCCTGTAGGCCTCAGTTTCTTCATTTGTAAATATTATATGGCCTTCAATGTTACTTCCAGCTCTAAATCTATGATTTTTATGAAGTACGTTTATAAATAGAAGACATGTTTTAATTTAAGGAAGACAATTTACAAGTAGAAGATGTTGGTTCAAGTACAAGCTTGGAACACATTCACTGTGTTACCTTAAACTCTATGACTCTCAGTTTCCCTATTTAAACTATGGGAATAATCATATTTACTCAACCTAGCACAAACATAATTTTTTGTAAAAATTAAAAGATACACAATAGGTAAAGAAGTATGTAATTAAACCAGAGAGTATAATAGAAAGGTGTAATTACTAATATTGTTTCATAATGTGGTTTCACCTTTTTAAATGAACAATTTGTATTAGGTGCTGGAGATACAAAGATGCAGGAAGATGGTTCTTGTTTAGGCCCAGTAACCTGGATGAGCTCATTTCATTTTATATGCCAAAAATTTATAATAAATTAGCTATTAGAAACTTTTTTGTTCTTACAGAACAATGTATGATTGTTTGTTTGAAGTATCAATTATATTCTCTTCTTATAGGATTAGTCTCTGAATTCCAAGCTAAGAGTTCATTACATAGACTTTCTCAAAAGTTAATTTTTTTAAAAAAAGTTACATTAAGATTATAATTCATACATAAAGAGAAGGCAAGAGGAGTTACAGTTTTGTTGTTCAGTTAAGAAAGTTTGAAAAAATTCTCCTTTGTTTTAATGGAGATATACAATATGGAGTCTTATATTTGTATGGTTCACTGATCACCAGAGTAATAGAATATGAATTTAAATGAAGTAATTTAAAACACTGCTGACTTGAATAAGCTGAGTTAAAATGAAATGCTGCTACCTGTAAAACCTTGAGCAAGTGAGATTTCTAGGATCGCTGTTGTTTCTTTTCTTTCACATAATTTTACCCATCATTGCTTCATGGTGTTTCAAGATAGTGTAGGTAACATAAAATAAACAAACAAAGCAATGATGATCCAGGATTTTGCAATGAACTGGCAGCATTTTCTTGTGTGTCTGTAAAAAAGAAAAAAAACAAAAACTGAAAAATTCTCTTGCCAAGGTATGATTCCCTCTATGGTTTCTGAGGTAATGAAAGCATAAAGTGTGTCTGAGTTGAAGCTTTCCTCTGAGTTCTGGTGATTTCTGCTTGTGTTTCCAGAATGAGAGAGAGAGAGAGAGAGAGAGAGAGAGAGAGAGAGAGAGAGAGAGAGTGAGAGAGAGAGAGAGAACTAGAGAGCTATAGAGCCCTTTAGGTGATTTGCCTTTCAATTTCAAACATATTTAGAAAAGAACATCATATTTGCATATAATGAAAATTACCCATTTTCTCATGAATATCCCATCTCGGATGCTATGAAATGGAACTATGAAAATGTTTAGATTTCATTTTTGGTACTTGCACTATGATTCCATTCAATTCAATTTAGTTCAACAATCAGTTATTAAGTGCCTATCATGTGTCAGTCATTGAGCTAGGTATTAGGTATACAAAGACAAAAATAAAATAGTTTCACAAGAAAGAACTTGAGAGTTGCTGCCTTCAAGGAACTTGCATCTACTGGGTGATGTTACAAATTTCCAAGTAATGCATAGTTATTTGCAAATTAATATTAAAATGGAGAGGGATATAATGGTTGGGAAGAGAGGAATCAGTAAAAAATGTCTCATGGAAGAGATACCATCTACACTATGTTTGAAGGAAGCTAAAGATTCTATGAGATATTCAAAAGTATAAAGGTGAAAAAGATATATCACAGTTGGATAGCCAATAGGCCAATTGGATTAGGATGAGAATGTATGAAGGGGAAATACGGTGGACCCAGGGCTCAATTTTCTAATTATCCCTAGCACCGGTAGATTGTGTTCTAACTACTGACTTAATTGTCCATACCTCATCCTCTAGGGGTAACTCTGAAGGGCTGGTATTATTTCTCTAGTACAAACCATCATGAAGACCCATCTGGTATCTTTCTCCCAATAGCAGTCTATCAAATAATATCCTCTCAATGTCATCTAATAAGTGAATATGGCCCCAATTACCTTTTAAACATTTGATTTCTCTTCTCTAAAACTAACCAAGCAAGATCAATTTATTTCACAGAAAGATATTTACTGAGTAGAAATAAACAAAAGAATTGAAGGTAAACAACAACACAGATGACAACAACTAGAAACATGGCAGCTCATTCTCCCTTTTACATATGTGTCTACTAGGTCCCTGGGAGAAGGTACTCAAAATTAAGTTGATGATCATGCAAAACCTTGCCATAACTTCACTTCTGGGTATGAAATAGCTGATGGATGTGCTGATTCTTGCTTGCAGAATACATGATCTTAGTTTCTTGATCAATTCATTGATGGACTGATCCAAACAAAGATTCTTTTAAAAATATTTATTTATTTTTAGTTTACAACATTCAGTTCAACATCCTTTTGAGTTTTAAATTTTTCCCCCTCCCTCCCCAGCCCACTCCCTAAGATGACATACAGTCTGATATAGGCTCTATATATACATTGACAGTAAACCTATTTTCACATTAGTCATGTTGCAAAGAATAATCATACCAATGGAATGAACCACAAGAATGAAGAAACAAAACAAAACAAAATAAAAAAGAGAGATAGCAAATAGGATGCTTCGATCTGCATTCAGACTCTGTAATTCTTTCTCTAGACATGGATAGCATTTTCCATCATGAACCTTTTGGCATTGTTTTAGAACTTGGCATTTCTGAGAACAGCCAAGTCTATCAAAGTTTGTCATCTCACAATGTGACTGTAACTGTGTGCAATTTCAAACAAGGATTCTTCAAAGCTGGCTTCTTGCTGATCAAGTCAATTGTGGCTGCTAGGTGATTATTATGAACTTCAGTTACTGAGCCTTTAGTGGCAATTCTTTTGAGTTTGTAAAGCCATAAATTGATCTATCTGCCTCTTATGTTCATTTATTTAAGGTCAAGAAAGAACAGACAAAACAGGGACAGAAGAAACATAAATACTGTATTTGCATAGTCACATCTCATTAAGCATAAATATGTATGTATGCATATATGTGTTTATATACATGTGTTTATGAGTCTCTATATATGATGTATATATGCATATATAATGTATATCTATATCTATATCTAGATGAGTTGATACCAAGCAGAGTATAATGCACATACTCAAGGACTTGGACCTCTATGGCTTGTTACTCATTAGGTCTGAAAAAAAAGACAGAAAAAATGGAGGAAAACAGATTAACTAGGTGTTAAATGCCATTCAGAGCTTGTATTTTATACTAAAAGCAATAGGGAACCATAGTTTGCTTGTTTGTTTATTTTTGGCAGGGAGGTTTGGTCTGTGTACAGTGAACGGCATTGTTTTCAGAATATTTATCTGGCAGTTTTTATTCAGAATTGTGTGCAAAAGGCTATAAAATTGTGCATACCTTTTGACCCAACAATACCACTTTTAGGTCTGTATCCCCAAGAAATCAAACAAAAGGGAAAAGGGCTTATTTATACAAAAATATTTACAGCAGCTCTTTTTGTGGTGACAAAGAATTGAAAATTGAGGGGCTGCTTATCAGTTGGGGAATGGTTGTCTTATATGATTGTGAAGGAATATTACTGTGCTATAAGTAATGGTAAGCACTATGATTTCAGAAAAATCTGCAGAGTCTTATATAAACTGATGGAAAGTGAAATGAGCAGAACCAGGAGAATATTGCACACAATAATAGCAATATTGATCAACAGGGAAAGATTTAGCTGCTGAGATTAACAAAGCAATCTAAGACAGTTCCAAAGGACTCATGAAAAAAAATATCCACCTCCAAAGAGAGAACTGATTAACTTTCAACGCAGATTGATGAAGCACTACTTTTCCCCCCATTTTTTAACTGGTGTGTGTGTGTGTGTGTGTTTGCAACATGGTTAATATGAAAATGTTATGTATGATTTCACATGTACAATTGATTTTTAGCTTACCTCTTCAATGGGTAGGGGAGGAATAGGAGGAAGAGTGAGAATTTGGAACTCAAAAACAGGTTTTTTTTGACAACAGAAATACCAATAACACAACTATTGCAGTATTCCATGAAAGAGCTAATCAAAGCCTGAATTAGAGTCAATTATGTATGAGCCAAAGGGAGAAGATAGATGGGAAAATGTTTTGATAGAAGGATTTACAGGACTTTGTTAATTGATTACTATATGGTTTGAAGGAGATGTATAGTCAATAATTATTTCTGTATATTATATCTTTATATGCATATATATAAACAGTCTCATATAAAACATGTATGTATTATATGCATATGTATATATGTATATAATATTAACCTATATGTGCATAAATATACATGCAAACATACATATATACATGCACATTATTTTATTAATCCCATCCATGAAGAGAGATCCCATGGGGGCATAGAGTTCATTTTTCAGCAGTTGTTTTCCACCAGTGGATTTATAGTGCCTTGCTCCTTTGTGGTAGGTGTGGTTGTTGAAAAATTATTCATAGTCTAGGTGTCAGGTTAATGCTTTCAGGAAAGGGATCACAAGGGGATTCCAATTGATTAAAGGCAATTAAACCCAGTCCTTTGAACTGGCAGGAAGTGGTGAATAATGCATTAATCACACTTTAATAAAACACAGAGAATAAAGAAGCAAAGGATGAAGGTGTGGTGTGGAGAATTGAGTGGGAGAATAAGGCAGAAGGAATGAGAAATAGACATGGGAGGAAGAAGAGCACATAGAATCATGCAACTATAAATCAGCATTGGGGGCCCTTAGCAGAGTTCTGGACCCATTGCAGTTGGAGGAGTGCTTAAGAGTAGATTTGGGGGTTCTTATACTTATTGGCTTCTAATTGGGGGGTGTAGACTGTTATATCATTGCCACCTTAGGGTTGCTTAATTAATATAAGACTTTTTTGGTTTTACCATGTCTGGCATTTGTCACTAACTTATAGGCCATGGGCCATATTATTGGGACCTAGCATTCTTCTCTTAATTTAACACATCATTGGGAGCTGAGATGACAGTGTAAAGGCAGAGATTCTCCCTAACTTTCAGTAATTCTTCTCCAAACAACTTTAAAATAATGCCTCAAAATGTATTCTGGAGCAGCAAAACAAACAAAAGGCCAGAGTAAAACAATATTCCAGCACAAAACAACTTACAAAGTCAGAAAGGAGGTTCTGTCTTACTAGAGTGAGAGAGAAGCTTAGTCCAGAACACATGATATCTAGTAAGCCAGACGTGAGGTCCCCTGGCCTCTGCAAGGCAGCCAGTAGCAGGTGACACCCATGTAAGCTAGCAGCAGGCCTTGGGGGCAGCTGAATTGGTGGCTGTGACTTCCAGAGTTCTCAGCCCATAGGCTGTAAAGGGGTAGGGCAACTGGTCAGAAGGAAAATACTGGGGACCCATAGTTAACACTGGGTGTAGGACTCTATTACATTACCCATACTGGAATCCAGGTCTCAGTCCCAGATAAGGAGAAACACTAATACACAAGAGCTCCTGTCTACAGGGGAGCAGGGTCACAGTACCAGGGCAGAGTAGTACTTGTGGTTGCTCACAGTCCAGAGTACAAATAAGGACAGCAGTGACCACACATCTTTTTAGATCATGCCACCTCAGGAGAACTGAAAACTTAGAGACTCCCAGAAATAGCTTTGAAAGTAACAGAACAAAAAACCTGAAGTTTGAGTCAGTTGCCTCTCTACCACATAGTGTAAAGAGAAAAATCAAGAAAGAGGCTGGAAAAATGAGCAAACAGCACAAAAAGAACCTGACCATAGAAAGTCAGTATGGTGGCAGGGAATATCAAAACAGAAACTAAGAAGAGAACAACAGTGTCGAAATGGCTACATGCAAAGTCTCAAATAATGTGAATTCGTCTCAGGCCCAAAAACAACTTGTGGAAGAGCTCAAAAAGGATTTTAAAAATCAAATAAGAAAGGTAAAGGAAAAAGTAGGAAGAGAAATGAGAGTGATAGAATAAAATCATGAATACAAAATTCAACAGCTTGGTAAAGGAAAGACAAAAAAAGCAACTAAAAAAACACTTTAAAAACCACAATAGTCCAAATGGTAAAAGAGGCACAAAAATCCACTCATGGGAACTCTTTAAAAGGGAGAATTGACCAAATGGGAAAAGATACACACAATTTACAAAAAAAAAATCATTGAAGAAAATGACTCCATAAAAAGTAGAATTGGCCAAAAGGAAAAGGAGGTAAAAAGGCTCATTACAAATAATAATTGTTTAAAAATTAGAATTGGGCAAGTGGAAGCTAATGTCTTCATGGAACACCTAAAAAGAATAAAACAAAATCAAAAGAAAGAAAAAAAAACAGAAGACAATGTGAAATATCTCTTTGGAAAATGAAAACAACTGATCAAGGAGAAACGATTTAAAAATTATTGGACTACTTGAAACCCATGTTCGAAAAAGAGACTAGAAATCATATTTTGAGAAATTATTAAGGAAAAATGTTCTAGAATGGGAAAGTAAAATAGAAATTGAAAGGATCCACCTCTCACCTCCTGAAAGAGATACCCAAATAAGAACTCCCAGGAATATTTTAGCTAAATTCTGGAGCTCCCAGGTCACTGAGAAAATATTGAAAGTAGGCAGAAGGAAACAATCCCAATATTATGGAAGCATGGTAACACAATATGCTAACACAAGATTTAGCAACTTCTACATTAAAAGATGAAAGACAAGAAGGGAGAAAGGCAGGAGAGAATTTGAAACTCAAAATAAAAAAAAAAAGTTAAAATTGTTTTATATGTAATTGAAAAAAATAAAGAAAAATTAAAAATTAGCACACAGTCTCAAATGTGTCCTTAATTTAAGTTTTGGCAAGTAACTTCCAAGATTTTTCTTACATTTTTAGATCCTGATTTTTATTTATTATTACCTTACATAAGCCACTTACATACTTAGTACACTACTGGTGGAGTGATCATGGGGAACCTAAAAATATATAATTTCAACGCACATATGTATGTGTGTACTCATATGGATATGTCTGTCTGTTTATATGTACACACACATATATGTATACATACATACACGTGTGTGTATGCAAGTATGTATGTATGTGTATATATGTATGTACACAAACCTACAAGTGTATGCATATGTATATTTAAATGTCTCAATTTTAAATAAAAACAGTAAGAGAAAAATGAAATTTTCTTTGATCTTATTAGGGGATGTTAGTGTTTGATTAATAATTTGAAAGAAAAATTGTTATTCTTTAATGAAAGTATTTTTACCCATGTGTTATTATTTTTTAATTTAGACATTCCCTCAAAATGCTGTCATGTCCCCAAAGAAGTCTAAAAGAATTCATCTAATATTGGTATTGAATCTGACAACACAGCTAATTATTTTGAAATTTATCATTTATTAAAAGGGAAGATTTTGAGTTAAATTCATATTGGTTCAGTCATTCGACCTATTCTTTTGCTTCTTACATTCTTCACTCTGCATTAGGTCATAAAAATACACCATTTTTCAATGAATACATAACATTCATCATTAATTAAAGAACAATAAGATTCCACTAAACTCACACATCATAATTGTTAAACCATTCCCCCATCTTTGGCACATAATTTGTTTCCATTTTTGGTTTTATTAATTTTTCAGAATATATAGGGTATCTCCTCTCATTGACATGTCTGAGGTATAAATGCAGTAATACTAAAATGTGTGAGATGATAATAATGATATTTTGTGGTATTAGATCCTTTTGAATGACTTGGTTGCAGAGTGCTCCACCTTGGGTGATATCCATAGTATATTTTGACAAAGACATGTCTAATCAATGGCTGAGCAATACAAATTTATATATAGAAATATGTACACACACGCACACACACACACACACGCACACACACACACACACACACACACACACACATATATATACACACACACACACACACACACACACACACACACACATATATATATACACACACACACACACACACACATACATATATATGTATATTTCAATGATTCAGGCTCGAGTCATTTCCATCAGATGTTATAGGAAGGTTATGGTTAAGAATCCATACTTCATTTAGATATTCCAAGGAAATAGTAAAAACTTTAACATTTCACTGTAGGTTGCAAAAGTTTTAAATGTTCATTAGTTACCTGGAAATTGATAATTAAATAATTAGGATCATATACCAGAAGTTCATTACATTTTATAAGCTAAGAGATGATGTCAGCACATTATAAACACAAATCCCAAAATATTTTTGAGAACTCAAAAAAAATATTTGAAATAGAGGATCATTACAGTTAGACTTGTTGCCCACAATGTGACACACAGAAATTTAATAACAATTTTAATGCGTATATCCATACCAAATACTCACGATGTTCAAAGTACACGAAATGAAAAGCTTTCAAAAATACAGTAGAAAAAATTAAAATGATGCAGGAATAGGACAAGGTAACCTGTTGTTCCATCTGTTATTACAGTTGTGTCCAAAATGCTTTTAGGGGCTCTACAAAGGGTTAGCTTACATCCCAATTCTCTTATTCAATTACAAAACACAATCATTTAATCCCCCTTAAGGACAGTCCATGGAACATTAAATATAAAATAATAACAGTAACGTCAGAACTTGTCCTTAGATCATCTACATCTGAACTTCATCAAAAAAGAGAACAAAATAACAGTAATTGTAATGAAAAGAGCCCCTCAGATCTCAACATATCATCAATGATATGGATGAGAGAAAACGTCAAAGTAGGGAAGTACCATCTTTGGTGATGTTTGTTGAGGAATCTGTTTGCCTTGAGATTACTGAGCTAGAGGTATGATAGGAAACCTGAAACATCAGACAAATGTAAGGGTTTATAGTAATGATTTAAGTCACTGCCACTAAAAGTTACAGAAAAAGTTTTCTTCCAGAATCGCAGACGGACATGATGATCTATGGGGATTATTCATTAAAGCAGAAGACACTGCATTATTTCACAGTTGGCTCCAAATATTAGGTAATAATCAAAATTCCTAGAAAGACACTAGCCAATGACTAATGGCTAATGTTCTTGCTATCCTCTATAAAGTGAGGATAGCACAAGGTTAGAGATCGGACCTGTGATTTAATTGACATAGGGGATTTCTGGGTAAGGAAACTTTCTCTTACCTAAACCAATGTTTGTGACTTCTAAGTATTTATGGATACTGTTATTGATATAAGCCAAAAATGTTTTGTAAAAATTATTAAAACTCATAATTATCTTGGTAAGAATGATTCGTTCATAATTTTATCCTTATTTTTAGTAATAGATGACTTATGCTAATAAAAGTAGGACCAATCTCAAATCTGGAAGGAAGTAATTAAAATTCTTTGCTAGTAATTTACTTCCATGATTGAATTGTAGTCATTTCATTACTCTATCTAAAAGCAAATCACTTTACATTTGAAAAATCCAGTGACATGTCTCTGATTTGGGGTTTTACTATTGTTTGTTGAAATGCTACCTGCTTGTTTCAAAAGTAATTCTTTAGGCTTTTGACCTTTTGATATTTATGATATCTATACATTTTCTTCTTTTTGATGAGGAAGGCACATTAAGAAGATGGGCCTGAATCTTGTTAATATTGTACATATTTGTGTGAGGGTATTATAAAAATTGTTATGGCTTTTTGTTGCTTTGTTGTTTGCTATTGATGTAACTTATAATTTAGATACTTAAGCATATCACCAGTTGTAAAAGATCTTGAATGGGATCTAGATGATGGGCCTTGGATTGTTAATGTTGTATTGGTTTCTTGTGAGGATATACTCCCAATCATTATGATCCATTGTACAATTCTAAAAATGTATGTTAATACAGTCATTAATAACATTTTTTGTTCCATTTAACTAATTTAACATTTTCCCTATTCAGTTTTTATTTCAGGATTGCATTGTTTCCTGTTGTTATTGTTGTTACTATCTGTTGTTAATATTTCTTTTGTAATTTGGACACTGAAACTCATTCCCAAAGGATGGGGTACCCATAGGATCATAGAATTAGAGCTAGATGAGCTCTTAAAAACCATTGAATCCATTTCCCTCATTTTAAAGAGAACTGAGGTTGGGAGAGATTAAGTAATTTTCAGAGTCACACACCTAATAAGTCTCTGAAGAGGAATTTGAAATCAAGCCTTCCTAATCCAAGTTTCTTGCTTTATTTTTTTATTTTTAATATAATTTATTTAATATATTTAGTTTTCAGCATTGATTTTCACAAGAGTTTGAATCACAAATTTTCTCCCCATTTCTACCCTCCCACCCACTCCAAGATGGCGTATATTCTGGTTGCCCTGTTCCCCAGTCAGCCCTCCCCTCTATCACCCCACTCCCCTCCCATCCCCTTTTCCCTTCCTTTCTTGTAGGGTAAGATAAATTTCTATGCCCCATTGCCTGTGTGTCTTATTTCCCAGTTGCATGTAAAAACATTTTATTTTTGGTTTTGAGCATCTGTTTTTAAAACTTTGAGTCTCAAATTCTCTCCCTTCTTCCCTCCCCACCCACCTTCCCTAAGAAGCCAAGCAATTCAACATAGGCCACATGCATATCATTATGTAAAACCCTTCCACAATACTCATGTTGTGAAAGACTAACTATATTTTGCTCCTTCCTAACCTATCCCCCTTTATTGAATTTTCTCCCTTGACCCTGTCCCTTTTAGAAAGTGTTTGATTTAATTACCACCTCCCCCTATCTGCCCTCCCTTCTATCATCCCTCCTTTTTTATCTTCTTCCTCCTTCTTTCCTGTGGGGTAAGATACCCAATTGAGTGTGTATGGTATTTCCTACTCAGGTCAAATCTGATGAAAGCAAGATTCACTCATTCTCCCTCACCTGCCTTCTCTTCCTGTCCTGCAGAACTGTTTTTTCTTGCCACTTTTATGTGAGATAATTTACCCCATTCTATCTCTCCCTTTCTTCTTCTCTCAATATATTCCTCTCTCATCCCTTAATTTGATTTGTTTTTAGATATCATCCCTTTATATTCAACTCACCCTGTGCCCTCTGCCTATATATATATACACACATACACACACACATACATATATACATACATTCAGACCCATATATATATACACATACATATATACATATGCATGTGTGTATATATATATTATGTATATATATATATATATACATACATATATATATATATACACACACACATGCATATTCCCTTCAGCTACCCTAATACTGAGGTCTCATGAATCATACATGTCATCTTTCCATGTAGGAATGTAAACAAAACAGTTCAACTTTACTAAGTCACTTGTGTTTTTTTTCTTGTTTACCTTTTCATGCTTCTCTTGATTTTGTGTTTCAAAGTCAAATTTTCTATTCAGCTCTGGTCTTTTCACTGAGAAAGCTTGAAAGTTCTCTATTTTCTTGAAAATCCATATCTTGCCTTGGAGCATGATACTCAGTTTTGCTGCATAGGTGATTCTTGGTTTTAATCCTAGCTCCATTGACTCCAGAGTATTGTATTCCAAGCCCTTTGATCCCTTAATGTAGAAGCTGCTAGATCTTGTGTTTTCCTGATTGTTTTCCCACAATACTCAATTGTTTCTTTTTGGCTGCTTTCAGTATTTTCTCCTTGATCTGGGAGCTCTGGAATTTGGCAACAATATTCCTAGGAGTTTTCTTTTTGGGATCTATTTGAGGAGGTGGTCGGTGGATTCTTTCAATTTCTATTTTGCCGTCTGGCTCTAGAATATCAGGGAAATTCTCCTTCATAATTTCTTGAAAGACGATATCTAGGCTCGTTTTTTGATCATGGCTTTCAGGTAGTCCAATAATTTTTAAATTATCTCTCCTGGATCTATTTTATAGGTCAGTAGTTTTTCCAATGAGATATTTCACATTGTCTTCCACTTTTCATTCCTTTGGTTATGTTCGATAATATCTTGATTTCTTATCAAGTCACTAGCTTCCACTTGCTCCAATCTAATTTTTAAGGCAGTATTTTCTTCAGTGGTCTTTTGGACCTCCTTTTCCATTTGGCTAACTCTGCCTTTTAAGGCATTCTTCTCCCCACTGGCTTTTTGAAGCTCTTTTGCCATTTGAGTTAGTCTATTTTTTAAAGTTTTGTTTTCTTCAATTTTTTTTTCTATATTTTTTGGGTCTCCTTTAGCAAGTCATAGACTTTTTTTTCATGATTTTCTCGCATCCTTCTCATTTCTCTTCCCAATTTTTCCTCTACTTGTCTAACTTGCTTTTCCAAATCCTTTTTGAGCTCTTCCATGGCCTGAGACCAGTTCATGATTTTCTTGGAGGCTTTTGTTGTAGGCTCTTGGACTTTGTTGACTTCTTTAGGCTGTATGTTTTTGTCTTCTTTGTCATCAAAGAAAGATTCCAAAGTCTGAGACTGAATCTGAGTGCATTTTCACTGCCTGGCCATGTTCCCAGACAACTTACATGACCCTTGAGGTTTTTGTAGGGACATAACTGCTTGTAGAGCAAAGAGTACTTTATTCTAAGCTTGGGGGGATATGCTGTTGACTTCAGAGCTATTTCTATACAGCCAGCTCTGCCACCCCAGTACTCTTCCTTCCCCAAGTACTGCCAACCTGGAACTGACTCAAATCTTAAGCAGGCTCTGCACTCCCGCTCTGATCAGCCGCTTAATTCCTCCCACCATGTGGGCCTGGGGCCAGAAGCAACTGCAGCTGTAGTTCTGTAGCTACACCCCTTCTGCTGCCTCTGGGATGGTGGCTGAGCCATGAACTCCTTCCCTCTGTCCCTGCAGCTTTTTCCAATAATCTTCTCTGTTGTTTTTGTTGTTTGTGGGTTGAGAAATCTGGTAACTGCCACAGCTCACTGATTCAGGGTGCTAGAGCCTGTTCTGCCTGGCTCCTGGTCTGGTTGGTTCTGCCACCACCCACGCTGGGCTCCACTCCCCTCTGCTCCCTTCTGCTCCTCTCCACTCCCAGCTCTGTGCATGATAGACCTCACCCAGAGACCATCCAGGCTGTCCTGGGCTGGAACCTGCTTCCCTTTGCTATTTTGTGCCTTCTGCACTTCTAGAATTTGTTCAGAGCCATTTTTATAGGTTTTTGTAGGGACCTGGTGGGGAACTCACACAAGTCCCTGCTTTCCAGCTGCCATTTTGACTCTGCCCCCACCCAAGTTTCTCACTTTAGCCACTATACCACTTACTCTTTTCATTGCTTACATCACTAACCACTAGAAATAGTGGAACTTTGAAGGCATAATACTCTTTTTCATTCAAGAACATAAGAAATGATCCCTCACTTAAATTTCAGAGTTGTTTAACCTTGTTGACTTTATTTAAATTTCTTATCCTGTGTTTCTTAAAGAATCTGCATAACTCTTGTTTTCTTAATTAGAATCTTCAGAATTCGACATTGTGGTGAAAGTCTCTTTTTTGCAATTATAACTCTTTAATAACTAATTAGAGTAATACATATGTTCAACTTAACAGCATAAGGTATTGTTTGGTAAAATGATTTTTTTAAAATTTGTTATATCATCTTCTAATTTTTAATTTTCCTCCTTTTTATGTATATTCATAAAATATTATTGTTTTAGCTCCTTGCTATTTGATTTGTCTCTAACAGAATATTTACATTAGTTTTTCATCAGTCTCAGAGTTTTGGAGCTTCATGTTTCTTTGGGTTTTATTTGTAAGGTATCTCTCTATTAGTAGCCTCTGAATTTTATTGTTTTGAATTTTTACTTGTATTGTAATGTTTGTAAACAATTTCAATTTATAAATTCTTTAAATGAAGTATTCAGGTCCTTTATTTCCATTCTCTTTTCATGAGTCATAGTTATAATAATTCCAGAGTTGTGTTTTTTTTTCTCAAGTTTTCTTCTGATGTTAAAAAAATAAATGCAATGTGGTAAAATAATTTATAAAACAATTTAATTGAAATATTTTTGTTTTGTGTTGTTTTTAATTATTAGTTTCTTTAGTTTTCTTTTGTTTGTTTTGTGTCCCATGAGCAATTCACTCATGGAAATTATTTACTTCATTTAAGATTTCATTTCTCTCCAAAGGGGGTAGTGTAGTTCACTTGCTCTAGAGTTAGAAGTCATGGGTTTAAATCTGAAAAATCACTTGCTCTGGAGTGAGAAGTCATGGATTTAAATACCACCTCTGACTCTTATTACTAATATTCCCTTGGAAAAACTGTTTAATGTCCTTGTTTCTCAGTTTTCTTATATTTAAATGAGAGGATTAGACTCATTGAACTTTGGTGCTCTTTGCCATTCTAGACTTGTGATAACTTTAGTATTTTATTATGATTCTAAATCACCCCCTGGATATCTTGTATTTCTTTCATTTTCCATTCTAGTCATCTAGGCATTTTTTTCAGTAAAATTATCTTCTTTTGGAGATATTGTTTCAACACCTATTACTCCATTATTGAATCATAAGATTTTACTTAAATGTTCACTTTTTACTTCAGTGCTTCTGATGATTTTGTTTCAGTTAGGATTTTCTTATTAGGATTTCCTTCCTTTCCCTTCTTTTTTTTTCATTTTTCTTTCATTTGACCCACCTCTTTCTTTCTTAAAATGGGAGATAGACTTGGGTTGACCACTAAAGGAGCAATTGAAGAACTCCTGTAATGAATAATTAAATTTATAGAAACAAAGCTGCTATGTTCAGATAAAACCATTGCTAGCACTATCCAGTTGAGAATAGATCTCACTGGAGGACCCTGAGATTTGTATATACATGAATGCATGCATACACACAGTGACATACATATACATGCATGCACATATGTATGCAAAGAATATATCTATGTATATAGATATAGATAGCTTTATGCTTATATATACACTTATATAAGAACTTATTTTCCAGCGAAACTTAAAGAATAATATATTATTTCAACTTTCAGTACTTATATGACCTAAATTCTATGTAGAATTTATAATTTTTAAAGGAAATTCTTGAAATCAGAAAACACATTTTTTTCTGATTTCTTCATTTTCCTGAAACAAGACAGTTTTAACTGTCCACCTGTAGGAGTGTCAAAAGCAGCATGCAGACTAGTTTTTAGCTAAATAAAATTGGTTGGTCACCACTATTTCTTCTTCCCTCATTAATATTTTCCTTCATAAACTTTATGATTATAAATGTTAACTGCTTTCTTTTTTACTTTTCATAATTGAAGCTCAGTCCGCACTCCCCCAAATCATTATATCATTATGACTGCTCTGTCTCTGTGTGTCTGTCTCTCTCTCTCTCTCTCTCTCTCTCTCTCTCTCTCTCTCTCTCTCTCTGTCATAATTATCTCCTTGCATGCTAGAAGAATTAGGGTCAGCTATCAGATACAACATTTGAAGGGGTCCTTCTTTCACGAAAATGAACTTACTTGAAGGTCAATGAGTTAACAAACATTTATTAAGCACATTTAATGTGTCAGACACTGTGCAAAGTTTGGTGAAAAAAGGCAAAAACTTTTACCAGTTCTGAAATTTATATTCTAATGGAGGAAACAACATTTAAAAAAAGTAAATTCATTCTCTTAAAACTTTGGCTATGAGTCCCAGATTTTAACTTAAGAAGATATTGTAATGTCTGAAACCTCAAGAGAAATTTGTTTTGGGGGCTGTTTTAGACCCTGCACGCATTTGAGTTAGCTTTTTTATCTTTAATCACAGACTATTAAATTTCTATGGGTGACTGCATAACAATAGGGAGTCATTCCAGCTGTTCATGAGAGAAATTACTCAGAGGATGAAAATAAAATACTGTTGAGAAATCAATATTCATGAAAGCTTGTTCACAGTTTGATTCAGTCTTTTCAATAATAAAAGGAGATCACCTTGTAATGTTAGAGAAAGGGTTTGAGGCATATATGATTAGGAGATCTTCATTTCTCAAACTTTATAGGATGACTTTATTACTAATGCATGATGAAACTCATCCCTTGGGTCTTGTAAGAAGAAATGTTTAATTCCAGCAGCAGTGTTTGGGGATTTACAAACAAACAAAATATGCAAATCCATTTGATTGTACCTTAAAACAAACATAGAAGCAGAAAACTGCCTGGTCATTCCCCACTTCTCCACTCATTTCTTCCAATGATGCCATGAAACGGATTAGAGTGGAAAGGTCCTATGTTTGTGATCACATACATAGATGTTTCTGAATAGAGAGTTCTGTGAAATAATTTTCCAGAATCAGATTGCTTGAGTTGCCTGTCAAACTTGCTACAATAAGAAAAAAATATCATTCAAAAAAGGGTAGCATAATGTAGCTAATAACACATTTGACAGCTGCTACAGAGACTATCTTGCCTCAAGAAACTTGAATAAAACTTACAGCTGTGTAAGGCATCAGGTCTCCAGGGCTTAAGCTCTGTGCCTTAGCAGATGTGGATATTACATTGCTTTGACTCAAAGTTTTAGCTTGGAAAGTATAACATAAAGATGTTATGGGAGAGGGAAATCTATCATTCAGCTTACCACATAAAGCTAGACTCAAAGTCTGGAAACTGTTGGATCCATCAACATTTAGCAAATTGTATTGACGTGTATTTTTTTTTATTCCAGATGTCTTTTGATTTTTCTACACATTCCTGCACACAGGGATCCATGACGCAAACAGGGAATATGATGAAAACATGAGTTCTGTCAAATCAGATTCAATGTGACAAAGTTGAAGGTTGTCTCTGGCACATTTTGAGTGCTCAAGAATGCCCAAAGAGACAAAGAGGCTATTTCACCCCTGTAATACAAAGGAATGTGCATTCAGACCAGACACAGTTAATTAAACGCACTCTACTTCTTAGGTTGATCCTTGTTCCAAAACATAAAAGATAGATTAGTTCACCCCAAAGTGGCCTCTGTTTCATTGATTCTCAGATACTATAATCATTCCTTGATCTCACTGATATAAATGTTCATTCTAGTGATACAGATTTCCACCCCTTCATGCCTGCCTATAAGGTGTAACCATTGTTTATCTACTCTTACAAGTTTCCCAGAAAATGTTTACTTAGAGAACTTGGGGACTTGCTCAATTTCCCTTGATAGCAGAAGGAAAATAATGGAGTATGTGGCTATTCATCCGTTATCCCTAGCTTCCCCATATGACTAGCCCATCTTTCTTTGCTCATATAGTGCTCTCATTACAAACTCATTTTGAAATTCTCTTTGTAATGTATTGACAGCCTGATCACACCCACCATTCTATGGCCCTTTGGGTGATATTCATTTTCATTCTTCATAGATGCTGTCATTCATTGATTGATTTTGCAAATATTCCTACTATGTACAAAATATTAGATTTTGTGGAGAGATTAAAAATGCATAAAATGTGGTAATTTTTTTCAACAAAAAAGAAAAATACTAAAAGCTGTAGTACATGCAGTACATAAGTGGCATAAAGTGCTATGGGACTTTTGTGGCAGGAGAAATAATTTCCAGGTGGAGTGCTTAATGACGGTTTCATAGATATATGAATTAGGCCATGAAAGTTGGACCAGGTTTCCTGAATGCTTGGTAGGAGGACTAAAATAAACCATAACAAGATTCACTGCACTATTTCCAGAAGTTTCTGAAATTGCTTATAACCAAACAAGATACACACACTCACAGTATATATACATACCCATATACTGTATATATATATATATATATGTATGTATGTATACATATACACATATACAGTATATACATACACATTATATATATATATACATACAGAGTATATATACATATACAGTATATACACAGACACATATACAGTATACATACATACATATACACACAGTATGTACTCACACACACACATACATATATATGTGGGTGTAGGTATGTATATCTTGTCATAGAGTTGGCAAAAATGTTCCTAGAATGTTGAAACTGTTTTAGATTCTTATCCGTGCAAAGGGAGTTGATCGTGTGAGCTCATTCAAGAAGAAAGGGACTTTTCTATCATCTGTCTGCCTATTTGTTTATCTGTCTGTCTGTCTATCTGTCTGTCTGTCTCTCTGTCCGTCTTCCTCTCATTCAATCCACTTATCCATGTATTCAATTAGTCATTTAGGCATGTTTTTACCTATGTTTCTATCTCTACCACAGTATTTGGTACATAAGAAGAGCCTAATTGATGTGGATTAGGTTGTGAATCTAAGTCTGTATAAAATAGTCATATTAGATAATTCAAACTAAATATCTGTTTTTCAATGAATTTTTCTATTATTTACCTAGTCAGGTTTAAATTTAATAGATGAATTCATAATTTTCCCTTTTATTTTGCCTATGGAATTCAAGTCTTAGAGATGAGAACCCCTTTAATTCTACAGATCTAACCATTTCCTGCATATTGAGACCTATATTCCACTAGGTATTATCATGGGATATGGACATCTATTCAGTAAATTAATGCAAACTTTATTTCTGGTGGATCGACACATTTTTAAAATGTATTCACTTTAACCTTAAATTGGGGATTTGATCAAGCAACTAAAACGTGAATGACTAGATTCTATTATCAATTCCCTAAGGCTTCTAGTCTCTCAGGAAATTTTATTTTGTAATTGTTTTCATTTCCTTATGTAAATGTGAGTTGTCATTTCGCATACACAATTGGGGTTTATTTCATCCAACCTTGTACCAGTATTAAGCGGATGATAGACTCTACATGATAATTCGTGAATATTGCTGCAGATCACCGTTTTGTTTACCATAAATGGTTATCTTTTTTCATGTTTTCTTATAAATAAGGACTAGGCACAGTAATTATTTTAAATAATAAACAACATAGGACATTTAAACAAATGTATAGACAAAAAATTTATAAATACAACTTGGATTTATCTCATTGTTAAATACAATGTTTTCTTCTCAAAGTATCAAAAACCACATATGAATGGAAACACAACTCACTAAGTTGTACATATCACACCTAATATGCCATCTCCAGCAAAAAGACAGTTATAAAAATCAGCGGGAAATGTCTTGACTTGGCAAAAGAGATTTTCTCAAGTGCAAAGACATTTAATTCAGGGTTTAAAAAAATAACCATTTTCAGTACATATATGAACATTATGCCAGATTGGGGAAGGATACACCTTGTAGTAGACAAGACCTTTTGATAAATCTTTTAGCATTGCTTTCTAAAGTAGAAGTATGGCCAACTTTAGAGACACTGAATAAGTGTGTGTGTGTGTGTGTGTGTATGTGTATGTGTGAGGGGAGCTTTTCTTTGATGGAACTCTTTTCCCCCTTTAATAGTTATAACCAACAATAGGAGGGAAGAATGATGGGTTAAATACCATATTCCTCTACCCATTACCCATTTTCAGTACAACTACATTATCCCTTAAGCACTCCACTCCTGATTAATCTTCCTGGGTCAAGTCTCTCCTCTATCCAATCCATTTTACACACACCAGCAAAAATGATTCTGCTAAAACATAGTTCTAACCATAGTGTAAATTCCTCCTTCCTATATACACTACACTCATAAACTCTATCTGTCCCTTATTAATTCTCAAATTAAACAAAATTCTTCATTCCAGAGTTTTCAGCCTTTTACAACCTAACCTGTCTCTGGCCTTATTTATCCATTTATGGGTATATGTTCAAGAATACATATGTACATACCTACACTGCTACTGCTACTACTGCTGCTGCTACTACAAATAATGTATTGTCCATCATATTCCTGAACTGTGTACTCCTAGACTCCTTGCTGTTCCTCACACTCATATGAAAACACAACTAAAATACCTGAGTATGAATAGTAAATTAAAGCATAATGTCTTCATTAAACAAAACCATCTAAGGAAAGAGAAAATAAGTTTAAATAGAGATGATTAGGTAGGAACAAAAATACAAAAAAAAAATTAAATGGATTCATCATACCCGTAACTGACTTTCCCTGGTAGTCACAGTGACAGCTACAGATTGTTAAAATGCTAAGTGTAGTTTTAAAAATGTGCTTCTTATTGTCAAAATAAAAAAAAAAACTTAATAATAATTATGTCTGCAGATTTTTATGTTATTCAGCAAGCCAAACAAGTTTCCTTTTGCTCCTGATTATAAAAAGTTTGGGGTAGAAATACCTTTCATTTTCAATTTACAGGCATCTTGCCACCAGCTCTGCCTTATGTCCTTTCTCCCTCACTTCCCAATTACTTTCTATGTGGCTAAAAAGTCCCCTTGTCCTTAGAAAATTTGGTCACTCTTGATCTTTCTGGCTCTCCTCCCATTAGGGTAAAAATACAAGGATCTTAACTCCCTGTGGTGTTAAAGTGATTAAAGATCTTCGCTGCTCATTCCATAAGGCCCTTACTTAAACCCTTTACTTACTGGGTACTAAGCCCCAGGCCCAGATCCTTTCACTAACTAAGCGAAGGCTCCAGACCCATACCCTTTAGCTAATTAGGTCAGGAGAGGTGTGAAGTCCTCAGGGCCCTATGGAGAGGTGCTAAGACCAGAGCCAATAGTATGTGTACTTAGTTCTAGGCAATCAGATGTACATGAATTCAGCCAATCAGAGACCTGAGTTCTAGCCAATCAGATGCCAACTAGAACTGTGTATAAGGAGAGCCCAGAGTGTGAGAGCAGCAGAATTGAGAAGCAGACATCAAGAAGACATTGAGGCAGCAGACAGCAAGAAGGCATTGAAGAGCAGACATTGAGAGAGAGCCAGTGTTGATCAAAGATCTGAGAATCTACAGCATCAAGAGACTGGTGTAGCCAGAATGGACTTTGTTTTCTTTGAATGACTCAGCTTGCCTCGTTGAGCTTCCCTGGACGCTGGGGCTTGCTCTTCCGGGGCAGGACCAGAGCTTCCTGTGTGATGAGTCGTGGCGCTGGCTGAGGGGAGGTGTGTTAACGTGGTCTACGCTGGGGGAGGGGCCAAGTCAAGAACCAATCGGCCCTGGTCGTTCAGGCGGTGCTTGATGATATCAAAAACTCTATAAAAGGGGAGAGGACAACTTGAAGATTCTCCTTTCCTTTTCCGGTTGGAGCCAGAGACGCCTACAGCCGAAGCTGAGCTGCCGGTAGCAGAGCTGACTAGAGGCTAGTGGGTAATCTTCTTACCGTAGAGGGGAAGCATGTATACGATTTTGCCTTATACCATCTCGCTTCTCTGTGGCCTCCTAGTTACTCTTGTGAGGCGGACTTATTGGGCCTGGAAGCTTTTGATGAAAATATCAAAATGGGGACGCTGGTTTGTGGGATTGTTACTGTGGAGTGTAAATACATGCTTTAGTTCTCCTGCCTTCTGCCTAGAGAATTCCTTATATCCTGCGGTTCCAGACCTTTTAGGCACATATGAGATTCTCTTTGAAATCATAAATTCTGCCTTCCTAATATAATTGGAGAACTGAGAATCCAGAGAATCCAGGAGACTGCAAGGATTCTGAGAACTGCAAGGGCTTTCAGAACTTCAGGAGAGGATGCAAGCAAGCAGACAGTTAGGATTCATGAGTGATTGTTTACAGGAAGGCCCTAGCAGGGAGGAAGGTTACAGGATGGCTTGGTTCCTTGCTATAAAACTGTGCTATCACTTCCTTATTGCTACATTGAGGTGAGCTTATTCTTTTGGAATATAATTGCTGCTATATTAATTTGGAGTTATTGGTCTTAGGACCTGATACTCTGGTGTCTAAATAAATGTCATACTTCCTCTGCCTTCTATCTAGTGAGTTTTTCATACTTTGCGATTCCAAACCATAAAGGCATGTTCATGGTCATCTGTGAGGTCATAAATCTTGCCTTACTGATACAGTCTCTTACTAATAATTGGCTATATACTGTTAATTAATAAAATATTTTCAAAACTTTTCAGCTTTATAATTTCCAAATTTCTATTTTGTGTAAGCTTCATAATGTGTTTATATAGATTATGAAACTCACATGAAATAGAAATTCAAGACCTATTATTTTAAAAAATGAGCAGGCATTTCCAATATGCACATATTTACTTGTGTAATATATACACAAGTAAATATGCATATATTGGCAATGCCTGCTAAGTTTTTAAAGTAATAGGTTTCATGACAATTATATATATGTATATATACATGTGTATGTATATACATGTGTGTATATATACATGTGTTATATATATACATATGCATATATGTATATATGTATATATGTATATATACATGGAGAGAGGGAGAGAGAGAGAGAGAAGAGAGGGAGTCTTATATTATGTTGGTGCTGCAGTCTGGTTAGGACCCACCTTGTGAAAAGGAAGCAAAATATATAGACAATGATAACTAGATTGACTGGTAAATATCCCTAAATCTATCTGACTTCAAAAATTCTGACAATCTTTATATTTTACCTTAATAAAACCAAGTGTAGAAGAAAAATGCTATACTATGCATTTTAGGCACAAACCTAACAGAAACTTTTAAAATTTTATTTAGATTATTTTAAGTATTTCTACTTAGAAAGAGAATGGAAAATTGGCACTTACATGATAATTTTGAATATTTCTCTGACAAGTCATATTTGAGTTATATGTTTTGAAATTCTCAAATAATAGACAAGATTAAAAGTGAAATTAAAAGTAGCTATACACCCTGGGTAAAGTTCAATTAAAATTTTGCTTTATCAAATAGAAAAAATAGTTATTTAATTTTTTATACTCCCTTGGAAAATTGTTTTCCTAAAAGTATTTAGTACCTCTTTGATGACTTCTTTCAAAGATTCTCTTTGCCATGGTCAAAGGTGAAGTTATTTTAATTAAAAAAATATCAAAGATTTTTTTTTTCCCTCTCTTAATCTGATCATTACCTGAAACATGTTAAAGCCTACAGAAAGCAGATTTTATTCCTAGTTGAATCAATTGCGTAGTGCTTTGCCCAACCCTAGCTATTTCACTGATGAGTCAAATGTTGGACTGATCAGAAGAGAGGGGCCTAGATTTGCGTTAAAAACTTAATAGGCATTCAATAAGTGTAATGTAAAACAGTTCAATGCAGACCATAACTTTAGAATGGCTAATTAAAGAAAGTCAGATTCAGGTTTCTGTTTTTAGTTTAGCCCAAAGGTTTCAGGCTAGGATACTCTCAAAATGTGTTCTTGTTATTTCTAAAGGAGGATGTAGGGCAAGAGAAGGTGGCTAGTCTGGTTCCACACAAGCCTAGTTCATCTATAAGATGTTTCAGTTTCTTTTGATTAACCTAATGTCAAACTACATAGCCCTTAGAACCTGCAGACCAGCTAGTGGTCGGGCTATGTCTGGCAATGTGAACTTCTGGGAACAGTTCCATGAGTAGGTTATTTCCATGGTCTAAAGATGGGGACTCATCAGATAATTAAGCAATTGCATACAAAATTTTCTTCTTCTGCCCATCCTTTCTGTGTGAGCATGTCCACATGCTAGGTATTTCATTCAATTTAGCCTGATTTTGCATCAAATTAGTACAAGGTTTGACTATATTTCTCGAAATCTTGAATTTATGCACACATCCCATAGAGAACTACTTGACTTGCAAAAAAGAGAGGATGTCTAAGGATCAAGGCATAGAGCTAACCTTTCCTACAGAACTAAAGGTAAACGACTAGCATTTTTCTCATTATAGAGCATTCTTCAGACTTACCCAGCTTCTGTAAAACACATTCAACTTGACCTCTTTGAGGGTATTTTTCTTCAACAGACTAACCAGCAAATGGGATCCATCCTGTCTGATTTGAGTGAAGCCAAACTGAGAAAAAAGATCTACACAATTAAAATGAGGCATCCAGTTGATTTGGTAAATATAGATAACTAATCAGACTATTTTACAAAACAAAGTTTTTTACTTTAGTTGAAATGATTTTTTTTTTCTTTCATTGTCACAGTAAGATCTATTGAATTTGAAGCACTAGAATAGGAATATTTCTTGATTGAGATGCAGTTTTACCCCCAAGAAAGAGCTCTAGTCTCATTAGATCAAGTTTAGTCCTGAGGCTCCAGTGTCAAGAGATACTTTTTGGCTCCCACCTCAGACATTTTACTGCTATTAACCTTCAAAAATAAAGGAGGCAAAGTGTGTGTTTATGTTTCTCCAAATGTGGGAAATAGGGCCTCCAACTCTTGCACAGATAATGAATATACTATGTAGGTATCAGGTATAGGGCGGACCATATTTATGCCATGAAAGAAAATGCATAAGACACAAGGGACTTGCAAAAGATCATGAGCAAATACAGAAGTGAAAAGAACTCAACAATAGCCCATTAGACTCATCCCAGAAGCTAAAGACACTTTGAAAGCTACTGAGAAAGACAAAACAAAACAACCTTCCCCCATCATCTGAGAATTAAGAAGAAAGGAGCTAGCAAGATCCAGATCTCCTGTACTGTAGCCCATGTATCACTCCTGTAATTCCCCCATGAATTGGCTCCATTCCTCCAACTGAAGGAGGCACATTTAATGTTCCATTACCTTCTCCAAGAACTGATTGAAGAAATCTTCCTTTGGATGTTGATACCTGAATTCTTGAACTTGGGTATTAATGAAAGAACTTATGATCAACATGAGGAAATGTCCAATTCTAAAGCTGGCCATTATCTTGAACTCTAGTCTCTGACCTATGCTCAGAAAAGTAGATAGCTGGGCAGAAGAAAGCTAGCAGGTGGGACAGAGTCAAGATTGAAGAGTGAAAGCAGGAACTCACTTGAGTTCTCCCACAAACTCCTTCAAATACCTCTAAAATTGAATATGAGCAAATATTAGAGTGGCAGAATCCACAAAGAGACAGTGTGACTGAAATACAGTGCAGGACAACCTAGAATGTAAACAGGAAATATCTCTTGCCCCAGACTGGGAGAGGAGCACAGTCTACCACTCAGGGTGCCCCAGTGCAGACTCAATTGTAGGAAACCTGGAGCAGACCAAGGGACAGAACTGCTGGTGACAATGGTCATTCCCAGACCTCTCAGCACAGGAGGAGGGTCTGTGGAACTGGGCAAGAGAGTAGAGCAGTACTTCACAGTGCCCGCTGCAATGGCAGTGGCAGCAGCAGCTACTCCTGGAGCTATCAGCCCACAGACCAAATGTTTGAAAGTCACCTATTTAAATTTATGGGAGCCAAGATGGCAGAGTAAGCAGTAAGACACTCTCACCCTCCCTTGCTGACCTATTAAAACCCAGAAAATATTGACCAAGAACAATCCTGCATCAGTGAAGCCAGTAGAAAGACAAAAGTCTTTTGCCTTGACAGGCTAGGGGGTTTAACAGGGAAGGTCCCTATTGATGTGGCTGAAGAAGACCAGTACAGGACAGGGGGTGTCCCAGCAAGTCATCAGCAAGCCCCACCTCAACAGACCAATGGGAGGTCCTAAGCCCCAGGGAGGTAGAACCAGCAAGCACCAACACCAGGACCCCAGGCATGCCTTCACATAGCCAGGAGGATTGGCAGACACCAGCATGGATGGCATCCATCAGCAGCTGAGTCTACACTGCCCTAGGTGAGGAGGAGAGCTCCAGCAGCCAAAACACTGCTCCCCACACCTCACACTGGGAGCTTCAGTGTAACCCTGGGGAAATGCAGAAAGACCTCACCTGGCCTCACCACCAACCTCTAGCTCAGCAACAGGAAAGCTACAACATTATATAGCTTCCAGTTGCCAGAACCAGAGGTCAAAGTACACAAAGCCAGTAACCAGGCCTCTAGTCCCCAGCACAAGAAGCATGGGACAGAGCCTCCTGTGTGCCAGAAGGAGAGATGCACTTTAAAAGCCATGAAAAAAGGCAATCACAAAAGCAAAAACAAATTAGTAAAGCAAAGACCATAGATTCTTACTATGGGGAAAGGGAGGATCAAAATATGAATTCAGAAAAGGACAGAATTGATATTATACCCACATCTGAAACCTCAAAAGGGGGTATGAACTGGACTCAAGCTCAAAAACATTCTTAGAAGAGCTCAAGAAGGATGCTAAAAGTCAAATTAATGAGGTAGAAGAACAATTGAGCAATTGTTTCAAGAATACAATTGACAAAATGGAAAAAAATCACTGAAGAAAATAACTCTTTAAAAAGTAAAATCAGCCAGATGGATAAGGAGGTGCAAAACCTAACTGGAGAAAACAACTCATTAAAAAGTAAAATTGGCCAAATGGAAAAAGAGGTACAATAGCTAACTAAAGAAAAAAATTTCTTAAAAATTAGAATTCAGCAAGTAGAAGCTTAAGAATCTATGAGACATAAACAATCAGTCAAACAAAATCAAAAGAATGAAAAAAAAACAGAATAAAAAATATATCATTGGAAAAACAACTGATCTGGAAAATAAAATCAGGAGAGATGATTTAAATATTATTAATCTACTGGAAAGCCATGAGGTGGGGTGGGGGTGGGGACTATACAGTATCTTCCCAGAAATTGTCAAAGAAAACTGCCTTGAAGTTCTAGAACCAGAACATTAAATTGTCATTGAAAGAATCCACAGATCACCTCTTTAAACAGATCCCAAATTGAAACCATCAAGGAATATTGAAGCCAAATTCCAGAACTATCAGGTCAAGGATAAAATACTGCAATCAGCCAGAAAGAAACAATTCAAATATCATGGAACTACAGTCAGCATCATGCATGACCTTGCAGCTTCTACATTAAAAGATTTGAGGAATTGGAATATGATATTTAGCAAGTCAAATGATCTTGGACTATAACCAAGGATCAACTACTCACCTAAGTTGAGCATAATTTTTCAGGCATTCAATGAAATAGGTGACTTCCAGACATTCCTGATGAAAAGGCCAGAGGTCAATGGAAAATTTGATCTTCAATTACAAGACTCAAGAGAGGCATAAAAAGGTAAACAGGAAAAGAAAACACAAAACATGTTATTCAATGAGGGCAAACTGTTTACATCCCTACATGGGAGGATGATACTTGTAAATCTTGAGAATAGTATCTTTATTATGACATTTAGAAGGTCTATACATAGACAAAGGGAGTGGGTATAAATTAACTAATGTGATGATAAAAAAAACCTAATTCAAGGGTGCAATAGGATTGTGATGAGAGAAGAGGAAAGAAGGAGGCAGAAAAGGGTAAATTACATTGCATGGAGAGGCACAAAAACAAATTGTAGAAGAGCGAAAGAAGGGAGGGAGATGAGCATTGTTTGAACTTTACTCTTATTCTATTTGGTTCAAGGAAGGAATATCATAATCGGTTAAGTATAGAAATCTAACTTGTACTACAGGTAGTAGAAAGGGCAAGGAGAAAGAAAAGGGAGGGGGTGGTTGGAAGGGAGAGAGGAAGTAGTTAGGGAAAAGGGAAAGAAAAGGCAGTGGGGGCTGATAGAAGTGTGTGAAGATGAGGAGAGGGTGGTCAAACACAAAAATCTTTCGAGGTGATTAAAGGAGAAAGGAGAAATAAAATAAAAGCATAAATGTGGGAGGATAGGATGGAGAGAAAGAGACAGATAGTAATCATATCTGTGAATGTGAATGGTATTAACTCTCCCATAAAATGGAAGCTGATAGCAGAATGGATTAAAAACCATAATCCTATGATATATTGTCTACAAGAAATACATTTGAAAAAGGGGGATACATATAGGGTGAAGGTAAAAGGCTGGAGTAGAGTATATTATGCTGCAGCTGAAGTAAAAAAAAGCAGGCATGATAATTCTAATGACAGACAAAGAAAAAGCAAAAATAGACCTAATCAAAAGAGATAAGGAAGGGAACTATATCCTGCTAAAAAGCAACATTGACAATGAAGTAATATCACTATTAAACATATATGCACCAAGTGGGATAGCAACCAAATTCTTAGAAGAGAAGTTAGGAAAGTTACAGGAAGAAATTGGCATGAAGACTATACTAGTGAAGGACCTCTATTCCCTCCTCTCTGAACTTGATAAATCTAAGCACAAAATAAACAAGAAAGAAGGTAAAGAGGTGAATTGAATTTTAGAAAAAGCAGACATAGCAGACTTCTAGAGAAAATTGCATAGGAATAAAAAAGAATATACCTCTTTCTCAGAGGTATATGGCACATACAAAAAAAAAATTGACCATGCATTAGGGCATAAAAACTTCACAATCCAGTGCAGAAAGGCAGAAATATTAAATGCATCCTTTTCAGATCGTGATGCAATAAAAATTATATGTAACAAAAAGCCATGGAAAGATAGACTAAAAATTAATTGGAAACTAAATAGTCTAATTCTAAAGAATGAATGGGTCAAGCAACAAATCATAGAAACAATCAATAACTTAATCCAAGAGAATGACAATAATAAGACAACATACCAAAACTTATGGGATGCAACAAAAGTAGTTCTTAAGGGAAGTTTTATATCTCTGCATGCTTACATTAATAAAATAAAGAGGAGATCAGTGGATTGGCCATGCTACGGAAAAAGCTAGAAAAATAAATTAAAAATCCCCAATTAAAAACCAAACTAGAAATACTCAAAGCCAAAGGACAGATTAACAAAATTGCAATTAAAAACAGAATTGAACTAATAAATAAAATCAAGAGCTGGATATATGAAAAAAAATGATGAACCTTTGGTTAACTTGATTAAAAAAAGAAGAAAATCAAATTAACAGTATCAAAAATGAAAAGTCCGAATTCAGCACCAATGAAAAAAGGAATTAAAACAATAATTAAGAATTATTTTGCCCAATTGTACAAATTTGATAACCTTAGGGGAAAGGATGAATATTTACAAAAATATAAATTGCTCAGATTAACAGAAGAGGAAGTAAAATACTTAAATAACCTTCTCTCAGAAAAAGAAATTGAGTAAGCCATCCATGAACTCCCTAGGAAAAAAAAAATTTCTGGGCCAAATGGACTTGCACGCCAATTCTATCAAACATTTAAAGAACAATTAATTCCAATACTATATAGACTATTTGGGAAAATTGGCAAAGGAGTCCTACCAAACTCTTTTTTTGATACAAATTTGTTGCCAATACCTAAACCAGAAAGAACCAAAACAGATAAAGAAAATTATAGACCAATTTCCCTAATGAATATAGATGTAAAATTTTTAAATAAAAAATTAGCAAAAGGATTAAAGAAACTTATCATGAGAATTATACACGTTGATCAGGTACGATTTACACCAAAAATGCAGGGGTGGTTCGATATTAGGAAAACTATCGGCATAATTGGTCATATTGACAACAAAAGCAGTTGAAACCATATGATTATCTTAATAGATTCCGAAAAATACTATTGATGAAATACAACACCCATTTCTATTAAAAACACTAGAGAGCATAGGAATAAATGGAGCCTTAATTAAAATTACAAGCTGCCCCTATCAAAAACTATCAGCAAGCATTATATGTAACACGGATAAGCCAGATGAATTTCTGACAAGATCAGGGGTGAAAGTTCATTATCACCACTGTTATTCCATGTAGTACTAGAAATCTTAGCTTTAGCAATAAGAAAAAGAAATTGAGGAAATTAGAATAGGCAAAGAAGAAACTAAGTTACCAATCTTTGCAGATGATATGATGATTGTAATAGTAATTAAGGTGGGACTTTTTCCTGTTCTTCTCTTAAGTGCTTTTAATGATTCTGGCCTTTGTATAAATGGGGCAGAGATAAAGTAGGATCTTTTTGTCTAGGAGTATTTCTCAGCACTGTGACAATTGGGAGTCATTGATTTGTATATGATATGGTACTGGGGATGGGGAACTTTCACACACCCAGCCTGGGTGAGGTCAGAGCCCTCAGGGCTCTGAACAGGATGTAATTGAGGAGAGCTTGGCTTTTGACTTTTAGGACTCACTCATGGAAGAGTGTTGAGGCTCTGGGCATGCTTCAACTGCCCCCTCAGCTTTGCAACCCAGATATTGGTTCTTCTCTGGTAACTATGTATTGTGTGATTTGAATCAACAAAGTCTGTCAGCTGATGTTTGTAATTTCTGTTTGTATTTGCCTTGAAGTTCAGGGGGCCGATCTTTTCCCCCTGAGCTGTAAATAATATTTGTATGTTTGATTAAACTGAGATTGTTAACCTCTTAAAGTTGTTTTCCTTAGAAAAGCAGATCAAAGAACCTGTTTTGGCAGCTTTTTGTGTGCTAGTTGTTGGTGGATCTTACACCCCTACAGAAGCTGCTAGCAGATTGTTGTTACAATGATATACTTAGAGAATCCTAGAGAATCAAGTAAAGAACTACTTAATATAATAAATAACTTTAGCAAACTTGCAGGATATAATCATTTGCATTTCTATATATTACGTACAATGCCCAACAGCAAGAGATAGAAACAGAAATTCTATTTAAAGTTTCTGTAGACATTGTAAAATATTTGGGAGTCTACCTATCAAAACAAACCCAGGAACTTTATGAGCACAATTACAAAACACTTTTCACACAAATAAAGTAATATAAAAATAACTGGAAAATCATCAGCTGCTCATGGGTAGGCTGAGCTAGCATAATAAAAATGACAATTCTACCTAAATTAATTTACTTATTTAGTGCCATACCAATCAAACTACTAAAAAATTATTTTATAGGGCTAGAAAAAAATAAAATCAAAATTCATTGAGAAGAAAAAAAGGTCCAGAATATCAAGAGAATTAATGAAAAGAAATGCTAGAGAAGGTGGCCTAGACATACCAGATCTTAAATTTTATTACAAAGCAGCAATCATCAAAACTACTTGGTACTGACAAAGAAATAGAGTGGTAGATCAGTGGAGTAGGTTAGGAATACAAGACATGGTATTCAATTATTACAACAATCTACCATTTTGTAAACCCAAAGACCCCAGATTCTGAGATAAGAACTCATTATTTGACAAAAATGCCTGGTAAAACAGGAAAATAGTATGGGAGAAATTGGCCATTGACCAACATCTGACACAATATATCAAAATAATGTCCAAATGGGTACAAGATGTAGATATAAAATCTGACATTGTAAACAAATTAGGGGAGCAATGAATAGATTATCTGTCAAATTTAGGGAGAATAGAGGAATTTATGACCAAACAAGATATAGAGAACATTATAAAATGCAAAATGGAAAATTTTGATCACATTAAATTGAAAACTTTTTTTTTTTTTTGCAAACAAAGCCAATGCAACCAACATTAGGAGGGAAGCAGAAAAGTCAGAAAGAATTTTTACAACTAGTTTCTCTGATAAAGACCTCATTGCTCAAATGTATAGGGTCAAAAGAAATGAATAGGCAGTTTTCAGAGGAAGAAATTAAAGCTATCTATAGTGATATGAAAATATGCTCTAAATCACTATTGGTTAGAGAGATGCAAATCAAAACAACTCTGAGGTGCCACATCACACCTATCAGATTGACTAGCATGACAAAACAGGAAAATGATAAATGTTGGATAAGATGAGGGAAAGTTTGAACACTAGTTCTTTGTTGGTGGAGCTATCAGCTAATCCAACCATCCCAAGAATTTGGAAGTATACCCAAAGGATTATAAAATATGCATACACTTTGACCCAGCAATACTACCTCTAGGGCTCTATTTCAAAGATATTGTGAAAATAGGAAAAGAACCCACATGTACAAAAATATCTATAGCACCTCTCTTTGAAGTGGCCAAGAACTGGAAACTGAGGGGGTTCCCATCAACTGGAGAATGGCTGAACAAGTTGTGGTATTCAATGCTTTAAGAAATGATAAACTGGGGCAGCTAGGTGGCGCAGTCAGTAGAGCACCAGCCCTGGAGTTAGGAGGACCTGAGTTCAAATCCGACTTCAGACACTCGACACATGTACTAGCTGTGTGACCTTGGGCAAGTCACTTAACCCCAACTGCCCTGCCAAAAAGCAAAAAAAAAAAAAATGATGAACTGGAAGACTGCAGAAAAACCTGGAAAGACTTATATGAACTGATGTTAAATGAAGTGAGCAGAACCAGGATAACATTGTACATAGTAACAGCCACAGTGTGTAATGACTGATTTTGATAGGCAGCCTTTCTCAATGATGCAAGGACCTAAAACAATTCCATGATGTAAAATGCCATCCACATCTGGAGAAAAAAGTATGGAATCTGGATGCAGAGTGAGGCAGACTATTTTCTCTTTTTTTTCCTTTCTCATGGTTTCTCCTATTCATTATATTTCTTCTATAGAACATATTAATGTGAAAATGTGTTTAATAGGAATGTATATGTAAAGCCTATGTTGGAGTGCAGGCTGTCTTGGGGAGGGAAGGGGTAAGGGAGGGGGAGAAAACTTAACACTTTTGGAAGTGAATGTTGCAAACTAAAAATAAATAAATTAACTAATATAAAATAGAAAGCCAACAGAACTGGAGATCCAGGAACAGGTGTCTGAGGCATGGCACATTCTTCTACAAATCATTATCGCTTTTGGAGGGAGGGGAGGAGAGATCTCCTCCTTTTCCTTAATGTACCTAAGTCTCAAAATCCAAAGGCGTGAAGTAGACAGAAAAGAGACTGAGACATATCCAAGCTTGCTTTTATAGCAAGGGATGGTCTTAAATATGTAGGGATGATATATAGGAGAGTGCTTCTTCTGATGAGATGGTGTTCAACTCCACAAATCTTTTTTTTAATAATTAAGATTTTTTATTTTTAGTTTACAATGCTCAGTTCCACATAATTTGGAGTTCCAGATTTTCTTCCCCCTTCCCCCCCACCTCCCCAAGATGGCATGGAATTCAATATATCTTCTACATATATCTTCACAATGAACTTATTTACACAATAGTCAAGTTGTAAAGAAGAATTATGACCAATGGATCAGGAGAAAGAAGAAACAAAACCAAAAAAACCAAAAAAACGAAAACAAACAAAAGAAAAAAAGCAAAGGGAAAAAAAAGGGAGAGCAAACAGTGTGAATCAATCTCCATTCATACTTCATAGTTCTTTCTCTGGATGTAGATAGCTCTCTCCATCATGAGTCCTTTGGAGTTGTCCTTGCACCTCCTTGCATTGCTGAGAGAAGCAAAGTCTATTAGGGTTGGTCATCACAGAATTCGTATATACGTGGTTGTGTATAATGTTCTCCACTCCACTCACTCAGCATTATATAATGTAGGCTTTTCCATGTTAGTATGAAATCCATATCATCCCCATTTCTTATAGCACAATAGTATTCCATTACCTTCATATACCACAACTTGTTCAGTCATTCCCCAATTGATGGGCATCCCCTTGATTTCCAATTCTTTGCTACTACAAAAAGAGCTGTGATAAATATTTTTGTACACATGGGTCCTTTTCCCACTTGTGTCATCTCTTTGCGATACAACCTTAGAAGTGGTATTGCTTGGTCAAATGGTATGAACAATTTTATAGCCCTTTGGGCATAGTTCCAAATTGCCCTCCAGAATGGCTGGATAACTTCACAACTCCACCAGCAATGCAACAATGTTCCAATTTACCCACATCCTTTCCAGCATTTATCATTTTCCTGTTTTGTTATTTTAGCCAATCTGACAGGAGAGAGATGGTATCTAAGAGTTGTTTTGATTTGCATTTCTCTAAGCAGTAGTGATTTTGAGCATTTTTAATATGCCTATAGATATTCTTAATTTCTTCCTCTGAAAACTGTTTGTTCATATCTTTTGACCATTTCTCAATTGGGGAATGACTTGTATTCCTGTAAATTTGACTCAGTTTCCTGTATATTTTAGAAATGAGGCCTTTATCAGAGACACTACTTGTAAAGATTTTCCCCGAGTTTTCTGCTTCCCTCTTAATCTTTGTTGCATTGGCTTTTTTTGTACAAAAACATTTCAATTTAACATAATCAAAATTATCCATTTTGCTTTTTGTAATGCTCTCTATTTCTTGTTGTGTCATGAATTCTTTGCTTTTCCATAAATCTGATAGGTAAACTATTCCTTGTTTTCCCAAATTGCTATAGCATCAGTCTTTATTCCTAAATCATGAACCCATTTTGACTTTATTTTGGTATATGGTGTATATGGTCTATGCCCAGTTACTGCCCTAACATTTTCCAGTTATTCCAGCAGTTTTTGGGAAATAGTGAATTCTTAGCCCAGAAGCTGGATTCTTTGGGTTTATCAAAAGGTAGATTGCTATAGTCGGTGAGTACCGTGTCTTGTGTACTTATCCTATTCCACTGATCCACAGCTCTGTTTCTTAGCCAGTAGAGGGAGTTTTAAGGACTGCTGCTTTATAGTACATTTAATATTTGCTATGGCCAGGCCACCTTCTCTAGCATTTCTTTTCATTAAAACCCTAGATATTCTAGACCTCTTGTTCTTCCAGACGAATTTTGTTATGATTTTCTCCAGCTCTGTAAAACAATTTTTTGGTAGTCCAATTGCTATGGCACTGAATAAGTAAATTAATTTAGGTAAAATTGTCATTTTTATTGTATTATCTCAGCCTAACCACGAGCAACTGATGTTTTTCCATTTATTTAGATCTGACTTTATTTGTGTGAAAAGTGCTTCATAATTGTGTTCATATAGGCACTGGGTTTGTCTTGGCAGGTAGACTCCCAAATATTTTATAGTGTCTACAGAAACTTTAAATGGAATTTCTCTTTCTGTCTCTTGCTGTTGGGCTTTGTTAGCAATATATAAGAATGCTGAGGATTTATATATGTTTATTTTATATCCCACAACTTTGCTAAAGCTGTTTATTGTTTCAAGTACTTTTTACTGGAATCTCTAGGCTCTCTACAAAAAGTGATAATTTAGTTTCTTCTTTGCCTATTCTAATTCCTTCAATTTCTTTTTCTTCTCCTAATGCTAAACCTAACGTTTCTAGTACCAAATTGAATAGTAGGGGTGATAATGGAAATCCTTGTTTCACCCCTGATCTTATTGGGAATGCATCCAGCTTATCCCCATTACAAATAATGCTTGTTGGTGGTTTTAGGTAGATGCTATTTATAATTCTAAGGAAGACACCATTTATTCCTATGCTTTCTAGTGTTTTTAATAGGAATGGGTGTTGAATTTTGTCAAAGGCTTTTTCTGCGTCTATTGAGATGATCCTATGGTTTCTGCTAACTTTGTTGTTGTTATGAACAATTATGCTGATAGTTTTCCTAATATTGAACCAGTCTTGCACTCATGGAATTAATCCTACTTGGTCATAGTGTATTATTCTCCTGATGAGTTGCTGCAATCTTTTTGCTAATATTTTATTTAAAATTTTTGCATCAATATTCATTAGGGAAATTGGTCTATAATTTTCTTTCTCTGTTCTGGCTCTTCCTGGTATGGGTATTAGTACTGTATTTGTGTCATAAAAAGAATTTGGTAGCACTCTTTCATCACCTATTTTCCCAAATGGTCTCTAAAGTATAGGAATGAATTGTTCTTTAAGTGTTTGATAAAATTCACATATAAAACCATCTGGCCCTGGAGATTTTTTCCTAAGGAGTTCATTGACGGCTTCCTCAATTTCTTTTTCTGAGATGGGATTATTTAAGAATTTTAGTTCCTCTTCTGTTAACCTGGGCAATTTATATTTTTGTAGATATTCGTCCATATCCCTAAGGTTGTCAAATTTGTAGGCATACAATTGGGCAAAATAATTCCTAATTATTGTTTTAATTGCCGCTTCATTAGAGATGAATTCATCCTTTTCATTTTTGATACTGGTAATTTGATTTTCTTCTTTCTCTTTTTTTTAATCAAATTGACCAAGGGTTTATCAATTTTATTGTTTTTTTAATAAAACCAGCTCTTTGTTTTATTTATTAATTCAATAGTTTTCTTGATTTCGGTTTTATTAATCTCTCCTTTGATATTCAGTATTACTAATTTGATATTCAATTGGGGATTTGCTATTTGTTCTTTTTCTAGCTTTTTCGGTTGCATGCTCAATTCACTGATCTACTTTTTCTCTATTTTATTCATGTAAGCCTTTACAGATATAAAACTTCCTCTAAGAACTGCTTTTGCTGCATCCCATAAATTTTGGTATGTTGTCTCATTGTTGTCATTCTCTCTTTTTTTCCCTAAGTTATACTATTAGATACTTTATTTTATAATATATATATTTTTTTATTTTTAGTTTACCACACACGGTTCTACATAATTTTGAGTTCCACATTTTCTCCCCTCCCTCCCCTCTCCCTCCCCAAGATGTCATGGAATCTCATATAACTACCATTTATGACTTCACATTGAATTAATTTATACACTAGTCAAGTTGTGGAGAAGAATTATGACCAATGGAATGAATCATGAGAAAGAAGAGACAAAACCAAAAAAAAACCCCAAAAATAAAAACAAAAGAGATGAAAAAATGCGAGCATGTAGTGTGCCTCAATCTGCATTCAAACTTCATAGTTCTTTCTCTGGATGAAGCTAGCATTCTCCACTGTGAGTCCCCTGGAGTTGTCCTTGCACCTTGCATTGCTGAGAAGAGTGAAGTCTGTCAGGGTTGGTCCTCACGGAATCCATATATCTGTGGTTGTGTACAATGTTCTCCTGGCTCTGCTCCGCTCACTCAGCATTATGTCGTGTAGGTTTTTCCAGGTTGTTACAAAGTCCATATCATCCCCATTTCTTATGGCACAATAGTATTCCATTACCTTCATATACCACAGCTTGTTCAGCTATTCCCCAATTGATGGGCATCCCTTTCATTTCCAATTATCAGGTACCACAAAGAGAGCCGCTATAAATATCTTTGTACATATGGGTCCCTTTCCCTCTTGTGTGATTTCTGTGGGATACAACCTTAGAAGTGATATTGCCGAGTCAAAGGGTATGAAAATTACTATGGACATTAGGGCATAGTTCCAAATTACTCTCAAAAATGGCTGGATCATCTCACAACTCCACCAACAATGTAACAGTGTTCCAATTTTCCCACATCCTCTCCAGCATGTACCATCCTCCTTCTTTGTTATTTTAGCCAATACGACAGGAGAGATGTGGTATCTAAGAGTTGTTTTGATTTGCATTTCTCTAATCAGTAGTGATCCAGAGCATTTTTTCATATGCCTGTAGACAGCTTTGATTTCTTCCTCTGAAAACTGTCTGTTCATATCCTTTGACCATTTCTCAATTGGGGAATGGCTTGTATTCCTATATATTTGGCTCAGTTCCCCGTATATTTTAGAAATGAGGCCTTTATCAGAGATACTAGTTGCAAAGATTTTCTCCCAATTTTCTGCTTCCCTCCTAATTTTTGTTGCATTGGCTTTTTTTTGTACAAAAACATTTCAATTTAACATAATCAAAATTATCCATTTTGCATTTTGTAATGCGCTCTCTCTCTCTTGTTGGGTCATGAATTCTTTTCCATAAATCTGATAAGGAAACTATTCCTAGCTCTCCCAAATTACTTATAGTACCAGCCTTTACTCCTAGATCATGAACCCATTTTGACTTTATTCTGGTATATGGTATAAGATATTGGTCTATACTCAGTTTCTGCCCTACCCTTTTCTAATTTTCCCAACAGTTTTTGTGAAATAGTGAATTATTAGCCCAGAAGCTGGCCTCTTTGGGTTTATCAAAGAGTAGATTGCTATAGTTGTTGACTTCTCCATCTTGTGTACATATCCTATTCCACTGATCCACACCCCTGTTTCTTAGCCAGTACCAGGTAGTTTTGATGACTGCTGCTCTGTAGTACAGTTTAATATCTGGTATGGCTAGGCCACCTTCTCTAGCATTTCTTTTCATTAATACCCTAGATATTCTAGACCTCTTGTTTTTCCAGATGAATTCTGTTATTATTTTGTCCAGCTCAGTAAAATAATTTTTTGGTAGTTTGATTGGTATGGCATTGAATAGATAGATTAATTTAGGTAAAATTTTCATTTTTATTATATTAGCTCAGCCTAACCATGAGCAACTGATATTTTTCCATTTATTTAGATCTGATTTTATTCACGTGAAAAGTGTGTCATAGTTACGTTCATATAGGCCCTGGGTTTGTCTTGGCAAATAGACTCCCAAATATTTTATAGTGTCTACAGTAACTTTGAATGGAATTTCTCTTTCTATCTCTTGCTGTTGGGCTTGGTCAGTAATGTATAGGAATGCTGAGGATTTATGTGGGTTTATTTTATATCCTGCAATTTTGCTAAAGTTGTTTATTATTTCAAGTAGTTTTTTACTTGATTCACGAGGATTCTCTAAATAAATAATCATATCGTCTGCAAAAAGTGATAATTTAATTTCTTCTTTTCTTATTCTAATTCCATCAATTTCTTTTTCCTCTCTTATTGTTACAGCTAACGTTTCTAGTACCAAATTGAATAATAGAGGTGATAATGGACATCCTTGTTTCACCCCTGATCTTATTGGGAATTCATCTAGCTTATCCCCATTACAAATAATGCTTGTCGATGGTTTTAGGTAGATGCTATTTATAATTTTAAGAAAGGTTCCACTTATTCCTATGCTTTCTAGTGTTTTTAATAGGAATGGGTGTCGTACTTTGTCAAAGGCTTTTTCTGCATCTATTGAGATGATCATATGGTTTCTGCTAGTTTTGTTGTGGATATGGTCAATTATGCTAATAGTTTTCCTAATATTGAACCATCCTTGCATTCCTGGAATAAATCCTACCTGGTCATAGTGTATTATTCTCATGATGAGTTGCTGCAATCTTTTTGCTAATATTTTATTTAAAATTTTTGCATCAATATTCATTAGAGAAATTGGTCTATAATTTTCTTTCTCTGTTTTGACTCTACCTGGTTTGGGTATTAGTACCATATTTGTGTCACAAAAAGAATTTGGTAGGACTCCTTCTTCACCTATTTTCCCAAATAGTCTACGAAGTATTGAAATTAGTTGTTCTTTAAATGTTTGATAGAATTCAAATGTAAAACCATCTGGCCTTGGAGATTTTTTCCTAGGGAGTTCATTGATGGCATGCTCAATTTTTTTTTTTTCTGAGATGGGGTTATTTGGAAATTTTACTTCCTTTTCTGTTAACCTGGGCAGTTTATGTTTTTGTAGATATTCATCCATATCTCTAAGGTTGTCAAATTTATGGGCATACAGTTGGGCAAAATAATTCCTAATTATTGTTTTGGTTTCCTCTTCATTAGAGGTGAATTCACCCTTTTCATTTTTGATACTGGTAATTTGATTTTCTTCTTTCTTTTTTTTAATCAAATTGGCCAAAGGTTTATCAATTTTATTGGTTTTTTCATAAAACCAGCTCTTTGTTTTATTTATTAATTCAATAGTTTTCTTGGTTTCAATTTTATTAATCTCTCTTTTGATTTTCAGTATTTCTAATTTGGTATTTAATTGGGGGTTTTCAATTAGCTCTTTTTCTAGCTTTTTCAGCTGTATGCACAGATCATCGATCTCTTTTTTCCCTATTTTATTCATGTAAGCATTTAGCGATATAAAACTTCCCCTAAGAACTGCTTTTGCTGCATCCCATAAGTTTTGGTATGTTGTTTCATTATTGTCATTCTCTTGAATGAAGTTATTGATTGTTTCTCTGATTTGTTCTTTGGCCCACTCATTCTGTAGAATTGGACTATTAAGTTTCAAATTAATTTTTAGCTATTTTCCCCTGGTTCTTTATTAAAAATGATTCTGATTGCATCATGATCTGAAAAGGATGCATTGACTACTTCTGCTTTTCTGCACTGGATTGTGAGGTTTTATGCCCTAGTACATGGTCAATTTTTGAGTATGTTCCATGTATCTCTGAGAAAAAAGTATATTCCTTTTTGTCCCATTCAGTTTTCTCCAGGGGTCTATTGTATCTGCCTTTTCTAAAATTCTGTTCACCTCCTTAACTTCTTTCTTGTTTATTTAGAGGTTCGATTTATTAAGTTCAGAGAGGGGGAGGTTGAGGTCTCCCATTATTATGGTTTTGCTGTCTATTTTTCCTCTTACTCCCTTAACCTCTCCTCTAAGAATCTGCATGCCACACCACTTGGGGCATATGTGTTAAATGATGATATTGCTTCATTGTTTATGGTGCCTTTTAGCAGGATGTAGTGTCCTTCCTTATCTCTTTTAGTTAGATTTATCTTTACTTTGCTTTGTCTGAGATTAGGATTGCTACCCCTGCTTTTTTTACTTTAGCTGAAACATAAAATTTTCTACTCCAGTGTTTTATCTTTATCCTGTGTGTATCCCCTTGTTTCTAATGTGTTTCTTGTAAACAGCATGTTGTAGCATTATGGTTTTTAATCCATTCTGCTATCCATTTCTGTTTTATGGGAGAATTTATCCCATTCACATTGACAGCTATGATTGCTATCTGTGCATTTTTCTCCATCATAATTGCCCCCCTGTTTATGCTTTTATTTCTCCCTTTCCCTTTCCACTCCTCAACAAAGTTTTGCTTTTGACTGCTGCCTTGTTCAGTTTACCCTCCTTCTTGATTCCCCTCCCTTATCTTCCCATTTTCCACTTGCTCCTTCTTCCCTCCCTTCTGACCACTCCCCTCCCTTTTATTCTCTCTTTACCCTCCTACTGCCTGTAGGACAAGTTAGATTTCTATACTTATTAGGGTATGTTATTTGCTTCTTGAGCCAAATCTGTTGAGAGTAAAGCTCTGATACTGCTCTTCTCCCTCCCTTCTTTCCCTCTACTGCAATATGTTTTTGTGCCTCTTCATGTGATGTCATTTATCCTTTTGTACTACCTCCTTACCTCTTCTCCCAAAACCATCATTTTATATCTCTATAAATATAATTTTTATCATCATATTGGTTATTTTTTGCTGACATCTACAATCTATGAATATCCCCTTCAATTGTCATAATAAGTATACTATTCTTAAGATCGATATATATATATATATATATATATATATATATATATATATATATATCAAACATATATAAAACAAAATAACCCCATATGGTTATAAGGGTGTATTTAAGTAGCCTTATTGATTAACTAAGGTTTTTTTGTCTCATTTACCTTTTTATGTCTCTCTTGAGTTTTGTATTTGGAGATCAAATTTTCCATTGAGCTCTGCCTTTTCATCAGAAAGCTCTGGAATTCCCTTATTTCATTGAATGTTGTGTTGGTAACCAAAAATGGGATCCTTAGCACTTAGTCAACAAGTGCCCTTGACTGGTTTGGCTTTTTCCTCTGAACTGAATGCTGTTTGTATGTTGGATTGGAGTAAGCTTGTTGGCCCCTTCACCTTGCTTCCCTTGCTTAAGCTGATCGAAAGAACCTGTGCTTTCCCGGTTAACCCCTTCACCTTGCTTAAGCAAATTGAAAGAACCTGTGCTTTCCCCGGCGTACCTTACACCCCCGCAGAAGCCAGATGGTTAAAAACAGCTTCCGTTGGAGCCAGAGGCTGGTACAGCTACAGCCACAGCCGAAGCTGAAGCAGGAGTTGCCAGTAGCAGAGCTGACCTACCAGAGGAAGCTGAACAAGGACTTGAGGCCAGTAGGTAATCTTTTTACCATAGAGGGGGAAACATGATTTTGCTTTACACCATCATGCTTCTCTGTAGCCTCTTGGTTACTCTTGTGAGGCATACTTATTGGGCCTGGAAGCTTTTGATCAACATATCAAAATGGGGATGCTGGTTCATGGGTTGGTTACTGTGGAGCCTAAATATATGCTTTGATTCTTCTGCCTCCGACTTTGAGAGTTTCTTATATCCAGTGGTTCTGAACCTTTCAGACATATATATGATTCTCTTTGAGATTATAAACTCTGCCCTCCTAATACATTTGGCAACGAGGATGGGATAGGTAGGTATAAGATCTCTATTTAGAAGCAGAAGAGCTTTAGAGGAAGAGATGAATATCCCAGGGTGGGAGGATCCATTTTATTCCTCCCTAGCAAAAGAATTGGCTAAAAAAGCTGGACCCTGTGAAAACTGGGAACCAAGGCTACAGAGAGGAGATCCTAGGAATTTGGAAAAAGTATTTACAAGAAGCTGGGATTCAGTCAGGGGCATCACTATCTAGGCAAAGCTGGATAGTGTTATCAGCCTACCGGCTAGTATACGAAAGATTGAGATTAAGTGGAAGAGATGGGGGCACTCCTACCCCACGGCAAGAAAGGGAATCTCAGATAGCAGGAGAACAAACTGACTCAAATGAGAACTTTTCTATTAATGTGGCTAGGAGCAACAGGAGACCAAATAAGCCAAGAGTGCATTCTAACCCAGCACAAACCAAGCCTGACTGCCTGCTTTGTCCTTGCCATGGTGGCAGGGGAAGTGAGTGGGGGGAAATTCAGACAGCGTTAGGGGCTGAGGCACAAAACACTACTAAGGTTCAGGATGTCCCTCGCATAGAGAATGAGAGATGGTTAAATAATCAGACAAGGGCTCGACCCATACAAAGGAGGAAGACAGAAACCCGAGGTGACGATTCAGTTACAAGGGAAATTCAGGAAGATTTCTCACCGCAAGAGGTCACAGATATTTTGAGTAGATTCAGCCAAAGAATAGGAGAACCATTAATATCTTGGATGGTAAGACTCAGTGATCAAGGGGCCAGTGGAATATCAGTAGATAGGACAGACTGTATGAGATTCATAGGTATCAGCCACGATCCTCTAGTTCAACAAGCTTTTAGGGAACATCATCAGCAAGGAGATGGTGATAGCAGGACTACTCTGTTGGCCTTAGCCCTGTGGGATGCAATAAGAGATATGCTACTGATTCTATGTGGCCCACTGAGCACAGACCCTGGTATTCACTTAGAGATTGTATCATGAGACTAAAGGAGGAGGTAATGAAGACTGCTATCATGATAGGAACTGCAGACAAATATTACAATGATCCAATGGGACTGCCTCATAGGAATTTAATAATTAGGACAGCTCCCCCTGCTTATAAATAACTAATTCTGAATTTGTTACTTGGAGAAGAAGGGAGCCATCTTACAACAGTGATAAATAAGGTTTTACAGTTACATGACTTAGGAGACTGGGGAAGAGATAGATCTCCTCGAGAGAGAAGGTTGAATAACTAGCAAACTTGGTGCCAAAAGAGAGTAACAAGAAAAGAAATGTTTACTGCTCTATTAAGAGCAGGGGTAGGTTTTGAAATGATAGATGGCATTCCAACCAATGAATTGTACAGAATGTATCGAAATAAAGGACTGGATAACAGAAGAAATAGGGAAATAAGCACTGCTCCTGCAAACCCACAAGCCACTCAGAGGGAAGGTGACCTTGTGTGATTAACAGATGAAAACTTGTACGTCTGGGGAAAGGCTGGGAGGACAATCCTAGTCTCTACCTAGGATGGGATCCTCTTGGCTTCCTCATTATGTTCCTTTTGAAAAGAAACATTTCCCACCTGAGTTTGGCTCTGATGTTGGATCTTTGCATAACTGAAATCTCAACCAAACTGGAGATGATTTTATTTGAAGGATAATAGCCCATACTTGCCTACTCTTTTTGTTCTTTGTTTTGGCTACCTTATTGCTAGTTCTGTTTCCTTTAGGCTTAAGCACCCTGCACTTTCCAGTGACTGCCTAAGCACATAGCATTCTTGGAATTCCTGCCAGCTCGTTAAAGAACTGACCTCTGGAATGGGACTTTTTGGGGCAGGGACACCTCTACATCCAATTTCAGCAAGAAGAAGCTATGGAAAATGAGACCATCACCCCTTACCCCAAGATTCTGAGCCCCAGTCGTTCAAAGGGGTGGGAATGATGATAGTGTTCTGTGTACTTATTTTGTGTTATCCTTGCTATGTTGTTTTATTGTTATGATATTATTGATACTATGTAATGGTTACAAGGATCTAGGGGTGGACATTTGAATTATTAATAATTATTTTAGGGATGATTGCTTGAAGAGATTATCTTGCTGGGACCTAGGGGTGGATCATATTTGAATCGTAAACCAATATTTGTGAATGTCACTGAATGATATGTTTTGCTTCATTATGAATGATATGTTTTAGTTTCCTTTGTAATTGGATCACAATGTATGTTCTAGGATACATAGCTGATTAGATTATGTATCCTAGAACAAGGGGTGGAGAAGTGTGTTGGTAACTAAAAATGGGCTCCTTAGCACTTAGTCAACAAGTGCCCTTGACTAGTTTGGCTTTTTCCCCGGAACTGAATGCTGTTTGTATGTTGGATTGGAGTAAGCTTGTTGGCCCCTTCACCTTGCTTCCCTTACTTAAGCTGATCGAAAGAACCTGTGCTTTCCCGGTTAACCCCTTCACCTTGCTTAAGCAGATTGAAAGAACCTGTGCTTTCCCCGGCGTACCTTACACCCCCGCAGAAACCAGATGGTTAAAAACAGCTTCCGTTGGAGCCAGAGGCTGGTACAGCTACAGCCACAGCCGAAGCTGAAGCAGGAGTTGCCAGTAGCAGAGCTGACCTACCGGAGGAAGCTGAACAAGGACTTGAGGCCAGTAGGTAATCTTTTTACCATAGAGGGGGAAACATGATTTTGCTTTACACCATCATGCTTCTCTGTAGCCTCTTGGTTACTCTTGTGAGGCATACTTATTGGGCCTGGAAGCTTTTGATCAACATATCAAAATGGGGATGCTGGTTCATGGGTTGGTTACTGTGGAGCCTAAATATATGCTTTGATTCTTCTGCCTCCGACTTTGAGAGTTTCTTATATCCAGTGGTTCTGAACCTTTCAGACATATATATGATCCTCTTTGAGATTATAAACTCTGCCCTCCTAATACAAATGTCCATCTCCTTGCCTGGAAAATTATGCTGGATTTAGCTGGGTATTTGAGCCTTGGTTGTAGTCCAAGCTCCTTTGCCTTTCAGAATATTGTATTCCAATTTCTCCTACCTTTTAATGCAAAAACTGAACGATCCTGCGTGATCCTAACTGTAGTTCTGTGATATTAGAATTGTTTCTTTCTAGCTGCTTGCAGGATTTTCTCTTTGACCTTGAAGTTCTGGAATTTGGCTGTAATATTTCTTGGAGTTTTCAATTTGGAATCTTTTTCTGGGGATTATCGATGATCCTTTTGATGACAATTTTACCCTCTGGTTCTAGGACATCTGGGCAATTTTCCTTGAGGATTTCATGAAAGTTACTATCCAGGCTCTTTTATTTTCATCATAGCTTTCAGACACACCAATAATTCTTAGATTGTCTCTCCTGTATCTATTTTCCAGGTCAGTTGTTTTTCCAATCAGATATTTCATGTTTTTTCTCCTATTTTTTTATTTTTTGGATTTTGTTTGACCGATTCTTGATGTGTCATAGAGTCATTAGCTTCTACTTGCCCAATTCTAATTTTTAATGTTTTGTTTTCTTCCTTTTTCTTCTCTATCTCCTTTTCCATTTGGTTGATTTTACTTTTCAATGAGACATTTTCTCCAATTATATTCTTGATTTCCTTAGCCAATTCCCCATTTTACCTTTTAAAGATTTGTTTTCCTCATTGAATTTTTTTTTCCACTTTTTCTTTTACTCCCTAATTTGATTTTTAAAGTCCTCCTCGAGTTCTTCCAGTAATGCTTTTAAGTCTGGATACCAGTTCACTTTCCCTTTTGAGGTTTCAGATGTGGGTGTAGTGTCCATGCTGTCCTCTTCTGAATTGGTATTTTGATCATCCCAGTCTCCATAATATGAGTCTATTGCCTTTGGAAGTTTCTTGCTATTCTTTTTCATGGTGTGTTTTTTTTTCCTCTTGGCTTCTGAAGTGGATCTCTGCTTCTGGGACTCAGGGCACTCTGTCCCAAGTTTCTTGTGTTGGGATGCAGCTTTATGTGCTATGGTCTCTGGTTTTGTGAGGTATGGGGGAGGGTTGGTTTGACTGCTGGGGGGGGTCCCTCTTCCCCAGGACTGTTCTACAGAGTGGGTGGTCCCAGCTCTTCTCTGTTCTGATGTCTGTCACTTCCTCTGGCTGTGCAAAGCCAAATCTGGGGTCCTGGCATTGATGTTATTTAGCTCCACCCCCTGGGGCTGAGTTACTCTTGTTGTTCTGCCAAAGTGAGGGCTGTTGGGACACCTCTCTTACTGCACTAGTCTCCTTCTGCCACCACAGGAAGTGCCCTCTCCTCCACTTCTCTCACTACTGAAGCCCCCTTCTGACTCCTCTGTTTCTCTTGGGGCTTTATCTTCTGGGTTTATTCAAGGGAGGGATGTGAGCTGTTTTGCTTGCACATCCTGGCTACCGGGACTCCAAGAAGGTGAGTTTCAGACCTTTAGACTGTGGTTTGGAGGCCTCCGGGCTAGCTGCTACTGCAGCTGCAGTCTCTGCACTTGCACAGACTCCTGTCCTGGGCTGAGAAGCCTGGGGCTCAATCAGGATCACCAGCCTTATCCAATACTTCTGCCCTGGGCTGATTTGTTCTTTGGCCCACTCATTCTTTAGGATTAGATTATTTAGTTTCCAATTAATTTTTAGTTTATCTTTCCATGGTCTTTTATTACAAATAATTTTATTGTCTTATGATCTGAAGAAGATTCAGTGACTATTTCTGCCTTTCTGCACTGGATTATGAGGTTTTTATGCCCTAGTACATGGTCAGTTTTTGAGCATGTACCATGTACCACTGAAAAAAATGTTTACTTCTTTTATCTCCATTTAGTTTTCTCCAGAGTTCTGTCATGTCTGCCTTCTCTAAAATTCTATTCACCTCCTTAACTTCTTTCTTGTTTATTTTGAAGTTTGATTCTTTCAATGACTATTTTTGCCTCTGGTTGTAGGACCTCTGAGCAGTTAGTTAATTTCTTCAAAGATACTGTCCAGGCTCTTTTTCTCATTGTAGCTTTCTGGTGCACCAAAAAATTCTTAAATTGTCTCTCCTATTTTCCAGTTCAGTTTATTTTCCAATCAGATATTTCATGTTTTATTCTATTTTTTTCATTCTTTACATTTTGTTTGACTACTTCTTGATGCCTTCTTAATGCCATAGAGTCATTAGCTTCCACTTGATCAATTCTAATTTTTAACAAATTGCTGTCTTCATTTTGCTTTTGAGTCTCCTTTTCCAATTCGTTGATTTTACCTTGCAGAGTGTCATTTTTTTCTATTTAGATTATGAATCTCCTTAGCTATTTTACCAATTTTACTTTTTAAAGATTTGATTTCATTGTTTTTTTTCTATTTATTTTTCTTTTACCTCCCTAATGTGTTTTTTTAAAAATCCTCCTTTAGCTCTCCCAGGAATGTTTTTTTTTTGTGCTTGAGACCAGTTCAAATTCCGTTTTGAGGTATCAGATACGGCTATGGTGTCAATGTTGTCTTCTTCCAAACATGTACTTTGATCCTCCTTGTCTCCATAAAAAGAATCAATGGTCCTCAGTTTTTCGGTGTTCTTCTTCATGTTGGTGAACTTATTCCTGGCTTTACAGTGGATTTCTGCTTTTGGGGCTCAGGGAACTCTGCCCCAGGTTTCTTGTTATGGGAATTGTAAGCCTAGTTACTGGTTTTATGTGTTATGGCCTTCTGTTTCTTGAGGTGTGGGGGAGGGCTTTCCTGGCTGCTGGAATTCTACTCTTCCTCTGGGGCTGCTCTCTAACACAGGAGGTCTCAGCCATTGTCTGTGATAGTGTCTGTCACTTCCCCTGGCTGTGCAAAGGCAGGTCTGGTTTCCTGGTGTTGACCCTTGCTTGCTCTACCTTTCTGGGACTCAGGAATTCCCACTATTTAGCTACTGAAGCCCCACTTCTGTCTCCTTTGTTACAGGGTTTTTCCTAAGGTATTCTCTCTGGGTCAGAGAGGAAGGGATGAGAGCCATATACCTGGCCATTATGTCTCCCAGAAGTTCAAGAAGACAAGTTTCAAACCTTTGGGCTGTAAGATTCAGGAGTAGATATCTCATGGCCACAGGCACTGTGCTGCTGCCTCTAATTGCTTCGACATACTCCCATCCTGTGTTGGGAGGCCTGTGGATCTCCGCTGGTTTTGGGCACCCAGCTTTTTCCCAGCCTTGATCTCTCGAGTTTTAAGAATGCTTATTGGTAGGAGTGAAACCAAGAGGGCGGAATGAAAGCAGCAACTCACCAGAAGTCTCCCATAAATTCTGTCTGTTCACTCTAAAAAATGAATTTGAACAAATTTTGAAGAGGCAGAATCCACTGGGAGATAGAGTTTGGCAGATTTCCAGGCCAAGACAGGATGGGAAGGTCAAAGCTAAGGGTCTGTTTCACCCAGCTGGGAGATTGAAGAATGCATGGGCTATACCAGCACAAATTCGGCCATAGTGAAGTGAAAGTGGCCCTGTCCCTGGTGAACTCAATCACTGTTAATAATAGCAATCCCAAAACCTCTCAGTGCAGGATTGGGGTCTCTCTGGACTGGTTGAGACAGAAGTGTGGGGCCTGTGTCAGCAGCAGCAGCTAGACCTGGGGATATCAGCCCACAGACAAGTCACATACCTGACTTCCAGGAGCCATGATGGCAGAATAAAATAAGTGCTCTCATTATCCCCTTCTTAACATTGAAAAACCTACAGAATATTGCCCCAGGAAAAAACCTTTTAATAGTAGATCCTAGAATTACAGCAGTTGTTTAGCTCGGGAGGCTAGGGAGATCAAACAGAAGAGTCCCTCCTGCAGTGGCTAGAGGGTCCAGGGTAGGAACACAGTTGTGCCAGCAAGCCCCACCTTAGCAGACCAACAGGAGACTCTGAGCCCCACGGAGTTGGAGCCAGCAAATGCCAATATCAGGACCCCAGGAATGCCTCTACACAGCAGACACATGGGCCATCATCCACCTAGGGAAGGAAGTGACTTCCAGTGGCCAGACCACCTCTCCTCAATACCTCATGCTACTAGCTTCAGTGTAACACCAGGGGAAAATCAGAAAGACCTGGCCTAGGTACATACCAGCTAGCTCCAAATCAGAGGTGAGTAGCAGCATACATACATATATATCTTTTTAGCTGACAGACCCAGAGGCTACAGCACACAAAGACAGTACCCAGGACCCAAGCTTTCAACACAAGAGATATTGGACAGAGCTCCCTGTGCCCCAGAAGCAGAGAACCACTTTAAAAGCCAGGAAGAAGGCAACCACAATGAATAAGAACCAGACTAGAAAAGTAAAGACCATAGAATCTTACTATTGAGACAGGAAAGATCAAAATATAAATTCAGAAGAGGACAGCATTGACACTATATCTACACCTGAAACCTCAAAAGGGAGTATGAACTGGTCTCAAGCCCAAAAAGAATTATTGGAAGAGCTCAAGAAGGAATTTAAAAACCAAATTAGAGAGGTAGAATAAAAATTGACCAATTATTTTAAAAATATGAATGACAAAATGAAAAAAAATCACTGAAGAGAACAATTTCTTAAAAAGTAAAAATGTCTAAATGGATAAGGAGGTGCAGAGCCTATCTGGAGAAAATAACTCCTTAAAAGGAAAAAATTGACCAAATGCAAAAAAGAGGTACAAAAGCTAACTGAAGAGAATAATTCATTAAAAATTAGAATTAGGCAAGTAGAAGTTAATGACTCTCTGAGGCATCATGAATCAGTCAAACAAAATTTGAAGGGTGAAAAAGTAGAAGAAAACGTGAAATATCTCATTGTAAAAACAACTGACCTGGGAATATAGCCAGGAGAGAAAATCTAAAAATTGTTGGTCTACTGTAAAGCCATGATGTAAATTGCCTAGACTGCATCTTCCAAGAAATCCTTAAGGAAAACTTCTCTGAGGTCCTAGAACAAGAGGGAAAAATAGTAATTGAAAGAATCCACAGATCATCTCCTGAAAGAGACCCCAAATTGAAAACACCAAGAAATATTGTAGTCAAATTCCAGAATTATCAAGTCAAGGAGAAAATACTACAAGCAGCCAAAATAAAAACACAATTCAAATATTGAGGAACTACAGTCAGGGTCACACAGGATCTTGTATCTTATACATTAAAAGATCAGAGAGATTGGAATATGATATTGTGTAAGCCAAAGGCACTTGATTGCAACCAAGAATCAACTACCCAGCAAAACTGAGCATAATATTTCAGGCAAGGAGATGGACATTCAATGAAATAAGGGATTTCCAGATCTTCCTGATGAAAAGACCAGAGCTCAATGGAAAATTTGATCTTCAAATACAGGACAAGAAAGGCATAAAAAGGGAAATAGGAAAAAATATAGAAAAAATACCTGGTTATACAATACGGCCAAAATGTTTACATTCCTAAATGGGAGGGTAATTGTTAATCTTGAGAACTTATATTTATTATGACATTTAAAATGGATATACATCGATAGAGGATGTGGGTATAAATTAACTGATGTGATGATAAAAACCTAACTAAAGGTTACAAAGGAATTGTAATGGAAGAAGAAGAAAGAGGGAGGCAGAAAAGGGAAAATTACATCACAAAAAAGGCACAAAGACAGAGTAAAGAGAAAGAAGAGAGAGGGATGAACACTGTTTCGACTTTACTCATTGGATTTGATTCAAATAGGGAATAACATATTCTCTTAAGTACAGAAATTTAACTTATCCTACAGGACAGTAGGAGGGGCAAAGGTAAAGCAAAGAGGGTTGGTGGTTAAAAGAGAGGTAAGAAGTAGTTATGTAAAAGGGAAAGAAACGGTAGAAGGGCTGATAGGAAGGGAAAATTGAGGGAGGCAGTGGTCAAAGGCAAAACTCTTTGGAGAGGGCGAGGGGAGAAGGGAGAAATAAAAGCATAAACAGGGCAGAGGGAATAGGATGGAAAGAAAGACACAGATAGTAATTGTAACTGTGAATGTGAATGGGATGAACTCTCCTATAAAACAGAGCCAGATAGCAGAGTGTATTAAAAACCATAATCCTTCAATTTGTTTACAAGAAACACATTTGAAATAGGGGGATACACAGAACGTAAAGGTAAAAGGCTGGAGTAGAATATATTAGCTTCAATTGAAGTACAACAAAAATAAAGCAGGGGTAGCAATACTAATCTCAGGCAAAGCAAAAGCAAAGATAAATCTATTTAAAAGAGATAAGGAAGGAAACTGTATCCTGCTAAAAGGCACCTATAACAACAACATTACTAGCAGCTACTGTGGAGGTGGAAGATCAGCAGCACCAGCACACAGGAGAACTGCTAGCACAGATTCTTTTATCTGCTTTTCTAAGGAAAACAACTTTAAGGGGTTAATTGTCTTACTTTAATTAAACATACATATACCATTCACTTAGTTCAGGGGGAAAACACACCACCCTGAACTTTAGAGGAAATACAACAGGAATTACAAACAGAGACAATATACACAGATAAATATGTCTGTCTAACCAATTTTATTAAATGTATTAAATCACAATACATAGCTACCAGAGAAGCACCAACATGTGGGTTTTCAAAGCAGGGGGGCTGTTTCAACAGCTTGCCTAGAGTCACCAGCACTCTTTTAATGAGTGTGCCCCCAAAGGCAAAACAACTGAGTTTATATACACTTCTTCAGGGTCAAAGGGCATCGCAACCATGCAACTCAATCCGCTGTGACTTAGGCCTTCTTGTTTCTTAAGCAGGTGAAAGACTCTTGATTCAATCAAAGAAACAAAAGACAACAAAAAGTCCATTTTTCTTGCCATTACCTTTGAAAGGGAAGACTCATCAAAAGTACTTGAGTATCTCAACATTCCAAAAAAGAAAACAGTAAAAAAGACCCTTCCTGATTACCATTACATATTCTACACCTTCCAGGTCCTTGGCCTTACAATCTAAATGACCATGCATGCTGGAACAAATAGAAGCATTATACATTGTGATCCCATCAGGAAATTAAAACATAACATTCACAACACAACAAAATGTATCATTCAGTGTCATACCCCAAAATACTTGTTTACAATACAAACACCATTCACCCCTAGGTCACAGCAAATTACCATCTCTTTTAGTCAATACAGAATGCTCAAGTAAAGTCCTTTTTGAGGATGTGTCCTTTTCCCCACACTATTGTGGCAGGCTTTCTCCTGGTACGCTCAGGTTCCAGCATGCTTTAATTAGCCAAAAAAGTCCAAATAAAGTTCTCTTGAGGGCCTGTTCTCCCCACACTGTTCCAGCACTCTGCTTCCAAGTCCTGAGGAGCAGCTGGGCAACAAAGCCAATAGGGTGGGATCTTTGGGGGTCCATGATACTCCCTCTCATCAACCATAGGCAACTCCACCCTCTCCCTGGGTCCCAAACAGTCCCAAGAGAAGGCAGCAAAAAAGGATACTTAGTGCCTTGGTGAAAAGTTTCCATCTTGCCTCAATGCTGAATGTCTAACTCTTGGGTTCCTGGTTGTCCAGCTCCTGCTGGCCACTCCTGGCTTCTGCTTGAATACCAATGTAGGTAGCTCCCTGCTCTTGCCTTTCCAAAGTTCTTATTGAAGATCACTTATAGATAAGAAGGGGCACAAAGAATCTTGTTTTATAAATATATTATTTGAAAAGTATGTATGTTAGTTAAACAGGAAGGACATGGGGTAATAGATAGCCCATATGGTTCACTGCTAAACAATATTAAAGACATAGAGGAGGGCCTACAATATGTTATGGGGATTTATGAGAATATGTGAATCAAAGTCAAACAGATTGCCAAATTATAGATGAATTAGAAATTATGCATCTGGGAGGTGATCAGTGAGATAATATATCAATGGGAGCATGAAAAAATAGCTTTTGGGCTGTATTCACATGGTTCTAAGCTCATTTAATTTCAAGTGAAACTGAGTATGAAAATAAAGGCCAATAATTGGAAAACAATAAATATGTTATATTATTGTTGTTCTAGGTGGTAGGGGTAGTGGCAGTGGTTGTTTGGCTTCTCTAGTGAGAAATTCTTGAACAGTTCTTACTTTATATGAAATGAACACTTTCATTGCAGTAGATGCATCTCAACCTTATAGTTAAATCCTTTACTTCTCTCCCATGAGTGCTGAGAGCTATTTAGTATAGAAAATAATAATAATTTGATTTTTAAAGTGCATAATCTTCAAAAATTTAAAATAATCTTAGCTAAAAAATGGACAGGCAAAAGGTTTTCCTTAAGGACATTAATATGCTCCTCAAGTGGAGATAGTCCTTATATTGCCCAAAAACAGAGGCAGTGATTTTGTGAAAGACAACACATAAGTATGAGTTTTTTGCGTGTAAAGTCAAGGGAAAAACTAGTAGCAAAAATTGACAGCTGTGCTTAGGTTGGAGCTGAGTCATCAAGCAGTATGAACATCATGAAAATGGAGAAGAACACAAATGTTAAAATGCAAAGGTTCACTCCAGTGTTTCCCAGAGCATAACTCCTTTCTCACAAAATATCTACATCAAAGTTAAACTCCAAACATTTTGAGGTTCATCTATCACAACCTCAATGACTAAAATGCCAAGAAAACATGAAAGTTTCTGAACAATTGAAAACTTAGAGGACTTTAGCTAAAATAATTGAACTCAATCCTACACAAAAATCAATGTTTTACTAACAGTAAAGACTGTTTAACAATAAACATTGATTTTATGCTGCTTTTTAAAAAATACAATCTGTCCCAGGATGGTCAGTCAAGGCTAGTGCTGATTTCCTTATATATAATGTAATAGAATGTGCTATTCTAATTTAGATAAATAAGAATTCTAGACCATTTGAAGGCTGAAAAATAGAAGATGCTCAGCTTCCTGCCTGCCCCACCCCATCACAAAGCTACCAGTTATTTTTTCAACATGATACATTAATTGTAACATGAAATTTATATGTGGCAATATATCATTTGACTTTTTAGTATAAATAAACACATCAGGTTATATCTGAAACTGAATTTGCATAGGTGCATATATACTATGTAGATATGTATAGATGTCTAATGTATGACTATCTATAATAACTAATATTTATATAGTACTTATTATGAGTCAAGCACTGCGAAACACTTTATAATTATTATCTTATTTGATCCTCAGAACAAACTGGGAGACTAGTATTATGATTATTCCCATTTTACAAATAAGAAAATTTAGGCAAATAGAGGCTATTTGCCCAGTGTCACAAAGCTAGTGTGTGAGGCAGTATTTAAACACAGGTGTTTCTGATTCCATTCTTGGCACTCTTATCTAATATACCACCTAACTGTTCCTTTATGCATTTATGTCTTTATATACCTTTATATGATAATATGTAGGTAGATGGATATAAATAGACTCAATATATTTAATCCTGTCAAAGAGAATAGAATACTTGGCCCTCTAGTCTTTTTCTCAAAGAACCAAGCTGTTCTTCACTATCATAGATTTTCTTCATAATGCTGTAAAAATTCATGTGAATAATCATGTTAATAAAAATATTTTTTTAATTTTTTCAAAGAAACAGATCTGCATGTTATCTGAAAGGCCTTTGCTGGAAACATTGTGGTTAAATCCAAATAGGTGTTAAAAATAATTTAACTTTCACATAGATTACTAATATTTTAGCACAGTAGATTTTAATATTTTTCCCAATTTTTAACATTTATATTTAAAGTTTCAAGTTCCAAATTCAATCCCTCCCTCCCCTTCCCCTTCCTTAAGATGGTAAGCAATCAGATGTAGGTTATACATGTGCAATTATGTAAAAAGAAACATTCTCATATTAGTCATTTTATACAAGAATACTCAAATAAAAGGAAAACAAAAGAAAGAAAGAAGGTGAAAAATCGCATGCTTCAGTCTGTTCAATCAGTATCAGTTCTTTCTCTGGAGGCAGATAGAATGCCTCATCATTAATTCTAGGTCATTTTCTTGGATTATTATATTGCTGAGAAGAGCTAAGCCATTCACAGTTCTTCATAGAACAATATTTCTGTTAATGTGTACAGTGTTCTGGTTTTGTTCATTTCACTATGCATCAGCTCATGTAAATTTCACTGGGTTTTGCTAAAATCACCCTGTTTGTCATTTCTTATAGCACATTTATATGTCATTACAATCATATACCACAGCTTGTTTAGAAATTCCCCAATAGATGGTCATCCCTTTGATTTCCAATTCTCAGCCACCACAAAAAGAGTGGCTATAAATATTTTATACAAATAGCCCCACCGCCCCTTTTTGATGTCTTTGGGAAATAGAACTAACAGTGGTATTGATGAATTTTTATATTATTTTTTTCTAGCTCCACAAAATAATTTTTGGTAGTTTGGTATGGCACTGAATGAGTAAATTAATTCAGGTAAAATTGTCATTTTTATTATATTAGCTTGGCCTACCCATGAGCAACTGATGTTTTTCCAATAATTTAGATCTGACCTTATTTGTGTGAAAAGTGTTTTGTAACTTTGTTCATATAGTTCCTAGGTTTGTCTTGACAGATAAAATCCCAAATATTTTATATTGTCTACAATTTTAAATGGACCTTCTCTATCTCTTGCTGCTGGACTTTTTTCATAATATATAGAAATGTTGAAGATTTCCATGGGTTTACTTTATATCCTGAAACTCTGCTAAAGTTGATAATAATTCTGAATAATATTTTAGTTGATTCTCTAGGGTTCACTAAGTATACCATCATATCATTTAAAAAGAGTGATAGTTTTGTTTCATCATTGTCTAATTCTATTCCTTCAATTTGCTTCTTTGGAGGTTTTATTGTTACAGCTAACACTTCTAATACAATTTTAAGTAATGGAGGTGATAATGGGCATCCTTGCTTCATGCCTGATTTTATTGGGAAAGCTTTTCCATATTGCAGATAATGGCTTGCTGAGGCTTTTAGATAAATTTTGCTTATCATTTTAGGGTAAACCCCATTTGTTCCTATGTTCTCCACTATTTTTAATAGTAATAGTTGCTGTATTTTCTTAAAGGCTTTTTCTGAATTTATTGAGATAACCAAATCATTTCTATTAGTTTTGTTATTAATATGGTCAATTATGCTGATAGTTTTCCTAATATTGGACCAGCTCAGCTTTTCTGGTATAAATCCCACTAAGTCATAATATATGATCATTGTGATATGTTACTGTAATTTCATTGTGAGTATTTTATTGAAATTTTTACATCAATATTTATTTGGGAAATTGGTCTATAATTTTCTTTTTCTGTTTCGGCTCTTCCTTTTTTGGGTACCAGTACCATATTTGTTTTGTAAAAAGAATTTGGGAGTAGTCCTTCACCTATCTTTTCCAAACAATTTATGTAGTATTAATATTAATTGTTCTTTAAAGGTTTGGGAGAATTCACTTGCAAAACCACTTGGTCCTGGGGATTTTTTTCTTAGGAAATTAATTAATAGCTTGCTCAATTGCTTTTTTCTAAGATTGGGTTATTCAAGTATTTTCTTTCTTCTTATGTTAATCTGAGTAATTTATGTTTTTTGTAGATATTCATCCATTTCATTCAGATTGTCAAATTGATTGGAATATAACTGGGCAAAGTAGCTCCTAACAATTTTCTTAATTTCCTCTTAATTGGTGGTAGATTCATCCCTTTCTTTTTTTGATACTAGTAATTTGTTTTATTTCTTTCCTTTTCTCAATCAAATTAACCAATGATTATCTATGTTATTACTTTATTCATAGTACTAGCTCCTAGTTTTATTTATTAGTTCAATGCTTTTCTTACTTTCAATTTTATTAATTTCTCCTTTGATTTTCAGGATTTCCAATTTGGTATTTAATTAAGGATTTTTAATTTGTTCTTTTCATTGTCAATTCATTGATCTGTTTTTTTCTCTTTTTTATTGATGTAAACAATCATAGATAAAATTTTCCCCCAAGTACTGCTTTGGCAGCATCACATAAGTGTTGCTATGTTGTCTCATTGTTGTCATTATCTTTAATGAAATAATCAATTGTTTCTTTGACTTTTTCTTTGACCCTCTTGATTTTTAGGATTAGATTATTTAATTTTCAATTAATTTTAAATTTCTCTTTACACTATCCATTATTGAATGTAATTTTTATTACATGGTGACTCAAAAAGGATGCATTTACTATTTCTTCTTTTCTGCATTTGATTGTGAGGTTTTTATGTTCTAATACATCATTCATTTTTGTGTAAGTGCCATGCACTATGAAGAAAAAGGTATATTTCATTCCCCAATAGATAAATGGTCAAAGGATATGAACAGGCAGTTTTCAGAAGAAGAAATTAAAGCTATCTATATTCATATGAAAAAAATGCTCTAAATCACTATTGATTAGAGAGGTGCAAATCAAAACAACTCTGAGGTACTACATCATACCTATCAGATTGCCTAACATGACAAAACAAAAAAAAATGAAAAATGTTGGAGAAGACATTTATAATGCTCTGCTACAAGAAATGTGTTCTTTCTGAACAACAAATTGTGGGATTCTGGTGTCGATCCATTCAGCTACTCTCCCTTCCCCACTCCCTCCTCACAGTGGCATGCAAACCAATATGGGCTATACACATACATTCCTATTAAACACATTTTTACATTAGTCATGCTGCATAGAAAAAATTATAATGAATGAAACTATGAGAAAGAAAACAAAACAAAACAAAAGAGAAAAGAGTTTGCTTCACTCTGTATTCCAACTCCATAATTCTTTCTCTGAATGTGGATGGTGTTTTCCATCATGAGTCCTTTGGAAAAATCCTTTGCATTGCTGAGAAGAGCTAAGTTTATCGCAATATTTGAATTGTTTATTCTTTCCCTTCTTCCATTACTTTCTCCTTGATCTGTGAACTCTGGAATTTGGTTATGACATTCCTGGGAGTTTTCATTTTGAGATATCTTTGAGTCAGTGATCAGTGGATTCTTTCAATTTTTATTTTGCCCTCTGCTTCTAATATATCAGTGAAGTTTTCTTTGATAATTTTTTGAAAGATGCTGTCTAGGATTTTTTTTACATGGATTTTGGGTAGTCCAATAATTTTAATATTATCTCTCCTTGATCTATCTTTGAGACCTTTTTTTCCAATGAGGCCAATTCTGATGAAACTAAGATTCAAGTGTTGCTCATATTCCCCATTTTTCTTTTTACTGTAAAAGCTCTTCCCTTTATGCCTCTTTAGGTAAGATAATTTTCCCCATTCACTAACTGCTTTCACTCTACTCTTGGTGCATTTTTTTCTTAACCCTTAAATTTATTTTTTGAAAAATATTCATCCTAGTCAACTCACACTTGTATTTTCTGTCTATGTATAAACCTTATAACTGCCATAGTAATGATAAGGGTTTTAGGAGTTACAAACATCATCTTCCCATGTAGGAATATAAACAATTTCACCTTACTGAATTCATTATGATTTCTCTTTTTATTTCCCTTTTTATTCTTCTCTTGGGTTTTATATTTGTAAGTCAAACTTTCTAATGTGGTCTGGTCTTTTCATGAGGAATGCTTGAAAATCATCTATTTCATTAACTATCCAATTTTCCCCCCACCCCCCAAGGATTCTATCCAGTTCTGCTTTGTCATAATGCTAGTTCCTTTGCCCTCCAGAATATCATATTCCAATCCCTTCTATCCTTCAGTTTAGAAGGTATTAGATTTTGTGTTATCCTCTTTTTAAAATAAAAATTATTGTATTTTAAACTTAAATACTAAAACAAATACACAACAAGAAAAAGAAAAGAAACATAAGAAAGGATTCAAAATATACAGCAATAAATTGCCATTTGGAGAAAGCCTATATAATAAATACTACTCATTGTGCTCGGAGCTATACATCTTTTCTTCCTTGTAAGTTTTCTTTTGTTCTCTATTGTGTACTTTTTGCTTTGTTCTTGTTCCCCATTGCTTCCTCCTCCACCTCAAAGAAGGTTACACAGAAGTGTGGATACACACACACATATATTCAGACAGACACATATACACATACATACATATATATATATATATATATATATATATATATCTGCAAACATATATATACAACACACATACACACATAAATACATACACTTATATACACATAGATATACTTAAATATCTATAATTATTCTCATATATAGACATATACATTCATATGCATCTATGTAAGACTATACTATTTTTGTTTATCCTCTTTCTCTGAGGGTGGCTAACATCTTCCTGCATAAGTCCAACTCTTTTTATATTTTCTAAGTCTACCAACTTATCATCTCCTCCACCACAGCAATATTCCAAACTTATACTGTCTAGTTATTTTAAATACTTTAAAACAATATTGATTAATATGGCTGACATATAGTGCAGTTTCCCTATTTTTCACTTTTGATTAAATCTATTTTAGCTTGAACTTTTTCATGAGATTATGATTACGACCCCTGCTTTTTTCCTAATAAATTCTGCTACTAATATTAATTTTATGTTTGTGTGTATCTCTTATTTCCTATCACTCCTGATTCCTCTACCTTACTTCTATCCACTAACTATTCTTCCTATTACTTAACCACCCCTCCAAAGATCCTTTCCTTATCCTCTCATTCCCACTAATTTAAACCTCTTATATTCCCCATCCAATTTCTTTATAAATTTAGAAGTTTTATTTCCTTTTAAATGTACATATTGTTCTCTCTTTAATCCAGATCTGATGTGAGTAGGTTTCCCTCTAAAAATTGCTCCCTTATCCTCTCCCACTCCCTACCCCCTTAGCCTTTTATTTATTTCTGAATTGAGAAGACTTTTTATACCCTTCTAGCTGTATATGTATTGTTTCCTCTTTAACCCCTTGTTGATGAGAGTAAGTTTCCAGAACTACCAGCCCTCCTCTCCCATCTAATTCCTCTGTGTCAGTTCTTCCTCTCACAACTAATTTCAATGAAAAATTACTCTTTTTACCTTTTCCGAAATGGTTACTTATCAAATCACATCACACTCAGGTATACTACAATCTTTCTTTTGCTCTACTCAATTGCTAATAACAGTCTTAGGATACATTTTGTATTTCTTCAGATAAAAAGCAAAGTCTCTTCTTATTAAGTCCCTTATAATTAGTCTTTAATTTATTTTTTTTGCAATAAAGTACTGAAATTCTGGTAATTTATTGAATGTCTCTTTATTTCCATTCAGGATTATGCTTAACTTTGGTGGGTATGATATTTTCACCCAAAGCCTGAGGTCTTTTGCTCTTTGATATATAGTGTTCCCAGACCTGTGGTCTTTTAATGTAGCTGCTGCTGGGTCTTTTGTGATTCTAACTGTGGCTCTGCATATTTGAATTGTACTTTTTCTTATTGCTCATAATAGTTTCTCCATGAACTGGGGGTTTTAGAATTTGACTAGGATATTCCTAATATAATATCATATGGAGTATGAATTCCCTTGTAGGGTATCTTTCAGGTACTGATTGGTGCAATGTTTCTATTTCTCCTTTTTCCTCTCATTCTAACATTCAGGATGATTTTATTTAATTATTTATTGCATTATTGTAACAAGATTCTTTTTATTTTTGATCATAGTTTTCAGGAAGTCTGATTATTATTATGTTTTCTCTTCTTGATCTGTTCTCCAGATTAAGTTGTTCTTCATATGAGATGTTTCACATTCTCTTCCAGTTTTGTTCATTCTTTATATTTTGTTTTATTTCTTGGTCTCATAACTTTGCTGGCTTCCCTTTGCCCAATTCTAATTTTCAAGGCGCTGTTTTCCTCCTTAAAATTCTGGATCTCCTTTTCTAGTGGTTTTCTTTCTTTTCATAATCTTGTTTTTCTCGGATTGTTTTTATTTTTTTATTATTCCTCAATCTCATGTGATTTTAAAAGTCTTTTTAAAGTTTTTTCTATGAATTCTTTTGGGGCAGGCACCCACTTTACTTTTTGGAGGGTTTTTTTAAATTTTTTTAAATTTTTTAAAATTTTTTGCTTCAGTATCTTTTTCTAAAGATGAACCTAAGTCTTCTCTGTTGCCCTAGTAACTTTCTAAGGTTGAATTCTTTCTCCTTTGCTTGTTTTTTTTTTTTTTTTTTTTTTTTTGTAGTGGCTTATTATTGTAATCACCTTTAGTCCTGGAGTATGAAGGATGGTGCCTCTGGCTGGATAGCCTCCTTCAGTTCTCCTCTCTGGCCTGGAACCAAAACCAAGGACTCTGCACTCCTTCTAAGTGCCCACAGCTAGAGGTATCCCGATCTAGGCATGTGCTTATTCCTTCTCATCCAGGGCCAATTCTCAGCAGAACAGCTGGGGCTGGTGACCCTAATCAACAGAAGTTCCTATAGTCTTCACTGCACTCAGATGCCAACTTATGCATGGAAAGTAACAATTCCTGTGGCTGGGACTAAGGCTACCTCCCAAACCAGATAGCCCCAGGGTGCTCTGCTTGCTCTTTTAGCAGAACTACCCTGGAGGTGTGAACACAGGACCAAACCTTGGTGCTAGGATTTTTCTTTGGATCTTCTCCTGGTTGTTCCTGGCAGACTACTGTTCTGCCCCAACTCTTGTTCATTTTTACACCTCTACATTTGCCCAGAAACACTATTTTGTCTTGTTTGTGGGAGAAATCTGGAGAGCTTCATATTTTTTGACCTACTCCACTATCTTCCCAGATTCCTCTTCAGATTGTTTTTTCCTGACTGTGGCTCCACAATATTTGAATTATTCATTTCTGGCTATTTGCAGTAGTTTTTCCTTGATCTGGGAGCTCTAGGCTATAATATTCCTGAAAGTTTTCCTTTCAGAATTTTTTCTAGGAGGTGATCAATGAATTCTTTGAATTTCTATTTTAACCTCTGATTCTAGGAAATCAAGGTGGTTTTCATTGGCAGTTTCTTGAAATATAATTTCTAGGCTCTTATTTGATCATTAATTTCAGTTGGTCCATTAATTCTTAAATTATTTCTCTTCAATCTATTTTGAAGCCAGTTGATTACTCAATGAGATATTTCACATTTTCTTCTATTTTTTATTCTCTTATTTTCTCTTGATGTCTCATGGAGTTATTATCTTCCATTTGGCCAAGTCCAGTTTTTGAGCAATGATTTTCTTCTATGAACTTTTGTACCTCTTTTTCCCCCCATTAGTTCAAGTCTACTTTTTAAAGAATTCTTTCTTTGGTGAATTTTTATGCCTCTTTTATCATATGGCCAGTTCTGTTTTTTAAGGTATTATTTCCTTCAGTATATTTTGTGACTCTTTAAAAAGCTCTTGACTCTCTTTTCATAGTTTTCTTGCTTCATTTTCATTTATTTTGCCAATTTTCCCTCTGCCTCTCTTATTTGATTTTTAAATTATTTTTGAGCTCTTCTAGGAATTTTGGGGGCTTGTGTCTAATTCACATCTTTTTCCTATGAAATTTTGCATGGAATTACATTGATTCCATTGTTTTCTTCTGGGTTTCTTTCTTTTCTTCCCCGTTTCCAAAATAACTTTCTATGATTAACTTTGTTGTTGTTATTTGCTCACTTTCCAGCCTATTTCTTGACTTTGAACTGTTAAATTTGGTCTGTTCTCCCGAAGTGGAGGGGGCACTGTCCCAGACTTCAGGGTTCTTTTGTTGCTGTTTTTAGTTAGTTGTGTGGATTTGAAAGTTTTCATTGTTCTTTGCTCTCCTGACCTATGTTCTGGCCCTTGAGCCTCCACAAGCATTCCTCTCCACCCTGGAGCACTTCTTCTCCCCTGAGTCAGGTGGACCCAGTGCGCTAGCATTCCTTTTTGTCCTGGGACTGCACGTTGAAATTGTGTATGAGCAATTCAACAGGGTTCTATGACCAGTACCAGCAAAACATCCCTCATAACTTTCTTCTGAAATAATTGTTTGACCTCCTTATGGTCTGTGGGCTGAGAGCTCCAGAAACTGTTGCTCTGCTGATGAAGTGGTCCCCAAAGTGTAGCCTGTGCTGTTTGTGCTTTGATTCTGGATTGCCCTGGCAAGACTGACCTTTCCTAATTACATCCTAAATGGTCTTGGGCTGGAAAATTCTTTTGCCCTGACCTTTTGTTGGTTCTGCTGCTCCAGAATTAAGTTTGAGGCATTATTTTAAAGTTGTTTGGAGGAGAATTTGGGGGAGTTGAAGTGAGTTCATATTACTCCACCATCTTGCCTCCAGACTAGATTCATTTCTTGACCAGGAATAGTTTGCCCCTCCTTAAGCAGTATGGGGGCCCTTGATTCCAAATGGCTGACTGTAGTGATGCTTAATTTATGCAGACACCTTATTGGATTTAAACTTCTGAGTTCAAATAATGCACTAGTCCATGCTTCCATAGTAGAAGGGATATTAATCATGTATCATCATGCCTAGTGACTTTTAAGAAGATTCTAATGAAAACTTGTGGAATATTGTCTGGTTAAAAGCATATGAACTCTATTTACATTCAGGCTGTATAAAAATGAAGTGGATACTGGAAAGAATTATCTAAAAATTTTTCTTCTTCAATCTTTTGATCTCAATTATCTGGAAATTTCAAGGAGAAAATGTTTTTGATTTATAAATAATAATGTAATTGTAAGTGTGGATATAGAGAGTGATGATAGATTGCTGGGGCCTGAATCTCTCTCTCTCTCTCTCTTTCTCTCCCCCCCCCCCACTCTTCCCTGAGGGATGGAATCTGCTTAGACCATGACCACCTCTGTCATCTAGAAGAAGGCTCAGGATGGGGCTTTGCCTTTTGTTCTTCACCCTCTAATCCAATATCCTCTACCCCCACAATTTAGAAATTTCTTTCTGTTGGGGATGAACATAACACTCTCACCCCCTCTTCCTTCCTCTCTCTGACTAGGCAGGCTTGAATACTTTATCAGCAAAGTGCAATCACAACAATCGATAGACTTAATTATACCAAAAGGGGATGGCCACAGTTCCACGTTGAATTTTCTTTCTGATCTTTGGGAGAAGAGCAGAAGGGTTGGTTAAAGAATTATTCACAAAGTAAAAAGAAAAATAAACCAAGCTCATTCACTCACAAGTTACAGAGGAAATTCTATCTTCTACCTATTAGTCAGAGACTTTTCCAAAAGGAAAAAAGGCAATTTTATGGTTAATTCCCTTCTCTCTAGGTAGAATAGCTAGAGCTTTTCCCCTAGTACACTCTCTAAATGTGACCAAAATAAGCACAGAGAAATGAACATGTGCAAGCCAATCACACATCTTTTAGAATAATAACAGCAATAATTAACATTTTAAAGGCCTATTATGTGTCAGCCCTGTGCTAAGCACTTTACAAATATTACCTCATTTGATCCTCATAATTTCCTTGAGGGATAAGTGGTATTATCCCTATATGATAGATGAGGAAACTAAGGCAGAGGTGAAGTGACTTCCCTCTAGGGGCACACAGATGTTAAGTATCTGAGGCTGGATTTCAACTCACATGTTCCTGAATCCACACCCAATGCTCTATCAACTCACCATCTAGCTATATAGAAGGACAGATAGATAAATTAGATTAGATAGACAGATATAGACATAGATATCTATAGCTAGTCATGTGAGAGAGACACAGACAGACAGACACAGAAGGGAGGAGAGAGAGAGAGAGAGAGAGAGAGAGAGAGAGAGAGATGCAGAAGCTATGGGCTCAAATCTGACTTCGGAAACATATTAGTAATGTGTCCACAGTACATTCCCCTTGATTTACAAAGAGCCCTGTCTTTGCTGGAAAGCTTCCACCCCTTTGTGAAAATTGTGAGGGGGAAAAAGAATGAGAAAAGTAAAACAACTAAGATGCAGTAAAAGAAAATTTAATGAATAGCAAGTAAATGGAAAGGGTATAAGGATTAGAAAAGCAGACCTTTGAAGAATCTTCTCACACTTTTCTAGGCCTCTAGGTGGTATGGTGCCTAGAGTGCAGGGCCTAGAGTCTAGAAAAGCAGAGTTCAAATACAACCAGACACTTACACAGATTGTTTTATTAATCAGTATATTGAGGATACAAAGAATTTTTGCTTTTTGTGTGTAACCATTTCCTGGAGTTTCTACATCTCCTATGACCCATTTCACATATCTAATGCTAGATGCACGAAGACCTGAACCTAAATATAGTGGGGATACTTAGCATTCAAACTACTTCCTCTGTCCATCAGGAATTTATCTGAACTTGTTCAAACACTTTCAACAGGATAATTGCTTTCGCTTTCCATGTGTGAAGATTCATTTGTAATTTTTTTGTCCTGACCTATGATTTCATCAGAACAGTGAACTCCTAGTGTGAAAACTCCATCTAGCAGTCATATAAAGATTACCTAGGGTACTGAGAGGTTTACAGACTTGCTCTGGGCCACACAGCTAGTGAGTACCAGAGGCATGAGTTGAACCCAGCTGAGTTTCTGACCCTCTATCTTGACTATAGACTAGAAGGTAATGAAATACATTATGCTTGGCCTGTGAAACAAGCTCAACTGCTTTCTACTGACACTAGGTAGATCACAGGATGAGTAACTAAATATTGAAGAACATGAGATGTAGGGTTTTGATCATCATAGTATGCAAAAATATGGCTCAATTATTCTTACATAATTTATTCAGTTATGTAGAATTTTTAATTAGCTTGTTTTGGTCATTATTATGGTCATAAAAACAAATAAGAGATTCTTTTGCTCTAGGAAAAATTATTTTACTACTCCATCTTTGGTTCTCTCATGTCTAAAATGAACAATTTGGAGGAGTTCATATCTAAGGACTTTTCTCAATCTAAAAATTCTGTGATTTGCCCTATCATTCTCTATTTTAAAAAATCTGGTGTTGTCTATATAATACATTGAAACAAAACCTAATCAAATAAGCTCCATCAAAAGTGGGAATTATTACACCTAATAATTTTATTGATAACACATATTTTACCAAAGATTAAGTAGAATAATATATAGAATTTTAGAACTGGAAGGTCTGGGAAATTAAATATCAATTTTTTAGAAAAGAGAAATTGATGAAAAAGGAACTGCAAAAATACCCAGTGGTTCTAATTGTACAATGCATGTGTTTTTACAACTATATTATGTTCTCATGTCTTTTATCTTGAATCTAAAAGTATAAAAACTATTATAAGCTTAATTTCCTTTAATAGATAAAAATTGGTCCTAGAATCTGATTTATATTCATTTTAAGTATTAAGTTTAGTGATTGCTCCCTCTTTACTCTTTAGTTATCTCTTTGGTAGCCACCTTTTGGATGTGAAGAAATACCCACCCTTAGCCTCCACTATACTGAATGAACATCCCTTATGAGAACTCTATGTCAGGAAAGTTTTGCCAGGCTAAACTTTACTCCCTACTTACTTTCAGATGATTTACTGGTCCAACTATTTGTCTTAAAGGAAGGAGAAGTACTATTTCTAGAATGGTGAATCATGATTGAGTCAGCTCTGTCACTGTACAATTTACTGTCCTGTGAACCTAGTCATCATCCTTGTAAATTGCTGCATCAAAGTGTCCCTTCCTGACAATTCTGTTGTCTCCCTCATTTGAATGTAAGCATTTTGAGAACACAAGTTATCTTTGTTGGTTTTGTGTATTCAGTGTTTATAACAGTTTTTGGAACATATTAAGCATAATTAATCTTTTTCATGATTTATTTATTTATATGGAATTTTGATGTGTAACTACTTTATATTTAACCAAAACAATTTAGTGGGAAAAGAATACTACTGATCCTGAAGTCAAAAGACCTGGTTGTAAGACTATCTATGTAGTCCTGGGTAAGTCATTTACTTTCTTATATTTCAATTTCCTGAATGATAACACCAGATTATATTATCACTAGGTATTCTTCTAGATCTACTATTCTGTGGTTCTACTAAAACCTTAGTAAAACATGTATTATCAAGAAAAAATTTACCTATATTAAATCCCACTTTTGAGGGAGATTTTGGATTAGGTTTGGTTTCACTCAAAACATAAACACTATCAGAGTTTTAAAATAAGGAATGATAGAAAAAATTACAAAATTTTAGCTCCAGAAAGAGCCATCAATACTATTTCAAACTATTCATTTTATACATGATTGAAGTAAGAATGGAGTATAAAATAATTATTAGCAGATCTCCCCTTTTTTCTGATCACAATAATGACCAAATCAAACTGATTAAAATGTCTGAGAAATAATTCACGTCACCTTACTCTAACCTAAACTGATACAAATATTGTTGTATAGTAAGTTGTGATGAGTAATGATTTTATGATATCTCAAATTGTTCAACTTCCATGAAATCATTTGCATATTAAAATCAAGCACAATTTCAGAGAAACTGTATTTTGTGACTGGCTGAAAGCCAAGCATTGGAAAAAATGACTTGATGTATTGTATAAACCCAGCTGTCACCAGAATGTCCATTTGAGTATTTTGTGATGGGCTGTCTGATTTAATTTCCTTCTGATTCTATTCTGCTGCAGTCAGGAGGAAGGAAGGGGACTTTTGGTGCACTTATACTTGCAAATGAAATCACAACGCCAAGCAAAATAAATTCAGTATATTCAAGCTTTTATTGTACTTTCTATTGAGGATGTGAACTTTGATATTTTGATCTGGATTTCCAGTGACTGACACAGAAAATTCAATATTCTATTTTCTACTAAAGGTCCGTTTGAAAACACAAAGGTTTCTTTTTTTTTCTTTTTTATGATCCAGTTCAATAAGTATTCAAAATATTAAAAACTTCTTTCAGAAGAGGTTGAAATTGTTCTTTCATGTGTTTCATATTCAGACTTATCCTGTTGCTTGGTATTTTGAAAGGAATGTATGCATTTTATTTTTTTTAATATAGGTAATAATCTAAGGTGTGCATAGATGCAAGAGGCTATTTTAAATTATTAAATATAAGTACATTTTAATTAAATTGAAAAGAATCAGTCATAGTTTCTGTTTTATTCTCTTCATTATCCTGAAGGCATTTATTAAATATCTACCATATATCATACCTAAATTTACATATGCATGAACATATATAATATATATATGTATACATACATACATACACATATATGGAATGTGCTTATTGAATGCTTAGTATGTGCTGGGGATTGTGTCAAAGATTTTGCAAATTTGATTCTCAAAACAACTCAGTGAGGTAGGTTCTATTACTATCTCTATTTTACCAATGAAGAAACTGAGGCATATAGAGATTAAGTGTCTTGTCCATGGTCATATAGCTACTAAGTGTCTGGGGCCAAATTGGAACTCATCTTCCTTGTATCAGACCTGGCATTCTATCCACTGTACTACCTAGCTGCCTATACACACATACACATGCACACACATGCATACTACATACACACATGCATGCATGAATGCATAATATATGTATATATGTGTATATATAATATATGTATATATATGTACCTACATATCTAGATATATTATGTATATGGCAATTTAGCATAATAGATAGGACAGCTTTGAAGCCAGAAATCATGTGTTTAAGTCTTACTTGTGACATTTTACAGCCATGTGTGCATAGAAAATCACTTAATCTCTTGTTATTGTAAGAAAATCTCTATGACTGTAAATTTTAGGATTACTTGTTGAATAGGCATTTCTACATTATTAGTAACCCCACATGATGACATACTATGCTATGACGAAAAATGTAATGCATCGAAGTAGGTAATATGAAAGAGATGAGGCGTCTCAGTTTATGAAGCTTACAATCTAGAAAAGGTGATTAAGTACGTTTGAGTTTATCCAGCATACAATAATATAGGCAGGCAAAAGAAGTACAGAATTCTAAGATATTAGGTGAAAGTGGTGACATTTATGTCTGGCAGTACTGGGGAAGTGACACCAAAGCGAGGTCATGAAGAATGGGTCAGATAATGACAGGCAAAATAACAGTAGCATATCAGATTCCAGGTGTTAGATTTGCAAGGGAACTTTCAAAATATCTAGTCAAATTTCCTACTTTTGAAATGGAGAACCAGAGATGTTATGGAAATTGTCCAACATCAAACACCTAATTAAGGGTGGAAATAATATTTGAACACAGATCTTCTTATTTCAGTTCAAGTGTTCTTTGTACAATGTCATACTAGAAATAAATGGGAAGATTTTCAGACAATTGAGACATCAAAAGTAAATGTACAAAAATAGGAAAATTCAGGACATATTCAGGAGATAGCAAATAGTCCAGTTTGGTTGAAATCTGAGAGAAATATAGAAAAACAGATTGGAGTAGGAACAGAGACCAGTGTACACTTCAGATTTCTTAGACCTGGAAGTTTATTCTTGTTCTTGCTGAATCCCAAGGTCATTTAAAAATTTTATTTATTAAAATACTCAGAGGACTCAAGAAAAGACTCAAGCTGATCCAAAGCAACGTTCAGGAAGTTACATGGAATATTGGAAGTAGCATTTGGTCCAGAGAATTGGAGTGCAAATGCAAATTTTATTACTTACTACACGTGTGACCTTGGGTAAGTCATACAATCTTTGGGGTCTCAGTTTCATCATCTTTAAAGTATGAGTGTTTCATTAGATAACCTCAAAGGTTGTTTCCCAATCTGTGATCCTAAGAAAGAGAATAAATAGTTAATGAAAATATCTATGAGAAAAATTACTGAACTGAGTTCATCATAATCCAATCCAAATGTAAAGGCAATATATCACTCATGGATGGTTAAAAAAATATTGGTGCTATATGGCTTTAAAGCACTAAAGTGCCCAGCTGCATATTAGGCTTTTATATTGTCCCCAAATTGATAACACATAAAGAATTACCTCATTGAAAGAACCACAGTCAAATACCACTGTCCAGGAATATACTGGGGAAAAGGTTAGATGATACATGAATTGTAAAAGGGAATTTTTCATTTGGTCCTTGTTAAATATGAATATCAGACACAGCAGCTCATTAACTCATGTATAAAGGGGATAAGGGGCTATAATCTCCATTGATGGAAGATATACTCACACTGATCAATTTATAGACCTTCAATGTACTAAAATAACAGTAAGGTCAACCCCAGCAACTGAGCATCAAGATTTGTAAGAAGATATATTGGATTTAGAGAATAATTACATCATTAAATGAAAGCTAGCGTTCCTTGATCTAGGATTATTTTTTCCTTGCTGTCAGTTATGGTACCTAATTAAGCCTGAACCATAGTGATGATGAGCAACAGTGGCGCAAATGATTGAAAATGTGATCATGGATATTATTTCTTGAATAGATTTGAATATATGGTTGTTTGATGCTCTCAGAATTTCCTACATTTCAAGACAAGTGAAGCAGAAATTTTGTGAGTACATGATTCAAGAACAGTTGAACAGCTGACCAACTTTATCATCTCACCCCAAGTCATCTGTTCCCTGCTTCTTTTTATGCTGTGAATATATGTCAGCGGAGGAGAGGGATGCAAAAGAAGTAGTTTTGGTTTGACTTGCCTTTGACCTTTAAATATGATTAGATTCCACTTTTATATCTGATGATGTTTCTTATCTGATAAACATTTAAAAAAGCATTTTTCAATTATTTGATTATAAGTGAGAAGATAACCTTCCTTTGTCACTCTTCTTTTGTTGCAATGCCACTAAATCAGTAATTAACATCATTAAGCACCTACTATGTGCCAGACACTTTAATAAGCTATAGGGTTACAAAGATAGACCAAAGACAGCCCCTGCCCTAAAAAAGTTCAAAATCCAGTGTGAGAGACAACATGCAAACTATTATGTACAAACAATCTATATCTCTGTGTATATTAATGTTTATATGCACATATATATGTATTTATGTATATTAACATGCACACACACACGTATATACATATACATACACACATATACACACATATTTGTATACACTTGCATATATACGTATATGTGTGTATGGGAATAATCAATATGTCAGTAGAGGGAAAGCATTAAAATTAAGAGAGATTGAGGTAGGTTTCCCATAAAAGGTGGGATTTTAGACAGGACTTATTGGAAATCAGGGATTCCAGGAGTTATAGATGAAGAGAGAAAGCATGCCATGCATGAGGAACAGCTAGTGGAAATGCTCAGACTTAAAAGATGGAGTGCCTTATTCTTGGAAAAACAAGAAAGCCGGTGTCACTGGATTAAAGAACATGTGGTGGGGTGTAATGTGTAAAAAAACAAAACTGGAAAGGCAGGAAGAGCAGAAGTTACTAAGGTCTTTCTGAAGGACAAGGGCTACCACATCATGTGACATATGAGTGAATGAGGAAATAGTGACAGAATGCATCTGAGACATGTGAACTAAAGAGGCACAGAGAAGAAGAAGCTCTCAGTTAATGGCCTCAATATTTTATTCAGTAAAATAGAAGCAAGGTTCTCCTTTGTGAATGTTGGATAGAGGAAGCCATAAGAGGTTTGAGGATGGATGAAAATGTTTGGAAATACTGTTGTGGTAAGTGGAATAGTGAGTTGATTTGTTGTAGTTCAGCTGTTTCAGTTATATCTGACTCTTCATGATTCCATTTTTGCTTTTCTTGGCAAAGATATTGGAGTGGTCTCCCATTTCCTTTTCCAGCTCATTTTATAGAGGAGGAACTGAGACAGTCAGGGTTAAGTGACTTGCCCAGGGACTCACAACTAGTAAAAGTCTGAGGCCAAATTTGAACTCATGAGGATGATTCTTCTGGATTTCAAGCCAAGTGTTCTATCTATTGTTCTTTCTAGCTGCGTTATGATTTAATTAGTAAAGTATACAGTATAATAGGATTGCCTGAAAGCAGTGAGGGCCAATTTGAGGTTACATAAAATATGGTGGACCCAGTCAGGAGATGTCTGATTTAATCTATGTTCATTCAGTATCATGTGCATAGGACCAACAGCAGTAGATTATGGGAGCAATCCCAGGCTGACACATACTAGGGCACGATCAGTGATGTGATAAAGGGGCAAGGAACTCAAAAGAAGAGGAAAGAGTAGAGTTTAATTGGTTCACCAGGGAGTCAAGATAGAAAAATGAGGAGTATGATGGTTAGGAAGAGAACTGAGAGGTTGAAGGATTGAAGGCCATAATGTGAACAAAGGACAGAGTTTGGTAATTAGAGGCAGAGGGAAAGGTTGAATTCCAATAGATGTTGAAAAGGTAAGAGAATTTTAAAGTTTATAATCATAGAAGAAGTGCATTTGTGGACAATGGAAAGCTAAAGGGTATTATGATTTTTGGTTGTAGCTGAGGAGGAAATGATCATAGGTCATAGGAAAGGAGTAATTTGAGGAACTGGAAGGTTAGGGTGCTTGAGGAAGTATCATTATGCATGTTGAAGTACACTAGTATGAGGGTGGGAATTGCAGAGGAAAGATTGTAAATACAATACTGAAATCATCAAGGGAAGAATGGGGAGCATCCTAGAAGTTTATAGACAATAGCTACCAATATGAATTGTATGATATGGATTGTATGAATCTCAAAGAAGGATAGATTAATAAGTGATAATGGTAAGGGAAGAATGTGACAGTGGCCATGGGAAGCAAGGAGTAATAAAAACAGAAAATAGGTAGAAATTTCAGTAAGAGAATTGAAAGCCAAAAAGCTTGCCTTTTACTCTAGTTTATAAAGAATTTAAAGACTGGGCACAAATGTTTCACATGTGGGAAACTCAGAGGAAAATGTCTTCTTTATTAGGAAGGCAATGTTTTCTTTAGCCTTCTTGTGAAGGTATGGCTGATAGATGATGCTACTGATGTTCACCTTGTTTCCTGAAATCTTTTGCCATCACATGTCCATTTGTTCTTGTGCACAAGACCCTTATTTTAATTAAGGCACAAGAAATGATGCAGACATTTTGAGGGGAAAGTATCACTTGGAGACATAATATTAATAACTGAAATCTACTTATTTAAGGTTTGCAATACACTTTTCATATATTTTCTTGTTTGATTGTTATGCAACCTATTCCTTTGGGGTAGGTGCTAGTATCTTGATTTTTGAATTGATGAAACTGAGGTTTAGTGAATATATAGGACTTGCACAGAATCACAATTAATTAATGTATGAGCTATATTTAAAACTCTATTCTTCCTGACTCTACACTTAGTACTCTATCCGATGCAATGAAGATAGAAGAAATGAATGCCCAACTAAGACAGAAAATCTTATTCAGATCAATAAGAATAGTCCAGACAAGAGGAATAAAATTTCTATAAAGTTGTTCCTGGGAGTATGATCTTAAGATTGGAAGAAACTAACTGATTCATGGTTGGTGAACCAAAATTATAGTTGTTACACCATGGTCAACAAGATGTCCTAGAGTGAGCCTCTTGGGATTAACATGTTCTATCCAGAAGTCAATACAATTGCAACCTAGAAGTCTTTTCTACTCAGCAGAATCTGAGTTTTTAATGCCTTGAGGCCTTGGTAAAAGAATTACTGCTTACATTTCAGGAAAAGAGCTTTAAAAAACTGAAAATAGCAACTTTCACTTCATAGAGAGATTTTTTTTTCATTTTGAGGGGGGAAAATGGTGCCTGGCAGCTCTTTTTTGTGAGGAAGGGAAGGGGCAGGTAGATATGGACATGTATATTGACTATTTCTAAAGGCTACAAGAGAGGAACAGACAGACAGATGGACAAAGAGAGAGGAGGGGAGAGAGAGAGAAAGAGAGAGAGAGAGAGAGAGAGAGAGAGAGAGAGAGAGAGAGAGAGAGAGAGAGAGAGAGAGAGGAGAGCCAAAATGACAGATCAGCAAGAAGAAATACAACTCCCAAAGAGATCAAAGAAAAAGTATTAGGACCTTTATGTATAAAAATATTTATAACAAATTTTGTGCTGGCAAGAATTGGAAACTGCCAGGAAGCCCATCAATTACTGAATGACTGAAAAACTTGTGGTGTATGATTATAATGAAATTGTTTGTTGTCCTTCACTTTTTGAATGACATCACAGGATGATATCTTGTCTAGTACATAAATTGGATTTATGTGAGGCAGAGTTGCACAAATCATCAGCTTCAGCCTCTCTTCCAGAATCATTGAAATACAATGGCAAGACAAAGTCAGGATGTTTGGATGTAGCCTGGGATGCTGGCATCTTATATGTCTGATGAAGCTCTAAGAGTTTTACAATGCCTGCTTCAGATATCAACATGCCTATTGAAACTAATTGTTCTCATCTGCCCATTCCACCAGTGGAAGTCTTCGTGTGCTGGGAGCAAACATCTCCCTAATTCACCAACAGATTTGAGGCATCTTAGTTATGCTTAATCTGACTTAGCCCATCTGCCAAGATGGTTAACTAGGATGTGTCCACTGCACATGCTACAGATTCTTGTAGTCATTAGTGAGAATTGGATTAGAGGTGGATGCCAAAAGTGGATGAGAGGCACTGAAAAGGTCTCAACAAACTCTTACAAAAGATGCACTATTACTCCTGGAATACCCTATACATCCCATTTTGTGATAAAATACTATGGTGCTGTAAGAAATAATGAAGGGTATGGTTTCAGAAAATCTGGGAAGATGTATATGAACTAATACAAAGTGAAGTGAGCAGAACTAGGAAAACATTATACAAAGTAATAGCAATATGTTAATGACCATCAACTGTGAAAGACTTAGCTTCTCTAATCAATACAATGATTCATGAAATTCCAAAAGACTAATAATGAAAAATGCTATTTACCTCCAGAGACAGAACTAATGAGCTCTGAGTACAGGTTAAAGCATATTTTCTTTCATTTTCTTGATTTTTGTTGCTTTTCTCCTCTCTTTCACAAAACAGCTACTGTGCAACTGTATTTTTCATAACTCTGTGTTTATGTGTATTATTTTATGTGTAAAGGTTTGCCATTTTCTTCTCCAGCTCATTTTACAGATGAAAAACTGAGGCAAAGAGGGTTAAGTGATCTGCCAAAGGTCACATAGACAGTGAGTGTCTGAGGCTGGATTTAAACTCATGAAGATAATTTCTTGACTCTTGGCCCAGCACTAGATCCAACGAGCCATCAAGCTGTCCCACTTGTAGAAATAAAGCAACTTTTTAAAAATAAAACACCTTGTCTTTTAAAATAAAAGTAAGAACTGTCCTTTTGAAAGAACAAAAATTGATAAACTCTTAACTAATGTTATTTTTAAAGGCATAAGAAAGACAAATTGCTAATACAAGCATGATTAAGGTGAGTTCATAATAGAAAGATAATAATAATAATAATAAAAGATTGTTACAAAGTGCCATGTAGGAGGTGGAGCCAAAATGGTGCAGTAAAAGCAGGGACTTGCCTGAGCTGTCCCCCAAATCCCTCCAAACACCTGTACAAAAATTACTCTAAACAAATTCTAGAGCTACAAAATTTTGTACAAAAACAGAATGAAAAGTCTCCAGCCTAAGATGGCCTCATGGTCTCTCGGAAAGAGCTATTGCATCATCCTGGGCCCAGAACACAGCCCAGCATTGGCTCGCTGGCACAGAGTGGGCCCAAACAGACCTCTGGGCCCTGAACGACTGAGCTATGGCAGTTTCTAGATTCCTCAACTGACAAACACAAAAGACAAACTTAGCAGGTCAGTGGGAAAACTCTGTTGGACTGGGTAAAAGAAGGGCGCTGTCTGGCCCAAGCTCCAGGATGGTGGAGGTGGCTACAGCAGCTGTGTTTGCTACAGTGGCTGTGGTGGCAGCAGCAACTGCTGTTTCCAAAGCTCCAGGCCCACAGACAGTGGGAGAATCAAGCAGCTGATCAGAGCAGGAGTGAAGGGATCTCTTTGCTGGCACAGAGGAAGGATTCCTTTGCTTTGCCCTGCTTGGATCTGGGTCGTGGTCCTGGGTGGTGGCCCTGGGGTGAGAAGGAGAGCTTGTGTGGCAGAGCTTGTGGTGGCTGTGGAGAGGACATCCTCCTAGCAGTTCCAAGGCAGAAAAGAGTGTTTGAGGTCACTCACAGAACAGAACACAGGCCAGCAGAGGAGTGAATACTTCTCCTTGGATCATACCACCTCAGAAGAACTGAAAATTTACAGGTGTCTACAGGTAGCTCAGAAAATAGCAGCGCAAAATCCCCAGAAGCTTGGGACATAGCACTCTTCACTCTGGAAGCAGAGTCATACCTTGACAAAAAGCTCAAATTCAAATAATTGGCTGAAAAAAATGACTAGACAGCATAACAAACTCAGCCTGCAGAATCTTACTTCAGTGGCAAAGAATATCAAAACACACAGCCAGAAGAAGACAACAAAGTCAAATAGCCTACATTAAAAACCTCCAAGAAAAATATGGATTGGTTGCAGGCCATGGAAGAACTGAAAAAGGATTTTGAAAATCAAGTAAGTAGTAGATGAAAAATTGGGAAAAGAAATGAGAGGGATGCAAGAAAATCATGAAAAATGAGTCAACAGCTTGCTAAAGGAGAGCCCCCAAAATACAGAAGAAAATAACACTTTAAAAAATTGACCAACCCAAATGACAAAAGAGGTCCAAAAAGCCAATGAGGAGAAGAAGGCCTTAAAAAACAGAACTGTCCAAATGGAAAAAGAGGTCCAAAAGCTCACTGAAGAAAATAATTCCTTAAGAAGGAGAATGGAGTAAATGGAAGCTAATGACTTCATGAGAAATCAAGAAAATTTAAAACAGAACCAAAAGAATGAAAAAATAGAAGACAATGTGAAATATCTCACTGGAAAAAGCACTGACCTGGAAAACAGATCCAAGAGAAATAATTTAGAAATTATAGGACTACCTGAAAGCCCTGATCAAAAAAAGAGCCTAGACATCATCTTTCAGGAAATTATCAAGGAAAACTGCCATTGTATTCTAGAACCAGAGGGGAAAATAGAAATGGAAAGAATCCACTGATTGTCTCTTGATAAATATACTAAAAGGAAAACTTCTAGGAATATTGTGGCCAAATTCCAGAGTTCCCAGGTCAAGGAGATAATATTACAAGGAGATAGAAAGAAACAATTCTAGTATTGTGGAAACACAATCAGGATAACACAAAATCTAGCAGCTTCTACATTAAGAGATCAAAGGACTTGGAATATTATATTCTGGAATTCAAAGGAGCTAGGATTAAAACCAAGAATCATCTACCCTGCAGAATTGATTATAATACTTCAGGGGAAAAATTGATTTTCGATGAAATAAAGGACTTTCAAGCATTCTTTTTTAAAATTTTTATTTCGAACTCAAGATCCAGAACACAAAGACAGAATAGAGAAAAGAAATAAAACATATCATAGACTTAAATATTTAAATTTAATTACAAAATAAGAATACAAAATACAAAAAAGCATGTTGTGTGCATAGCAGAATGTAACAGAGGATTCAAAATAAGTAACAATAAATTTTCATTTCGAGAAAGCCTGTATGATAATTAATACACATTTTGTTGAGAATTGTCCATCTTTTCTTTGCTTCCTTATAAGTTTTCTTTTGTTTTCTGCTGTAGACTTTTTACCTTTGTTCCTTTTTCCCTTCCCCCACCCCCAGAAGGCTAAAATAAGTTTTAGTTATTTTTCTCCATAGCTATAGACACACACACACACACACACACACACACACACACATGTATATATATGTGTATATATATACACATATGCTTTCCCAAACATACTCTACTCCTGATCATTGTCTTTGTGTTTGTGCTTATCCCTCTTTCCTATCTCTCTAGACTCCTCTACTTTACTTCTACCCACTACTTTGCCCTCCTATTACTTGCATATGGCCCTCCAAGTATCCCTCCCCTATTCTCCCATTCCCATAAGTCCAAAACCCTTCTATAACCCCTTTTACCTATTACCTCCTTTCTCCCTCTAAAAATCCCTCCTTTGCCCTCTCCCATCTCCCTATGCCCCTACAATTGTATTTCTTCTAAATGTAGAAGACCTTTATACTCTTCTAAATATATATTTATTGTTCCCTCTTGAACCCATTCCTGATGAAAGTTGGTTAAAGAACTACCAACCCTCCCTCACCATCTAATTTCTCTGTATCTGTTCTTCCTCTTGTACTTCATTTGTATAAAATAGTTACTCTTTTTAGCTGTTTCTAAATGGTTTTACTTTTTAAATTCGTATCATAGTCAAGTTTACCCCAATATTTCTTATGAGGTTACCAATTATCCATAAGAATCTTAGACATACATTTTATGCATATAAAAGGTAAACATTCTGTCCTTATAAATCCCTCATAGGCAGTCTTTTGGTATGTACCTTCCGTTTCTCTTGGTTCTTGCATGTTGAATCTTCTATTAAATTCAGGAATTTTTTTAAAGCAGTTTCAAAAGTTTGAGAGTTTATCAAATATCCATTTGTTTTTTTTCATTCAGGACTTAATTTTGCAGGGTAGGATGTTTTTGGCTGGAGCTCCAGTTCTTTTGCTCTTCAATACATTGTGTTCCAAAACCTGTGGTCCTTTGTTGTCTCTGATGTTAGGTCTTGGGTAATTCTAATTGTGGTACCAGGATATTTAATTTTTTTTTAATCTTGATACTTTTAATATTTTATCCTTGAGCTGGGGTTTTTGGAATTTGACTATGATATTCCTATGAGTTTTCCTCATAGGATCTATTTTAAGTGTTGATCAATGGATTTTTTCTATTTCTACTTCCCTGCCTTGTTCTAATGCTTCAGGACAATTTTCTTAAATTATTTCTTGTATTATTGTATCAAGATTCTTTTTTGATCATAACTTTCAGTTACTCTGATTATTTTTATATTTTCTCTTCCTGATCTCTTCTCCAAATCTGTTGTTTTTCTTATGTTTCATTTTCTTTTCTATTTTTTCATTATTCATATTTTGTTTAATTATTTATTGATCTCTTATAATTTCACTGGTTTGACTTTGCCCAATTTTAATTTTCAAGGTTTCATTTTCCTCCTTAAGATTCTGGATCTCCTTTTCTAATTGGTTGACTATCCTTTCACAATCTCTTTTATTTTTCTTGGATTTTTTTTAGTTTTTCCTCCATCTCTGTAATTTGATTTTTAAAATCTTTTAAAAGATCTTTTATAAATTATTTCTGGGCAGTTGACCATTTGTTGTTACTCTTTGGGGGTTTCTTTACTTCAATATCCTCCTCTGAAGATGAACCCCAATCATCTCTATTTCCATAATAGCTTTCCATGGTTGGATTTTTTCTCCTTTATCTGTGCATTTTTTTGTGGTAGTAACTTGATTTTTGTAATCACCTCTAGCCCTGGTGTATGGGAATGGTGCCTCTTGCCCCAGATATGCAGTTCTCCCCTCTAGCGTGGAACTAAAGCCAAACATCCCCTCTTGTAAGTGCCCACAGCTAGGGGCTTTCTGCCTCCCTGCTTCTGAACTCACTGGGTGTGTGCTGGTTCCTTCTCACCCCCACTGCTCTTCATAGCAAAGCTGCGTCTTTTGTTCCTCATCAGCAGAGATTCCCTCAATCTTCCTGGCCTCAAATGCATGACTTCCCTCACTATCCTGGGGTGAAAAGTTCCTCTGGCTGGGGCTGAGGCAGCTGTGTAGCAACAATCTGGCTGCAGCTGCTGTAAGGGTGTAAGACCCGCCAAAATCCATCACACTGAAAGCTTCCAACACAGGTTCTTTTGATCTGCTTTACTAAAGAAAGCAACATTAAGGGGTTAACAATCTCAATTTAATCAAACATACAAATATAATTCACTTAGTTCAGGGGAAAAAGCCAGCACTCTGAACTTCAGAGCAAATACAAACAACTTACAAACATCAGCAGACAGACTTTGTCTGATTCAAATCTCAATGCATAGTTAGTAGGGTTTAACAAAGTCTGAACATCCAGATTTATAAGCTGGGGGGCTCTTAACTACAGCTGCCCAGAGTCTCCACATCAGTACTCTGCCAAGAGCAAGAGCCCCAAGTAGAACACCAACCTCTGAGTTTATATATCCTGTTCAGGGTCAAAGGTGAGTCACAAGTGCGACTCACCCACATGACCTAAAAGTGTCACAAAAATGGGACTTAAACCCACCTTGTCTAAATGCCTCTGATGCCACAAACATGTCACTCGAACCCATGTAAACTAGTCTTTCCCTTGAGGCAAGGATGTCATCGAGGACTCCTAAGTTAATGAAGGAAACAAAGGCTAAACTCTTCAGGGGCACTTGACTGAATAAGTGTTAAAAGCCACCTTAATTACCAATGCACCTCTCAAACCAACTAACCTCAGGACTTGTTGCTTGTTGTTTAAGGGGCTTGCCACTCATTGTTAAACTGGAACCCTAGCCTGGAGGTGTTTACTCTTTTCAGGGACCATACCTCATTATGGGATTTTTCTTCCAGTCTTCTCAAGTTGTCCCAGGAAGACCCTTGTTGTGCCCCTTCTGTGACCCCACACACACTTTGTTGGCCCTGAGGTACTATTTTAACTCTTTTGTAGAGGGAAAATCTTGAGAGTTTAGAATTTTCTGACCTAATCTGCTATCTTCCTAGAATCTTCTCCAAAGCATTCTTAACGAAAAGAACAGAGCCGAATAGAAAATTTGACTTTCAAATATGAGAATCAAGAGAAGCATGAAAAGGTAAACAGGAGGGAGAAAGCCTAAAGGACTTATTAAAGTTGAACTGTTTACATTCCTGTATGGAAAGATGATACTCATAACTCATGAGACCTTTCTCAGTATTGGGATAGTTGTAGATGTAGTTGTAGATACACACAAATGTATATGTATATGTAATATATATATATATATATATATATATATATATATGTGTGTGTGTGTGTGTGTGTGTGTGTGTGTATGTGTGTGTATTACACACACACAAAGGACATAGGGTGAGTTGAATATGAAGTGATGATATCTAAAAAGTAAAATTAAAGGGTGAGAGAGGAATCTATTGGGTGAATGAGAAAGGGGAAGATAGAATGGGATATATTATCTCACCTAAAAGAAGCAAGAAAAAGCTGTTATAATGGAAGGGAAGGTGGGAGGTGAAAGGGAATGAGCGAACCTTACTCTCATCAGATTTGGCTTAAGGAGAGCATAATATACACACTGAATTGGGAATCTTACCCTACAGGAAAGTAGCGGGAAAGGGGATAAAGGGGAGGATGGTAGAAGGGAGGGCAGATTGGGGGAGGTGGTAGTCAAATGCAAAGACTTTGGAAAAGGGACAGCGTCAAAGGAGAAAATAGAATAAATGGGGGATGGGATAGGACAGTGTGTTGGTAAGCAAAATGGGCTCTTAGCACTCAGTTCAACCAAGTGCCCTTGAAGAGTTTAGCTTTTGTTTCCTTTGATTAATTCAGTGTATTTCATTGAGTCTCACTAGGTGCTAAGCCCCAGGCCCAAACACCTATTGGGTGCTAAGCCTATGTGGGTGTGAAGCTCCCAGGATACTAAGGTGAGGGGCTTACTCAATCACAGGAGCCTAAGTTCTGGTCATTCAGATGATGTTTGATAACGTCTGAAATGGTATAAGAAGAGAAGACAGAGCCATTTGCGCAGGACTCTCACTCTTGGTGGTGTGCACTCCAGGCAGCTGTAGCTAAGAGCCCTCCAACTCATGAACCCGGATGCTGGCACTGTGTTAAAACTCTGGTAACAATGTATCAGGATTTGAATCAGACAAGGTCTGTCTGTACATGTTTGTACTTTGTTTGAATTTTGCACTGAACATTAGGGTTCTGGCTTTTTCCCCTGAACTAAGTGAGTGATATTTGTATGCTGGATTAAAATAAGCTTGTTAACCCCTTAACGTTGCTTTCCTTACTAAAGCAGATTAAAAGAACCTGGGCTTTTGCAGCGTGGTGGCAGCGTTCTTGTTGTTGGGCTTGTGTTGGTCTTTCACCCCCACAACAGCTGCTAGCCAGATTGTTGAAACAGATAGAGGGAAATATAGTCTTTCACAACATGACTATTATGGAAAGTGTTTTGCATAATGATACATGTATAACCTATATTGAATTTCTTGCCTTCTCAAGGAGGGCGTTGGGGAAGGAAGAAGGGAGAGAATTTGTAACTCAAAGTTCTAAAAACTAGTGTTAAAATCTGTTTTTACATGCAACTGGGAAAGAAGACATACAGAAAATGGGTTATGGAACTCTATCTTGCCCTACAAGAAAGTAAGGAGAAAGGGAATGTGGGGTGATAGAAGGGAGGGCAGATGGGGGAAAGGGTCAATCAGAATACATGGCGTCTTGGGGTGGTGTGGGAGAGATGGAGAGAAAATTTGAAACTCAAAGTCTTCTGGAAATGAATGTTGAAAACTAAAAATAAATAAATTAATCTTTAAAAAATGCAAGATGGATTAGAAAGAAGAGATCTTTGATTCAGGGAGGACAATTTGGAATCCATTAGAATATACAGGCTATGGTGATTGGAGACTGTGCTAGGGTGGGTGCTGTAAAAGTGATGAAAAGAATGGTTTCAGAAAAACCTGGAAGCACTTGCATGAGTCAAACATGAATATATGATGCAACATGAAGTATGCAGAACCAAGAGAATGAGCTACAGAGTAGCAAATATTCTCAAAATAATCAACTATGAAAGACTCAGCATTTGATTAATAGTAGGATAATCCCAATGATGATATAATTTATGTTTCTCCCCCTAATAACCTTCACCAAAATGTTTTGTAAAATAACCCCTCCCTAAGACTGATAGATTTCCACCCATTCGTATTTTATATTTTGTTAATTAACAATACCACTCCACTAAACATTTTATCTCTTTTGTTCTTTGTGAATAATGTACCTTTTCAAAATCTATATTGGTTTTAAATTCTATCTCACAGGTGCTACAGTTACCTAGGAATTAAAATTTACTTCCTTATATAAGTATTCCAAAGTTACCCTACTATTTATACATTATATATTTGTATATACAGAACTGATATGACATTTTATTGATGTCACTCTTTTTGGACACTGTCTTCTGTGAATTATTAAATCCCTCTTCTACTTTCTTCTCCCTAAATGTCCCTGTTACTATGTTTTCCAGCTTGTCCAATATGTGTTTATTTCTGTCTCCCCTTCTCCATTTTAAGATCAAGCCCTCTTGCTCAGATTTCCAAGATATCAAGCAAAAATATCATTTATCAACCCTCATTAGGCCCATTCCATGCTCAGGCAAGAAATCATCAACGTTATATTTTATGTTGTGTTACAAACATCAAAATCTGGATCTCAAGTACTACCTTATTATCCAATATACATTCTCCTAATCTATTTTTCCCTAATAAATGAAGATTCTATTCACAGTCAGAAATTATAGGAAACAAAACAAAACTCATCTATGCCCCTTAAGTCTTCAGTTTATTGTCTGAGACTTCACAATCTTAACAATATTTAGAAAGTTTGGTTGTTTCTGACAATATCATTGGTTCTATGTGCCTTACTTGGAATTACTTGGTGCTGCTTGTTAACTTTGATGAGTCTCAGAAGCCTCTCCGTAGTATCCAGCACTTATGCTCTAGGAAGATTACAGGCCTTCCTGATGTTTATGCCATGTGTAAAAACAGCCTCCCCATAACCCTCATAAGGAAGTCAATAATAACTTGTCTCTTCTTTCTCTACTACTTTATTATCTCTTTCCTGATGTTACCTGTGGTACCATCTTGTAATTCCTTTTGCCAAAATAAACTGTATCATCTTGATAGTCTTACTTCTCTTTCTTTAAGAAAAAAAAATCAGCTCATATATAGTTCTAAAATGGTCAGTGTTCCTTCTTTTTTACCCCCTTGCTTCTCTGTATTAAATTCTTATATACTCAAAGTTTCTGATACAGCTTGAGATCCCTTGCCATTTCAGATCTTTTTAAGTTCTTCAATTCTTAAAAAAAAATACATCACTTTCTTTGTCAAATTGAAAGTACAAATTTGTTCCTTGAGTCAAATTCACACACTGGTCCTATCTGAAAATGTGTTTCCCTTTGTACTTCTGTTCTCTCTATTGTTTGCTGAGATGTGGGAAGCATTATTCATCATTAGTGTTCTGACATCATGAGTGCTTATTGTGTTAATCAGAACTCTTAAATCTCTCCAAGTTTTCCTTTGTATTACTGTCTTTGTTGTTCTTGTTGGCAAATCTAATGACTGACTCATGGCTATTTGTTACATTGGATGAGCATGTTAAGGACTCCAGCAAGACTCACACTATTTGTGGCAGGGTTCCCATCTTTTCTGATGATATTAACTCATTATCTCACTCAGCTGCTTTTGATAGGCAATGATAATTATCCTGCTGAGTCCTAATAGGAATAGGATCTTCTACATGCTGTCTTCTCTTCTCAAGCAAGAAGTTATCAGTGGAGCTATATAATCGCATATAATTACTCACCTCCTTTCTCCCAGGCCTGCTGAAGTTCAGATACTGCCTTTCATTTCTTTTCTAGGGTTCACTATTTCACTTCAATTCAAGCTACACACTTTGGTGGAAAGGGTGAAAATATTTTGGAACTAATTTTCCAAGGTTGTGAAAGAAAAAAGTTTCAAGGATCGTAGATTACTCAAATTCATCATGCTTACTTATTATTAATGCATTATTGAAGATTAGAATCAGAAGGAAATGGATATGTTGAACACCAAATATCACTGAGAAAAATGAACTACACTACATCATAACAATCAGGAAACATTTGATTATCTACTTGAGAAATATTTTTGAATCAGTTGGTTCATGAATTCATATCCTCTTCTAGTCAGAGAAAATTTCAATATTGATTCCCAGAAAGGATAATGAAGGCATTGCAGACGATGTCAACATCTCCAAACTAACCTATTGAATTTATTGAAATTAGTTTACTGAAATAAGCTTCCTGGCCAACTGGAAATGAGTAAAGGTAAAAGAATTGAGTTTGATTTTCTAATTTCCTAGAGAAATTTAATTGACATAAAACAATCATTTTTACTAACCTGATGCATGAGCCCAGATACAACCTCAGGCATACAAAAAACAAAAACAATCTTGACTTCTATCAAAATCCAAAAGACTTAGTATTTAAAGGTAAATGCATTTCAGAAAAAAAGTGAAAAATAGAGAGAATGAAACCAATGACTAGAACACTCAACTAACAAAAAAAGGAGAGAAGAAAAAAAATTTAAAAAAAGTTGTCAGGCAGACCCAACTTTATGTAACAATTGATAGCACAAGAAGTGGATTCCAAGTAGTTCACTAATGATTTATGATTAATTCCGTGAGCTAGGAGAGGTATTAGCGATGGTGATCAAGAAAACTAAATTAGACAAGGCATCTGGACCTGACTACCAAAGTATCAATATTCAGAATGAATAGGAAGATATTTTTGCTCATAGAGAATTTGAGACACTGCTTCTATGAGATTTTTAATAACTTGTAAAGGAAATGTCTTAGAGAAACTAAAGCTTAGACATCCCATACCTTGTTCCAGTCAGCTAATCATATAATGTAAATGAAGTGTTATGATTGCTTTCAGAGTCATTAAAAAGGTCTTTTTACTTCAATTTCCACCACCACCCCCCCCATTCCTCAGTCCTGTTGGGAAAGCTTGGGTACCAGGAAAAGGAGTCCAGTGGGGCAGCTAGGTGGCGCAGTGAGTAGAGCACTGGTCCTGCAGTCACGAGGAACTGAGCTGAAATCTGGCTTCAGACACTTGACACACTTACTAGCTGTGTGACCTAGGACAAGTCACCACAAATTGCCCTGCCTTCCCCCCTGGATAAAAAAGAAAAAGAAAGAAAAGAAGTCCTGCTAGGTGCTTTGCAAGTTCAAAAGATCCAGAGAGCTCCTCAACAACCCTTCTGGTTTGTATTTGATACAGCATTGAGGAGAAAGTAGTCATTTTCTAAATTGGCCTTTGAGACTTCAGCCAAATGGTAATGGAAAAGGACTAATCCTGCAGAGATACCTCTTCTGGACTTGAATTGGTGGCATCAATACTAGGTAGGAACTGAGTTAATTTGAACCTACTCTCTTTAGAGAATGAAATGGGTAGATGAGAGTATACTCCTGACGTATCAAAGGCTAGAAATATTTGAAATTTTTCTTACTCTATTTTCAAACTACATGTCCCCTTATAGAAGCTGTCCTAGGTTAAATGGCTAAATAGGACTGAGACACTAGTCAAAGGCTGCTAACAATGGTATGGAGAACATAGCCCACTCAGTAGGGACTTAAGTCAAAGGCAATAGAAAATACTTCCTCAGAACATTTTGAAACCCTCAAAGGTGATGTAGCAAGCCTGACACTGACAGAGTAGTGTCAGAATGTATGTATTATACATATACACAGAAATTGTGCCATATGTAACAATTTTTGAAGTAATGAGAAAGTAATTTTTTTTATATTAAATTCATTTGTTTCAGGTGCCAAGCCCTGTGCAATCCTGATTGTGATGCCTTGATATTTGAATTGTCTTTTTTGGCTGCTTGTATTTTTTACTTGACCTTTAATTTGGCTATAATGTTTCTTGGGGTTTTTATTTTGGGGTCTCTTTCCTGAAGTAATCAGTGGATTCCTTTATTACCTATTCTACTTTCTGGTCCCAGGACATCAAGGCAGTTTTCTTTGATATTTTCTTGAAAGATGCTGTCCAGGTCTGTATTACTAATCTGATCAAAGATTTTCCCCACCCATTCAACAGGGCTCAGGCGGGCCTAGGTGGGAAGGCCTGATTATTTCTTTGTTTGTAAGTAGGCCTCAAGCCCCTACTTACTAGGTGTTAAGCAGATGTGGGTGTGAAGCCCTCAGGGCCCTAAAGACAGTTGCTAAGACCAGAGCCAATGGTATATGCGCTGAGTTCTAGTCAATCAGATGATAGCTAGGACTGTATAAACAGAGAGCCCAGAACTGGTAGCAGCAGAACCGAGAACTGGGAACAGTGGAGTGGAGAGCTTCAGGACTCAGAAGCAGAGAGCAAACATCAAGAAGGTTAAGCAGAGAGTGCTGAACAAGAGAGAGTTGTGGACATCAAGTAACTCAGAGTCAGCAGAGCTGCAGGAGAGAGTGCTGAAAGCAGAGTCAGGATAAAATCTTTTATAGGAAAGCCCTAGCAAGGGAAGTTACAAGTATGGCTTCATTCCCGGCTATAATCTTTTGTTATAATTTCCTTGTTACTACAGTGAGTTGGGCTTTTGGTTTTGGAATGTTATTGCTACTATCTTGGGAGCATTGGTCCTTGGATCTGATTCTCTGGAGTCTAAATAAATGCTACTTCCTCTACCTTCTACTTGGAGAATTCCTTATTCTTCAAGATTCTGAACCACTCAGGCATGTCAATGGCCCTCTCCCAGGTCATGAATTTTGCCTTACTGCTATAATTTGTAACAACAACGTGGCTAGCAGCTGCTGTAGGGATGTAAGACCCAATAAGACCAGCAATAAGAGCTGCTAGCACAGGTTCTTCCATCTGCTTTTTTGAGGAAAGTAACTTTAAGGGGTTAAAAATCTCACTTTGATCAAACATACTTATGTCATTCACTTAGTTCAGTGGAAAAAGCCAGCATCCTAAACTTCAGGGCAAATACAAACAGAAATTACAAACAGAGACCATATAAACAGGGCAAATAACACAATTCAACAGATAGACTTTGTCTGATCAAGACATCACATACATAGTTACCAAAAAGAGAAAAACCAACATATGGGTTTTTTTTCAAAGCTGGTGGGGTTCTTAACAATGGCCAAATTGCATGATACTGTTTCAGTGAGTGAGAGCCCCAAACAAAATGCTACCGTCTAAGTTTAGATACCCTTCTTAGGGCCCACAGGCTCCATACCTAATCAGGAAAAGGTTGTGAGCCTGGGGCTTAGTTAGCAAAAAGGCTTAGCACCTAGGAAGACTTAATCAAAGGCACTCGATTATTTTAGCATTCTAAAAGGGAAAACAACAAACAAATGTCCCACCTTAATTATCATTATACTTCACCCTTTCCAGGATCCTTGGTTTTACACAATCTAAATAGCCATGGAGGCATTTCACATTGTGATTCAATCAGGGAACTAAAGCATAACATTCACATGATAAGAAAACATATCATTCAGTGTCATTCCCCAAAATACTTGTTTATGATATAAATGCCATCTACCCCCAGGTCACAGCAAATTACAATCTTCTTTAGCAACTACAATGTCCAAGTATGTCGGGGGCTGCACCCCGACCCCGCCGACCACCGCCTACCACTTACCCTGCCCTCTGGTCTTCGGACGTCTCCGGCTCCTCTCGGGGGATGCGAGAGGAGAATCACCAGGCAGTACACCGGAATGAACAAGCAGCAGCTTTATTGCATGGCCTACCAGAAATCTCAGAAAACTCCTCCACACCCTCTCTGGGGCACGCCTTATCTATCCTCCCAGGGTGTTCCGGGTTAGCTCCTCCCCAGTTCCTCCCCGAAGGTGGAGCCCCTCCAGTTGGAGCCGCCCCGGTACTGACGTGGTGGAAGCCACACAGGCACTGCCGCGTCAGCAGGTCCAGACTCCCTGGCGTCTCACTACCCTCTCGGGGGGCCCAGGTCCAGAGCGCCCCTAACAACTCCCCCTTTTTGTTTTATGACATCGGCTTTCACAGCCTCTAAGGAGCGGCGCAATACCCCAAACATACAAGAAATCAGGCAGGGCAGGCACAAACAGATGAGAAAGGCAAGTACGAGGAAAATCCCCCCAATGGAGGCCCATTGGAGCAATTGGTGAAGATTAAGAGTGTCCCACCAGTCTTTGGCGTTGTTATAGTTCTTTTCCCAGTCATTATTAAAGTGTATAGTGGCTGTATGGCCGCAATGGCCTCATCTAACATGTGCAGTTCAGTGGTGAAAGTAGTGGCAGTGCTAGAAGTCTTTCTAATTGTGCATACTGGGAAACATGGTAGGGAATGGGGGTTACACAGACAGGATGGGCTGCAGGTCACCAACTGGAACATTGGGAGATTCGGAGTAAGGGCCCAATGCGTGGGAGTCACTGCCAGGGGTGGCAAGACGGCAGGAGCAGCTGTGGATGGGGTCGCCAACTGGATCATGGCAAGCAGGCAGCTAAGGGCGTTGTTCAAGGCAGCCCTCTTTCTCTGGACGGTCCTGTTCTTCCCTGGGCATCGACGGGGGCGCAACCTCACGGACCTGGCGGATGGGCACCCAGACTTGTTCTCCTGTGGCGTCATCTGTGGAGACACAAAGATACCCTCCTCCCTCTGATTACGACCCTTCCCGGCCCGTGCCACACCCCTTTCTCATCTTCCCACCAGACCGTGCTGCCTTGAAGGCACGTAGTTGGTGATGTCTCCTTTTGGTCTGGGTCCTGTTGTCCACACCGGCGCCCAGCATAATATTTTAGCGTGGGCGTGAGGCCATCATCAGAGAAGCCAGCTTGTTTACATGCCTAGTCCATGGCTGCTGCCCTAAGCAGAAAGTGCCTTTCAGGATCTATTTTTTGGAGGTTTATTACGTATGTCTGGTTCTCAATTCCAACAGTTTAATGAAGATCTAAATAAAATGCTAGGTTCCACCTTAAAAAATAAAAAATTGGCAGTAAAGGTAGCTGTAGCGAGCTGCGCATGGGTCAGCCTACCCGCCACTCCCCCTTTTTGTTTTATGAGAATAGGACTCACATATATAAGGGATTTAATTAAACATCTTCCATCCTCTACTCTAAACTTGTCCCAGTGTCACAGCCAAATAGCAGAATCCTTGCGTTTCCAAGGGCCTTGGGCCTTAGGACCGTTGCAAGATGTTGCTGTAGGGGTATGGGAACAAAGGGGGATACCGTCCTACAGTATCTATGGGGGCATGGGAATGCTCGGGCATGTTGCAAAATGGTATCAGAGCTGTATGAGCCACGTGATGCACGAGGCAGGATGTCCCTGTAAAGTATCAAAGATGTTCTAGTAAGTAAAGTAACAAAGCACTACGTAATAAAAGGGCCTAAATAAGAAAAAGCAGCTTGTACACTGGGCAATTATTTGGAAAAGAAGCTAACCCTCTATTGTATACTTGCGAATCACTTTTTAAAACTTTCCAAGTAGCAAACGTAGGAAAATCACAGCGAGCTAGAAATGTTTTCACCCAGGCGGACTGGGTTATATCTATGGAGATAATTCCTATCCGAAGAAGTATTTTTGTTTCTCAGGACTACAGTAACAGTCAGTAACAGTCCTTTGGGTACACTATGTTCAGATTGGCTTTCACGTTTGGCTTTCATTTCTCTGTTTTGGAAGCTTTAAACCACTTGTTTCAAATTCAAACAGGAATGAGGGTCACTAAATTGCACGTAAGGATCTCTGTAGTTGTAGATTGAAAAGTACTTATCAACTCTATAGATTTAATACCATTATGTCATTAAATATTTTCCAACTTTTTTATCTATACTAGTCTCATGGTGATTCTCATTCACCACACAGGAATTAAAACATCTTTGTATATACTTCTGACATAGAGCTGGAATTCTTAACCCCCCAAGGAGTTTACGGATTGGAGGGGGATACAGAATATCTTTTGTCATATAAATTGATTTTTCTTCACATTCATACGTGCATTCTTATTTTGAAAAAGGTTTTATATACTTCACCAGATTATCTATGGTTAACAGAATCTGCTAAATCAAAATCTTAATGGTTCTAATTTTTTCTCGAGTAAATTTTACTTCTGTGTTTACTCCTTAAAAACCTTTTTGGAAGTGAGAACTTTGAATTTGCCAGTCTAAGGTGAGTGGGACTCTGGAAAAGATCCAGTGGTACCATGTCCCTTTCTCCTCATACTGGGGAGCTCAAAGGTGTCTCTTTAGTAGAGATTCATGCATATTTCCGAATTTGCCTTAGTGCCAAATGGTATGAGAAATTCTGACTTTATCTTAAGCATCAAATCAGGAGTAACACATTTGAATTTCAGGGAAAAGGTCCCCGCCTCCTTTCTTATCTCTCCTCACATCCCAAATTGGCCAGATTTGGGATGAAGGGAGAAAGAAAGAGCATTATTTCCAACAACTATAAACGGTTAAACAAGAAGACATTTTCCCCGCCCTCCCGCTCCTCTGAAGAGACTGGAGTCAGGGAGGGAGAGAAAGAGATAGTGGACATTACAGGGTGTCAGATTACACACACACAGAAACACAGATACAGCACACAGACACAGAGACAAAAAACACAGAGAGGATTTTTGAATCCTATGCACAAATTGCTTGGCCCTCTGATGTAACGGAGGCCAGGTGCCATGCTTTATTGGGGTCTTGGAGACCCTGCTTTTAAGATGATCAGAGGCAGATCGCTGGCTGGTCTCTTCCAGTTGTTTAGGAGACAGCTTTCTCTTACTAACTTCTTCAAAACTTTCATATAATGTGAGGAGTTGGGGGAGGGGCTAAAGGAGACTTCATTCTTTCCTCCGGATCATATTCTAAGTTGCCTTTTTCTGGTATCTTGTCCTTGGAGTCTACCCAGTGTGCAAATTCCTCCTCTTGCTCTGTTCCGGTAGCCACATCTGTAATTCGGGGAGTGATTGTACACCCCTGATCTTGGCCATCTTGTATATGATTCTTATGAATGTGGCCTGATCCGTGGCAGTTCCTAAGCACTCCACCTGCCGCGGAGATGGGCAGATCCACCCCGGTGTGCTCCAGCCACAGGCTGACCACCCGGATCTTCTCCACCCACTCTCTACATGTCCTTATATGAATTCTAACGCCTTGCTCCTTACAGACCTTGTAGATCTGGCAGGCGAGTACGCCTTTGTCCTCCGGCTCAACACGGGCTTTACGGACCTTTTGTCCCATCCTTCCCAAGGGCTCTACCTGTCCCTTGAGGCTGCCTGGTCTTCCGCTCCCCCATATATGGGGAGCAGGAGCGGCCTCACTGGTCAAGCCCCACGTTTGGCGCCAGCTGTTGGGGGCTGCACCCCGACCCCGCCGACCACCGCCTACCACTTACCCTGCCCTCGGGTCTTCGGACGTCTCCGGCTCCTCTTGGGGGATGCGAGAGGAGAATCACCAGGCAGTACACCGGAATGAACAAGCAGCAGCTTTATTGCATGGCCTACCAGAAATCTCAGAAAACTCCTCCACACCCTCTCTGGGGCACGCCTTATCTATCCTCCCAGGGTGTTCCGGTTGGCTCCTCCCCAGTTCCTCCCCGAGGGTGGAGCTCCTCCAGTAAGAGCCGCCCCGGTACTGACGTGGTGGAAGCCACACAGGCACTGCCGCGTCAGCAGGTCCAGACTCCCTGGCGTCTCACTACCCTCTCGGGGGGCCCAGGTCCAGAGCGCCCCTAACACAAGTAGAGTCCTTCTTGAGGGTGTGTCCTTCTCCCCACATTTCCATTGCAGGCTTTCTCCTGGTACCCTCAGGTACCAGCATGCTTTAACTAGCAAAGTCCCAACACAAACATAAAAGCCCAAATAAGGTTTTCTTGGGGATGTGTCCTCCCCACACTGCTGCAGCACCATGCATTCAAGTCCTGAGGGGCAGCTGGGCAACAAATCCACCAGGGTGGGGTCCTGTGGGGTCCAAGGTACTTCCCCCCACCCACCATAAACAACTCTAACCTCCCCCTTGGTCCTAAACAGTCCCAGGAGAAGGCAGCAAAAAAGCACACTTAGAGCATTGCTGAAAAGTTTCCATCTTGTCCCAGGGCTGGACTCCAAGCTCCTGTGTTCCTGATGGTCCAGCTCCTGCTGGCTGCTCCTGGCTTCTGCCTGAATCCTGATGTAGGCAGCTCCCTGCTCTCACCTTTCCAAAGTTTTCATGCAGGCAGTCCTGTGCTCAGGCTGTATCAGTTTATTGGCAGCAGTCTGCTTGATGTCTCACCTCACCAACTGCTTTTACGGAGTTTTCAGGAAGGCTTTCTCTGCTCTTGTTTCAAAGCTCCACATACAATACAATCTCAGTACATCCACCCCTCCAGCACAGTCCAGAGCAGGGCTAATCCACTCAAGCCGTGGCTCTGGCCATCCCCACCTCCCACAAGCCTGTGGTTGTTTTCCTCCCACCCAGTCTGTCTCCTCCAAAGTGCTGGTGGGGTAGGGAGGGGGAAGGAGAGGTTATCTCCCAGGGTTGCTGCCTGGGGCTCTGGGGAAACTACTCCAGTCACTGCCACTCACCTACTCTTTTTCAGACTTCTCCTGTTCCCAGGGCTCCATGGAGCAGTAGCCACCACAAGTATAAAGAGCAGCCCAATAACTGGGACACATCCAACCACTATTTCAGTACCCTAAAACTGCATACTTGCCTTTTAATCTGCAGATCCTGCCATGGCTATGCCATTTGGTAACAATGTTGCTGGCAGTTCTTCTGTGTGCTCTTGTTGCTGGTCTCATTGGGTCTTTCACCTCCACAGCAGGTGCTAGCAACATTGTTGTTACAAGGTCCTCTTTTTGATTATGACTTTCAGGTAGTACAATGATTCTAACATTGTTTCTCCTGCATCTATTTTCCATGTCAGATTTTTTTTTTTCTTCATGAAGTATTTTACTTTTTATTTCACTTGTTAATGTTTTGATTGATTCTCATGTCTCATAGAGTCATTAGCTTTCACTTAACCAATTCTAATTTTTAAGGTGTCATTTTCCTCAATTAGCTTTTGCACTTTCTTTTCCATTTGGGCAATTGTACCCTTTAAGGAATTTTTTTTTCCTTCAGGGGATTTTTTAATTTATTTTTCCATTTGGCCAATTCTACTTTTAAAGCAGTTTTCCAAGGTATTGACTCTTTCCCCCCCAGAACTCTTTTGCATAACTCTCATTTCTTTTCCCAATTTTTCTTCTATCACTTCATTTCTAAGCTCCTTTTTGAGCTCTTCCAAGAAATCTTGAAACCAGTCCCCATTTTTCTTTGCAAATTTTCTCATAGATCTTTTGACATTGTTATCCTCTTCTGAGTTTGTTTTTGGCTCATTTGGGGGGGGGGGCATTTTTCCTTTATTTTACATTTGAGCCATTTTGGCTCCTGGAAGTCCATTTCTTCATATCTTCTTATTTAAATAATTAAGTGTGGTGTAGAGCATTGGTGTCAAACTTACATGTGAACAAACACCATGAAATTATACATAAGGACCCTCGCTGGCTACATATTGGTAGTTTTAAGATACAATATCTCTATTTCATTATGAATTTTTATAGACATAAGTATGTTATACACACATAAATTTAAATTTTCAAAATATTACTTAGCAGAATTCTATATCTGTAAAAATCATTATTTGTTTCTATTGAAATTCTTCTGAGCTCAAAATATGACTAGTTGATAAGAATCATTTAGCCCACACTCATATGACAGATGAATTGATTTTGTTTGCATCCTCTCCATTGTTTGAGCTTTCAAAGCAGAAGTTAGTAGCTAGTGTGACTCTTGCTCAAACATCACCATGTTTATCATAAAGTCTGTGATGTTGTTCCTGCTGGGATTATACTGTATATTATAAATGCCTCATATTGAATACATCAAGATTTTAATTCTGGTCCCAGAATTCCTAACATGTTCAACATAAATCTCTTTGTGAGAATAGTATTGTTCTAGACTTCTCGATACTTGCGAAAGCTAGCATCCTCTTAAATAGCTTGGTCTCAAATGTCTGCCTTGTTTAAAATGGATCCTGGTGCAGAAACTACACGCCGAGCATTACTTATTGTACAATACTTTAGCAAACCATCACTTCTCTCTGCATCTGGCTTGTGGATTCTGCATACCTGGAGAAAAGGTCAATCACCACAAAGATACAATATATCCTTCCTATCTTTTTACAGAGATAAAAAAAAATCAATGCAAGTAATTTTCAAAGGTATTCAATTGCTTATATCTACAAATATGTAAAATAAATTATAATTAATATTTTTGTCAAATACAATAAGAAAGGATTTTACTCTTCTTAGTGGAATCATTTATTACCTTGGACCAGTAAAGTCTACATTTTACTAGCTCCAGTTTTATCTTTTGATCCATGTATTCAAAAGGGGGCTGAGCCAAGATGGTGGAATAAAGAAAGCACCCAGCTGAGTCCTCACAACATTCCTGTACAAATAATTTTAAAATAAAATCTTAAATCAAATTTTGGAGTGATGGGGCCAATAAAAATCAGAGTGAGAAATTCTCCCGGCCCAAGACCACTTAGCACTTGAGAAGAACTGATGTGTGACACAAGGGTGAAGACTGAGATGAAAGACCAGTGGTGGGACCAGATGGTTGCAACAGTAGTAGCACCTTTGGGAGTTCTCAAGACAGACATTAAGGGAACCTGGCAACTGGTCGCAAAGAGATTACAATGGACCTGTTTGCAAGTGCTGAACATGGGACCAGAAACTATTTGGAAATTTCATGGCCTATATCCATTTCTGGATCATAGTTCAAGGATGGAGAGAAGCATTTTCACTCAGTAAGAGCACTAAGGGGCAAATGTTTGCCAATGCCATTGCCTATATCCATTTTTGAATCAGTTCAAGGGCAGAGAGGAGGGCTTTCATTCAAGACAGAGCAGAAACCCTGAAGGGCAGATGATATAAGTGACAAAGGAGCAGGTATCCTGAGGAGCAGTATCAACTGCAATCCAAATGAACAGGGACACTTCCTGGGTAAAGAAAAGAGTGCAGACTGACTAGGAGAGCAGTGAATACATCTCTCCTCAGATCACACAATCTTGGAAGCACTGAAAACTGCAAAGACTCCAGAACTAACTGAAAATAGTAATGCAAAAAAGTCTGAAGTTTGAGACAGTGCCCCTCCCCTAACTATGCCAGGAACAAAACCAACTGTAATATAAAGCTCAAAATCAAGAAATAGGGTGGAAACATAAGCAAACAACAACAAAGGAAACTGACCATAAAAGCTACTATGGTGACAAGGTAGATAAAGACAAAAATTCAGAATAAGACAATAAAATAAAAAAAAAATTATAAGCAAAGCCTGAAAGAAAAAAAAAATAATGTGAATTGGAAGCCCAACAAAATTCTCAGAAGAGAAAAAAATGAATATGGCCAGGCAGCTAAAACGCGCCCAGATTCAGTCTCAGACTTTGGATTCTTTCTTTGGTGACAAAGAAGACCAAAACATACAGCCTAAAGAAGACAACAAAGTCATAGAGCCTACAACAAAAGCCTCCAAGAAAAACATGAACTGGCCCCAGGCCATAGAAGAACTCAAAAAGGATTTGGAAAAGCAAGTTAGAGAAGTAGAGGAAAAATTGGGAAGAGAAATGAGAAGGATGCGAGAAAACCATGAAAAACAAGTCAATGACTTGCTAAAGGAGACCCAAAAAAATACTGAAAAATACGCTGAAGAAAACAACACATTAAAAAACAGACTAACTCAAATGGCAAAAGAGCTCCAAAAAGCCAATGAGGAGAAGAATGCCTTGAAAGGCAGAATTAGCCAAATGGAAAAGGAGGTCCAAAAGACCACTGAAGAAAATACTACTTTAAAAATTAGATTGGAGCAAGTGGAAGCTAGTGACTTGATGAGAAATCAAGATATTATAAAACAGAACCAAAGGAATGGAAAAATGGAAGACAATGTGAAATATCTCATTGGAAAAACCACTGACCTGGAAAATAGATCCAGGAGAGAGAATTTGAAAATTATTGGACTACCTGAAAGCCATAATCCGAAAGGAACCTAGATATCAACTTTCAAGAAATTATCAAGGAGAACTGCCCTGATATTCTAGAGCCAGAAGGTAAAAGAGGAATTGAAAGAATCCACTGATCACCCCCTGAAAAAGATCCAAAAAAGAAAACTCCTAGGAATATTGTCACCAAATTCCAGAGCTCCCAGTTCAAGGAGAAAATACTGCAAGAAGCCAGAAAGAAACAATTTGAGTGTTATGGAAACACAATCAGGATAATACAAGATCTAGCTGCTTCTACATTAAGGGATCGAAGGGCTTGGAATATGATATTCCAGAGTTCAATGGAGTTAGGATTGAAACGAAGAATCACCTACCCAGCAAAACTGAGTATCAGGCTCCAAGGCAATATATAGATTTTCAACAAAATAGAGTACTTTCAAGCTTTCTCAGTGAAAAGACCAGAGCTGAATAGAAAATTTGACTTTCAAACACAGGAAGCATGAAAAGGTAAACAAGAAAGAGAAATCATAAGGGACTTACTAAAGTTGAACAGTTTTGTTTACATTCCTACATGGAAAGATGATGTGTATAATTTGTGAAACCTCAGTATTATGGAAGCTGAAAAGAATATATATATATATATATATATATATATATATATATATATATATATATATATATACAGAGAGAGAGAGAGAGAGAGAGAGAGAGTTGAATATGAAAGGATGTTATCTAAAAAAATAAAATTGAATTAAGAGATGAGAGAGAAATATATTGAGAGAGGGAGAAAGAGAGAGATAGAATTGGGCAAATTATCTCGCATGAAAGTGGCAAGAAAAAGCAGTCCTATAGGAAGGGAAGAGAAGGCAGGTGAGGGGGAGTGAGTTAATCTTGCTCTCATCAGATTTGACCTGAGGAGAGATTAACATACACAGTCAATTGGGTATCTTACTCCACAAGAAAGAAGGAGGAAGGAGATTAAAATAGGGGATGATAGAAGAGAGGGCAGATAGGGGGAGGAGGTAATCAAAAGCAACACTTTTGAAAAGAGACAGGTCAAGGGAGAAAACTGAATACAGGGAGTTAGGATAAGAAGTAGTAAAATATATTTAGTCTTTCACAACATGAGTATTGTGGAATGGTTTTGCATAATGATATACATGTGTCCTTTGTTGAAATGTTTGCCTTCTTAGGGAGGGTGGGTGGGGAGGCAAGTGGGGAGAGAATTTGGAATCAAAGTTTTAAAAGCAGATGTTCAAAAAATGTTTTTGCATGCAACTAAGAAATAAGATATACAGGCAATGGGGCATAGAAATCTATCTTACCCTGCAAGAAAGTAAGGGGAAAGGGGATGGGGGGGAGTGGGGTGACAGAAGGGAGGGTTGACTGGGGAATGGGGCAATCAGAATATAAGCCATCTTGCAGTGGGGGGGAGGGTGGGAATGGGGAGAAAATTTGCAATTCAAACTCCTGTGAAAATCAATGCTGAAAACTAAAAATATTAAATAAATAAATAATAATTTTAAAAAAATTAAAAACATAGCAGTAGATCAGTGGAATATAGTAGGTACACAATACAAAGTAATAAATTACCATAGTAATCAAGTTTTTTTGCAAACCTTTGGCAAAAGATCTCGTGATTTGATAAAAACTGCTTGGAAAAGTTTACTTTGACTAAGTTAAAGTTACAGTGGGCACATGAATTAGATATAAAGGGTAATATCATAAATAAATTAGGGGGGTTTAGAATTTTTTCCTATCAGATCTATGCATAAGGAAAGAATTCATGATGAAACATGAGATAGAGATTGTTACAAGATGTGAAATGGATAATTTTGATCATATTAGATGAAAAAGGTTTTACACAAACAAAACCAATGCAGTCAAGATTGGAAGGGAATCAGAGACTGAGAAAAAAAATATATCAAGTTTCTCTGATAAAGGCCTCATTTCTCAAATATATAGAGAACTGAGACAAATTTATAAGAATGCACATCATTTCCCAATTGATAAATGGTCAAAGGTTATGAACAGAGAGTTTTCAGATGAAGAAATCAGTTGAAGTTATCGATAGTCATATAAAAATGCTCTAAATCACTATTGATTAGAGAAATGCAAATTAAAACAGCTCTGAGGTACCACATCATATCTATCAGATTCAGTAATATGAGAGAAAAAGGGAATAACAAGTGTTAGAGAGGATGTGAAATATTGGGAAACTAATACACTGTTGGGGAAGACACAGATTAGTCCAATCCTTCTGGAGAACAATTTGGAACTATGACCAAAGTAATGTAATGTAAAACTGCACATACTCTTTGATCCAGCAATATCACTACTAGGTTTATATTCCAAAGAAATCAAAGACAGGATCCTTTTTCTCCCTCCTTTCCTACCTCCCTTCCTCCCTCTCCCTCCCTCTCTCTCTCTCTCTCTCTCTCTCTCTTCTTCTCTCTCTCTCCCTCTCTCTATCTGTCTTGCAGCTTTTTTTTGTGGTGGCAAAGTATTAGAAATTGTAGGGATTCCCATCAGTTAGGAGATGAATAAAGAGGTTGTGATATATGATTGAAAGGGTTAGTATTATGTAACAAGAAATGATGAGTAGGTTAGTTTTAGGAAAATCTGGAAAGATTTATATTGACTGTTGCAAAGTGAAGTGATCAGAGCCAAGAAGTCATTGTATAGAGTAACAGCAATACTGTGTGATGATCAACTGTGAATGATTTAGCTGTTCTCAGAAATGTGATGATACAAAACACCCCCTAGGGCTTGTAATGGAAAATACTGTCCAACTCCAGAGAATGAACCATGGAGTCTGAATGTTGTTTGAAGCATGCTTTTTACATAATTTATTTAGGTTTTTTTTTTTGTTATATGTTCTGTTTTTCAGCATGGCTAATTTGGATCTTTGTTTTACATGTGCAGTCATGGAAGGGGGAGGATAGAAGAAAATGAGGGTAATTGGGAATTTAAAATAATTTCCGGGGGGGGGGGCAGAGCCAAGATGGCAGCTGGAAAGCAGGGAATAGCGTGAGTTCCCTGCCGAGTCCCTCCAAAAACCTATAAAAAATTGCTGTGAACCAATTCTAGAACTGCAGAACCAACAAAACAGCAGAGCGAAGCAGGGCTCAAGCCCAGGACAGCCTGGATGGTCTCTGGGTGAGGTCTATCCCACACGGACCTGGGAGGTGGGAGTTGGGAGCTGGGAACTGGGAGCGGAGAAGAGCAGAGCCCAGCTTGAGTGGCGTGGACCAACCAGGCCAGGAGCCGGGCAGAGTGGGCCCTAGTGCCCTGAATCAGTGAGCTGCGGCAGTTACCAGACTTCTCAACCCACAAACACCAAAGACAGCAGAGAAGGTTATTGGGAAAAGCTGCAGGAGTGGAAGGAATTCGCGGTTCGGCTTCCAGCCCTGGGGGCAGCAGAGGTGGGGCAGCTACAACTGCTGCGGCTTCTGGCCCCAGGCCCACCTGGTGGGAGGAATTAAGTGGCAGATCAGAGCAGGAGTGCACAGCCAGCTGAAGATCTAAGCCCAGTCCGGGTTGGGGGTTCTTGGGGAAGGAGTAGTGCTGGTGTGACAGAGCTGGCACCTCCCCCCAAAATGTGGAACATAGAACTCTTTAGTCTACAAGCAGTCATATCCCACTGAAAAACTCAAGGGTCAAGTTAGTTGGTTGGGAATATGGCCAGGCAGCAAAAACACACACAGATTCAGTCTCAGACTTTGCATTCTTTCTTTGGTGACAAAGAAGACCAAAACATACAGCCTAAAGAAGACAACAAAGTCATAAAGCCTACAACAGAAACCTCCAAGAAAAACATGAACTGGTCCCAGCCCAGGGAAGAGCTCAAAAGGGATTTGGAAAAGTAAGTTAGAGAAGTAGAGGAAAAATTGGGAAGAGAAATGAGAAGGATGCGAGAAAACCATGAAAAACAAGTCAATGACTTGCTAAAGGAGACACAAGAAAATACTGAAAAATACACTGAAGAAAACAACACCTTAAAAAATAGACTAACTCAAATGTCAAAAGAGCTCCAAAAAGCCAATGAGGAGAAAAATGCCTTGAAAGGCAGAATTAGCCAAAAGGAAAAGGAGGTCCAAAAGACCACTGAAGAAGATACTACTTTAATAATTAGATTGGAGCAAGTGGGAGCTAGAGACTTTATGAGAAATCCAGATGTTATAAAACAGAACCAAAGGAATGAAAAAATGGAAGACATTGTTAAATATCTCTTTGGAAAAAACATTGACCTGGAAAATAGATCCAGGAGAGATAATTTAAAAATTATTGGACTACCTGAAAGCCATGATCAAAAAAGAGCCTAGATATCATCTTTCAAGAAATTATCAAGGAGAACTGCCCTGATATTCTAGAGCCACAGGGCAAAATAGAAATGGAAAGAATCCATTGATTGCTTCCTCAAATAGATCCCAAAAAGAAATCTCTTAGGAATATTGTCACCAAATTCTAGAGCTCCCAGATCAAGGAGAAAATACTTCAAGCAGCCAGAAAGAAACAATTTGAGTCTTGTGGAAACCCAATCAGAATAACCCAAGATCTGGCAGCTTCTACATTAAGAGATCGAAGGGCTTGGAATGCGATATTCCCAAGGTCAATGGAGTTAGGATTAAAACCTAGAATCACCTACCCAGCAAAACTGAGTATCATGCTCCAAGGCAAAATATGGATTTTCAACAAAATAGAGGACTTTCAAGCTTTCTCAGTGAAAAGACCAGAACTGAATAGAAAATTTGACTTTCAAACACAAGAATCAAGAGAAGCATGAAAAGGTAATCAAGAAACAGACAATGCAAGGGGATCTACTAAAGTTGAACTGTTTTTGTTTACATTCCTACATGGAAAGATGACATGTATGATTCATGAGACCTCAGTATTAGGGTAGCTGAAGGGAATATGCATATATATATGTGTATATATATATATATGTTTATGTCCATATATATATATAAGTGAATGTGTATGTATGTAAATATCTATGTGTGTGTGTGTATATATATATATATATATATATATATATATATATATATGAAAGAGAGAGAGAGAGCAGACACAGGGTGAGTTGAAGATGAAGGGAAGATATCTAAAAGAAATAAAATCCAATTAAGGGAAGAGAGAGGAACATACTGAGAGAAGGAGATAGGGAGAGATAGAATGGAGTGGATTATCTCGCATAAAGGTGGCAAGAGGAAGCAGTTCTGTGGGAGGAGGGGAGAGGGCAGGTGAGGGGGGAATGAGTGAACCTTGCGCTCATCAGATTTGGCCTGAGGAGGGAATACCATACATACTGAATTGGGTATCTTACCCCACAGGAAAGAAGAGGGAGGAAGAAAGAAAAATAAAGGGGGGGGATGATGGAGGGGAGGGCAGGTGGGGGTGAAGGTAATCAAAACAAACACTTTGGAAAGGGGACAGGGTCAAGGGAGAAAATTCAATGAAGCGGGATGGGTTGGGAAGGAGCAAAATGTAGTTAGCCTTTCACAACATGAGTATTGTGGAAGGGTTATACATAATGATACTCATGTGGTCTATGTTGAATTGCTTGACTTCTTAGGGAGGGTGGGGGGGAAGGGAAGACGGGAGAGAATTTGGAACTCAAAGTTTTAAAAACAGATGTTTAGAAACAAAAAAAAAAAAAACGTTTTTGCATGCAACTGGAAAATAAGATACACAGGCAATGGGGCATAGAAATTTATCTTGCCCAGAAGAAAGGAAGGGAAAAGGGGATGGGAGGGGAATGGGGTGATAGAGGGGAGGGCTGACTGGGGAATAGGGCAACCAGAATATATGCCATCCTGGAGTGGGGGGGAGGGTAGAAATGGGCAGAAAATTTGTAATTCAAACTCTTGTGAAAATCAATGCTGAAAACTAAATATGTTAAATAAATAAATTTAAATTAAAAAAAATTATTTACAAAATAGTGTTTAAATTTGTTGTATATATATAATTGACAAAAATAAAATAACATTATAAAAATGAAAACTATAAAGCAACATAGCATTCTAATCATTTCAACAAAGGCATGTGTCATCAAAAGAATATATTTTACAAATAGATATTTTATAGTAAATTTATCAAAAGCGCTTTAGTAAGTATAGGCTACTTTTGACAATGTCACATAGTTGTGATTGCGCTAGATTTAAAGCTAAGGTTTTGGGTGCTAAAATTCCATATATGACACATCAACTTTGTGACCACGGACAAGTCATTATAACTCTTCATCCCCAAAGCGTTATATGAGTATAATATTTAAGGGCTACTATGATGCAATAAAAGATGATGAGTAGGTTGGCTTCAGGAAAATCTGGAAAGATTTGTATTGACTGTTGCAAAGTGAAGTTGTCAGAGCCAGGAGTCAATGGGCAGAGTAATAGAAATATTGTGCAATAAACAACTGTGAATGACTTCGCTATTCTCAGAAATATGATGATACAAAGCAACCCCTAAGGCTTATAATGGAAAATACGGTCCACCTCCGGAGAATGAACCATGGAGTCTGATTATGCTACTCAGTTATCATTAAAATACTGATTACCTTCAGACATCATATCTTAAATTATTTGATTTTGCTTTACTAATTTATTATGAAAGATTTCTTGCCTGTATTACTTATTCTGTGTTGATTAGGGTATAGACAAGTTTTCCCTCTTTTTTTAAACACACTAAGTCTCTCAAATTCTCAATAAAATTATTGGTAGAAATTCAGGATATAGAATATCAGATATGGAATTCTATAATACACATGTATTACTCATCTCCCTCAAATAAATTGATCACTTACATAGATGTGTTCAAGATATAATAATAATAATAATAATAATAATAATATGAATAATAAAAATAACAATAATAACTTTTTGGTTTCTAAAATATAATTTCATTATATGTTATTTTGCTGTTACATAAGGCATAACATTTTCACAAGGCCTTTTTGGGACTACGGTCAATGACTAGCAACACACAATAGTGGTACAGACTTTCTAAGTTAGAATCACCGGACAAACATGACACCCTCTCACATGTGCAAAATCTGCATGAAAAAGTACTAAAAATGTTAGGCCTGGATCCACTCTTATATTTCCAATTGTTTTCCCCATTCTAGTGTACTAAGAAATGACTTGCACTTTAATTTGGCAAAAAGCAACCTTTCTATTTTGGTAGTTCCATGCTACTTCTATTACATAGTGAAGTGGGCATCAGAACTTCACAGGCAGGAGTGTGAGGGAAATTTTATTGAGACAAGGAAATTGTCAAATGAAACAAGAGCAACTGAAGAATAAGAAAACTTTGTGCTGTCACATGAAGTATTTTACAGTATGAATACTTCAGTTTGTGATATCTGACTCTGAAATGCCAAACTTTATTCCATTTGACCCAATACTTCCAGATTCTTCCTTAAAAGGAACATATAAGAGCATGTGAAAGTTCTTTGGTTAAAGGAAATCCCATAAAAATTAAGTGGGAATATGGGGGGCAAGTGGGGGGAAGCTATGTAAAACACTTGAGTTGTATTTAACTACATTTTCATATCTTCACTGTAATACACAACACAGTCACTTGCAGAACTGGTTCAGATTTTTAAATACCAGATACACCTTATAATGTTCGAAAGTTACTTATGTTTATATGAAATGAAGCTATTAATACTTTTCTATAGCAGTAACCGAACAACAGGAAGGCCAGGACAAACTCAAATGAAGTAATGGAGTTTTCCCAAAGCTGCAGTGTGAAAAGACTATAAATGATTCATTTCCATACTCGTGGATGAGTTCTCTTTGCTATAGGAAATCCAAGTGGAGCTATAAGAAATGAAGATGTGTAAAAAGGTTTCTTGAGAGAAAGGAAGATGATATGCTGTATGAATTTTAATTTTCTGCACCTTCTGCAGCATCACATTTTTTCTCCTATGCTGTCTGATGTCCATGTCTCTAAGCAACTGCATGATAAGTGTACTGTCTTTGTAGAAGTCATTGTTCAGCGTATCAAGTTCTGCAATAGCCTCATAAAAAGCTGTTTCAGCCAATGTACAGGCAAGCTCTGGGTTGTTAAGGATCTCATAGTAAAACACAGAAAAGTTAAGACCTAGCCCCAGGTGAATTGAGTTGCATCTCTTTCTTGCTGATGTCAAATGTTCCTTGATAAGCTTCTTGGGAATTAACTATTGTTTGTTTTCAGTCTTTACCAAACACTACTTCCGCAAGGTACCAGAAGTAGTCACCCTTCATTTTCAGATATAAGATTTTGCCCCCTGGGTTAGTCACACTGGCTATTAAAAACTTATCCAATGGCACTTTGTTCAGGGGCAGAGCCAAGATGGCGGCTGGAAAGCAGGGACTTGCTTAAGCTCTCCCCCTCAAACCCTCCAAAGAACTGTAAAAAACAGCTCTTAACAAATTCTAGAGCTTCAGAACCCATTAAATAGCAGAGGGAAGCAGGTCTCCAGTCCAGAACAGCCTGGATGGTCCCTGGGAAGGGTCAATAGCATGGTACTGGGAGTGGAGAGCAGCCCAACCTGATGCACCAAGACCAACCAGACCTGGAGTTGAGCAGAGCAGGCCTTACGGCTATGAATCACTGAGCTGTAGCAGTTACCAGACTTCTCAACCCACAAATGCCAAAGACAATGAAGCAGGTTAGTGGGAAAACTGCTTGATCTGGGTAAGAGCAGTCCAGCCCCAGACCAGGGACTGCAAAGGTGGTGCAGTGCCACAGCAGCAGGAAGCTCCTGAGGCTGCCTCCAAAGCTTAAGCTGCAGATGTTTCTAACTCCAGGCCCACCCATGGGAGGAATGAAGTGGTGGATCAGAGTGGGAGTGCAGGAAACACTTTGCTGGTGCAGAGGCAGGGTTTTCTTGCTTTGCCCTGCTTGGATCTGGGTGACAGTCCTGGTTGGCGGTCCTTGGGGGAGGAGGGGTGCTGCTGTGGCAAAGCTTGCAGTGACAATGGAGTAGAAGTACCTTTGAAAACAGCAGTGCAGCCCCTAAAGCTTGGGACAAAGTACTCTCTACTCTACAAGCAATCATGCCCTGACAAAAAGGTCAAAGGTCAAGTAGCTGGCTGGGAACATTGACAGGTAGTCAAAATGGACTTAGACTATAGAATCTTTTTTTGTTTACCAAGACAATCAAAGCATACAGCCAGAAGAAGTTAATAAAATCAAAGAGCCTATATCAAAAGCCTCCAAGAAAAATATGAATTGGTCTCAGGCCGTGGAAGAGCTCAAAAAGGATTTGGAAAATCAAGTAAGAGAAGTAGAAGAAAATTTGGGAAGAGAAATGAGAGTGATGGAAGGAAATCATGAAAAACAAGTTAATGACTTGCTAAAGGAGATACGAAAAAATACTGAAGAAAATAGCACCTTAAAAATAGACTAACCCAAATGGCAAAACAGCTTCAAAAAGCCAATGAGGAGAAGAATACCTTGAAAGGCAGAATTAGCCAAATGGAAAAGGAGGTCTAAAAGACTACTGAAGAAAATACCACCTTAAAAATTAGATTGGAGCAAGTGGAAGCTAGTGACTTTATGAGAAATCAAGATATTATAAAACAGAACCAAATGAATAAAAAAATGGAAGACAATGTGAAATATCTCATTGGAAAAACCACCAACCTGGAAAACAGATCTAGGAGAGATAATTTAAAAATTATTGAAATACCTGAAAGCCATGATCAAAAAAACAGACTAGACATCATCTTTCAAGAAAGTACCAAGGAAAATTGCCCTGATATTCTAGAGCCAGAGGGTAAAATAGAAATTGAAAGAATCCACTGATCACCTCTTGAAAAAGATCCCAAAAGAAAACTCTTGGAATATTGTTACAATATTCCAGAGTTCCCAGGTTTAGGAGAAAATATTGCAAGCAGCCAGAAAGAAATAACTTGGGTATGGTGGAAACACAATCAGGATAACACAACATCCAGCAGCTTCTACATTAAGGGATCAAAGAGCTTGGAATATGATATTCCAGAGGTCAAAGGAGCTAGTATTAAAATCAAAAATCACCTACCCAGCAAAACTGAGTATAATGCTACAAGGAAAAATATGGATTTTCAATGAAATAAAGGACCTTCAAGCTTTCTCAATGAAAAGAAATGAGCTGAATAGAAAACTTGACTTTCAAATACAAAAATCAAGAAAGGCATGAAAAAGTGAAAAGGAAAACAAAACCATAAGGGACTTACTAAAGTGGAACTGTTTTGTTTACATTCCTCCATGGAAAGATGATGTTTGTAATTCATAAGACCTTTTTTCAGTATTAGGTTAGTTGAAGGAAATATACATATATGTAGACAGAGGCCACAGAGTGAGTTGCATATGAAGAGATGATATCCAAAAAATGAAATAAAATTAAGGAGTGAGAAGAATATATTGAGAGATGGAGAAAGGGAGAGATAGAATGGGGTAAATTATCTCACATAAAAGTGGCAAGAAAAAGCAGTTGTATTAGAAGGGAAGAGGGTACAGGTGAGGGGGAATGAGTGAATCTTGCTCTCATGAGATTTGACTTGAGGAGAGAATAACATATACGCTCAATTGGGTATCTTAGCCTACAGAAAAGTAGGTGGGCAGAAGATAAGAGAGTGGGGATGATAGAAGGGAGGGCAGATCATGAGAGCAGGTAATCAATAGCAAACACTTTTAAAAGGGACAAGGTCAATGGAGAAAACTGAATAAAGAGGGACAGGACAGGATGGAGGGAAATATAGTTAGTCTTTCACAACATGATTATTGTGGAAGAGTTTTGCATAATGATATATGTGTGGCCTATGTTGAATTGCTTGCCTTCTTAGGGAGAGTGGATGGGGTGGGAAGAGGGGAGAGAATTTGGAAATCAAAGTTCTAATAGCAGATGCTCAAAAAAGTTGTTTTTTCATGCAACTGGGAATTAAGATATACAGCAACGGGGTATATAAATCTATCTTACCCTACAAGAAAGTAAGGGCATGGGGGGGGAGTGGGGTGACAGAAGGTAGGGCTGACTTGGGAACAGGGCAGTCAGAATATATGCGTTCTTGGAGTAGGGGGGAGGGTTGAAATGGGGACAAATTTTGTAACTCAAAATCTTGTGGAAATCAATGTTGAAAACTAAAAGTATTAAATAATAAAATATGATATGCAGGAAAAATAAATTATCCAACAATTCCAGGACCTTGCTGCAAATGGATCTTAGTTCACACTCCACTTTTGTCAGTGATGTCAGTTTTGTGATCAATGCTGGAAATGACTCTCCAGGCTGACTTTCATGCCCTCCGTATTAAGTTCTTGTATGCCCCCGAGAGCAGGTGGCCATCCATGTTGCAGAGCTCAGCCCCCTGCTTGTTCACTGCCTCTATGCATGTGGACTGGTTTTGGGTGGGACTGGGGGCAGTGGCTGCAGTGGAAGCAACAGGGCTCCAGGCAGAGGGCAAAGGAGTACTGAGGGTAGGGGCAGGAGAGAATCAACCTAGATCAGGAAGCCTTCACCTTCACTGACTACGATTGCATCTACTTTGATCTTCTTTAGACTTAACCATAATAACCTTAACACAACAATTAGTAAGTTCCAGGCACTGTGCTAAGCATTTGACAATGATTAGCTCATTTGTACCTCACAAAGAGGTAGGTGCTATTATTATCCCCATTTAAAGGTGAGTCAACTGAGGGGAAAAGGGTTAAGTGACTTGCCCCGGGTCATACATCTAGTGAATGTCTTTGTGGCTGGATTTGACCTCAGGTCTTCCTGAATGCAGGCCCAGCTCTCTATCCATTACATCACTTGCTGCTTCTCATATAGGGAGAATATTTATACTATTGCTTATATGACATATCGAAGTGGAATGACATCTCAGATGCGTCCAAACTCCCAGATGTCAGACATAGATGGTTTAGTAACATTGTGACAAAATTGTATTTGAAGCAATTCATGTGTACAGGAGACTCTGTGTGTTCTATACCAGGCCAGAAAGTTTCTATCCCAAAAGAAGATATAGTTAGAGAATATGTAATCCCTGAGTCGTCTCTCAGAGAGAGCAAAGATGTTGCATCTTAAAAAGCAGGTTACAGGGAAGAGAAAAAGGGAAGAAAGGAAAGAAAATAAGTCCTTAGATTGGCACTCAAGATGTGAAGTGGAATGATGAGTAGCCCTTCATACTCATACCTGGAAGAAGAATGGCAACAAGATTTCAAAATTCTTCTCCCTCTTATATGCATACATACTTCTGTTTGCATCTATACTCTACATAGCATTACAGCTATCAGGGTCACAGACATGTGAATGGGTCACAGTTACCATCCAGGAAACACTCTAATTTATAACCAAATTCAACTTTCTGCCAGTATAAGTGTAAAATTAACCTGTCTCACTAATACACTCTGTATTGTATCTGATAAGTATATTAAGATTTTATTATAGTTCAGAAAAAGTCTGGCCCCATTTCAATGTAAATTGTTTCCTTGATGTAGTAACTAGATGTAGCCCTTCCACTTTCTGACACCATTTTCCTTGGCTCAGTTGACTACACACAAGTAACTCATTGATCAGAATGGTACAGCCCTATGTGGCACATTACATTACTGTTACTCCAAATACTGGTGATGATTAAAATCACCATTTCTTTTAAAATCAGCATAAAGGTTGGCTGAGATGTTCATTGAAATTGAATGGGGGCAGTATATATACATATATATATATACATATATGTTCTCAGGAAAATGTGAGAGGAAGGCTAGAATAGAAGGCATTCTGTTAGAATAGAATTAAATAGATATAAGGTAAAAAATGATTTTCTATTCATAATGACATATGGGTGTTCTCCACATTGAAGGCGAGGACATTAGTAAAAGTGCTTGTTTTCTCCCTGAATGGCAGGCTATTGGCATATAATTCAATTCTCTCCACATAATCTAATTCTGATTGCTTTATAGTGTTCAGACAATTTAGCACATCATGGAAGTATCATGGATCTAACAACAGACATTACTCTATACAAACATTTCTGCTACTATTAAACTTAATGGATCTTCCGTAGTTTCCTTTACTTTCCCCCTCTTAAAAAACTGCCTGGTGAATTCTTTACAAAAAGGACATTTTGGTGTTCATGGATTCATCTGTTCCTGTTGCTTTTTGCCTCTTTGTGACAAGTCAGGCAGATGCCATGAGACATAAACAGAATTTTTTCCTGAGGAGTACCTTTTGCTTGAAATGTTTTCCAAGAACTGTCAGTCTTTTGAAAGGACACAACTGAAATCTCACATTATGTGATATAATGCAGTCAACATGTTAAGAGATTATAAAATACAAAATAATATACTTGACTTTTTTCTTACTATTTGATCACCTATACTTTTCTTTTCCCCAAACTGCAATTTCCTATTCTCTAAGATATAATCGTAGACTATCATTTATTATGAGCATATCATTAAGAATTTTATCTCTTTAAAATGTTTCACCAGTTCTGTATGCTTGTTACTAGAAGAAAATGTGTAATACAAAAGTATCAGAGATGCACAAAATCCGAGATAAAAGACACCCAAAAGCCTATTATCTAAGCCAGAGGTGTCAAACTTACAGCTCATGGATGAGGATGCAAAACTCCTTAGTATTGCCAGAACCAGATTAAAATGTAATTGGACATTAAACAAAATTAATGAAAATAAAATACAGATAATGTTATATTATGTTTTTCTGAGTCAATCTGTTGCTCTAGGGATCCATTTTTATTTGTCTTCGATACCATAGTTCAAAATCATAAGAATCTTTACAAAAAACATGCTAAATAAAAGGTCATTAATTTTGCTTTAAGACCAATGGTAAGGGCAAACCCACCAGTTTTGGAGAAAGTACTTTGGGATAGCTTTAAGTGCTAGGAAGTGTTTTCCCTATATCAGGCCTAATAAATGTGGATATAAAGCACTGTGGATATAAAGACAAAAAAAGCAAAATCAGTCCCTGGTCTCAAGAAGCTTACATTTAAATAATGGAGATAACATATAATAATAGACACACAACCTATATGCACAGTGTATGGAAGATAGGTAGAAGGGCACTAGCAACTACCAAAACTAGAAAAATTCTCCTGCAGAAGGTCACATTTGAGCTGACGAATGAAAGATGGAAGGGTTTCTAAGAGGCTAAAATTGAAGAAGGACTTCATCTTAAACAGAAGGTGCTTAGGCATGGGAATGTGAGGTACAACATTTATTATAGGAAAAATCAAGTAATTCAGTATGTCTATACCACAGAGTACATGAAGGGCAGAAGTGGGTAAAAGGATTCAAAGACAAGGTGGGCCAAGTTTTGAAGACATGTAAATGTTAAGCAGAAGAGTATACATGACCCTGGAAGTAATAGGGAGTCATGGGAGATGAGCAGAGGGTGGTGTGATGCTCAGACATGAGCTTTAGAAAAATCACTTTGGGCACTGCACAGAGAGTAGATTTAGTGGGAAAAATTTGAGTCAGGAAGATCAGTTACGAGAGTGTTGCTGCAATCTAGGTGAGGCAAGGTAATGAAGTCCTGAACTAGGTTGATCACAATTCAACTGGAGAGACTGGGACTAATTTGAATTTGATAGAAGAAGAGAAAGACACTTTAAGATTTGTTGGCAAATTATGCAATATATGGGTGAGTAAGAGTGAATAGTTGAGGATAATCAATAAACATTCAGTAAGCACCTACTATATGCCAGGCAATGTGGTTAGCCCTAGGAATATAAATAAGAAACAGAAAGACTGTCCCTACCATCAGAGACCTTACAGTTTAATGGGGTATGACAATACACAAAAAGAAGCTGAAAATGGAGGATCAGAGAGTACACAGTTCAAGAACATGACAGCAGAGGACAAAAACAAGCAAAGCCACTGATAGAAAATGGAGTTACCTGGAAGTTCTGAGCCCTCCATAAAGGAAGACTTTGGGAAGAATTTATTGCTCCAACCTCCAGCCATCCAATCAGAGGAGAAAGGCAAAGAAAGATGATACCAAGATTGTGAAACTTGGTGAGTGGAAAGATACTAGTGTCCTCAACAGTAGTTAAGAATTCTGGGTTAAGTGTGAAGAAAAATAATGAGTTCTATTTTGGACATATTAAGTTTGTGATATATATTGGACATCTAGATCACATGTCTATTAGGTTGTTGGTGTATGATAATGGAACTCAAAGATAAGATTAGAGAGACACACACATATGTATATGCATATGTATATATATATATATATGTATGTTCATGAGTGTGTACACATGCTTATATGTATACATATACACATATGTGCATGCATATATACATAGATGATATATACATATATACACACATATATACATACATACACACAGTGGTGGGATTCAAATAAATTAACAACCCATTCTCTGCCTTAATGACCATTTTTTTTTTTGGAATCAGTCATTTAGTAAGCATTTGTTAAGTAACAGACAACCTCAATGCAAATCATGCATAAGTCACTAACCATGTCAGTAGGGGGCAGATCTCAGGTTTTTATTTTTGCTCATCCTATATTTGATATCATCTGGGCTTTGACACTTACTTCACAGAATTTCAGAATTAGCAGGTACCTCAGTGGCTAGCTAATCTGGATGAAAATATAACAAAAAAACATAGAAGTCTTACCAGAAGCAGTAAAGCTCTCTCTTCACTAGTCTTTTCTGTCACCCCTTTCCCTCTAATTCATCCTGCAAACTGCTAAATGAACCAACCTTCCTAAACGGTCATTACCATCATGGGATCAGAGATTTAGAGCTAGAAGGTACCTCTTAGATCATCAGCTCCAACTGTCATATTATTCATATAAGAAACTGATGCCTGGATAAGTTGAATGGCTCATTCAAAGTCATGACCAACTCTTTTTAAAATGTGACATTTTTCCTTACCTAACTATGTAGGACTGGATTATAGACTATCTTTTATTCATCTCATCGTTGGTACCATTGTCTTGTTTCTGCTAACTAGAATCTTAACTTCTTGAAGTAAGGGATTATTTTCTATTTCATTATCTCCAAGAATCCTGGACATATAACAACTATCTTAATATCTTGTTGTTGATTTAACTCTTGTAAAGATTCTTAAGGAAGAAACTGAGAGTTGGTGTTAAGCTTATTCTTTTTTTAAAAAAAATTACCATTTTTGTTTAATATTTTAGCTTTCAACACTGATTTACACAAGATTTTGAGTTACAAATTTTTCCCCATTTCTACCCTCCCCCCATTCTAAGATAGCATATAATCTGATTGCCTCATTCCCCAGTCAGCCCTCCCTTCTGTCACCCCACTCCCCCCATCCCATTTCCCTTTACTTTCTTGTAGGGCAGGATAGATTTCCCCATTCCCTATAGATCTTGTTTCCCAGCTGCATGGAAAAAAACAACTTTTTTTTCAAGCATCTGCTTTTAAAAGTTTGAGTTCCAAATTCTCTCTCCTCTTCCCTTCTCACCTACCCTACCTAGGAAGGCAAGCAATTCAACATAGGTCACACATGTATGATTATGTAAAACACTTCCATAGTACTCATGTTGTGAAAGGCTGACCACATTTCCTTCCATCCCATCCTGTCTCCCTTTATTCATTTTTTTCTCTTGACACTGGCCCTTTTCAAAAGTGTTTGCTTTTGAATACCTCCTCCCCCATCTGTCCTTCCGTCTATCATCCCCACTTTTGGTACCCTTGCCCTTACTTTCCTGTGGAGTAAGATACCCAATTGAGTATGTATATTATTCCCTCCTCAAGTCAAATCCTATGAGAGCAAGATTCACTCATTCCCCCTCACCTGCCTCCTCTTCCCTTACACCAGAACTGCTTTTTCTTGCCACTTTTATGTGAGATAACTTATCCCAATCTATATCTTCCTTTCTCCCTCTTTCAACATATTCCTCTCTCATCTCTTAATTTTATTTTTTTTAGATATCATCCCTTCATATTCAACTCATCCTGTACCCTCTGTCTATGTATATGTATATTCCCTTTAACCACCCTTATACTGAGAAAGGTCTCATGAATTACACACATCATGTCTCCATGTAGGAAAGTAAGTGAAACAATTCCACTTTAGTAAATCCCTTATGATTTCTTTCTTGTTTACCTTTTCATGCTTCTCTTGATTCTTGTGTTTGAAAGTCAAATTTTCTATTCAGCTCTGGTCTTTTCATTGAGAAAGCTTGAAAGTCCTCTACTTTATTGAAAAGCCATATTTTACCTTGGAGCATAATACTCAGTTTTGCTGGGTAGGTGATTCTTGGTTTTAATCCTAGCTCCATTGACCTCTGGAATATCGTGTTCCAAGCCCTTCGATCTCTTAATGTAGAAGCTGCTAGATCTTGTGTTATCCTGATTGTGTTTCCACAATACTCAAATTGTTTCTTTCTGGCTGCTTGCAGTATTTTCTCCTTGACCTGGGAGCTCTGGAATTTGGCAACAATATTCCTAGGAGTTTTCTTTTGGGATCTTTTTCAACAGGCAGTCAGTGGATTCACTCAATTTCTATTTTACTCTCTGGCTCTAAAATATCAGGACAGTTTTCCTTGGTAATTTCTTGAAAGATGATGTCTAGGCTCTTTTTTGATCATGGCTTTCAGATTGTCTAATAATTTTTTTTATTTTTTTTTAAATGCAATTTATTTATTTAACATATTTGGTTTTCAGCATTGATTTTCACAACAGTTTCAATTACAAATTTTCTCCCCATTTCTACCCTCCCCCCCACTCCAAGATGGCTTATATTCTGGTTGCCCTGTTCCCCAGTCAGCCCTCCCCTCTATCACCCCCCTCCCCTCTCATCCCCTTTTCCCTTCCTTTCTTGTAGGGCAAGATAAATTTCTACGCCCCATTGTCTGTGTATCTTATTTTTTAGTTGCATACAAAAACTTTTTTTGTTTTTGAACATCTGATTTTAAAACTTTGAGTTCCAAATTCCCTTCCCACCCACCCTCCCTAAGAAGTTGAGCAATTCAACCTAGGCTGCACATGTATTATTATGTATAACCCTTCCACAATACTCATGTTGTGAAAGGCTAACTACATTTTGCTCCTTCCCAACCCATCCCGCTTTATTGAATTTTCTCCGTTGACCCTGTCCCCTTTCCAAAGTGTTTGTTTTGATTACCTCCACTCCCATCTGCCCTCCACTCCATCATCCCACCCCGGCCTTTTATTTATTTATTTTTTTATCTTCCTCCCTCTTCTTTCCTGTGGGGTAAGATACCCAACTGAGTATGTATGGTATTCCCCCTCAGGCCAAATCTGATGAGAGCAAGGTTCACTCATTCCCCCCTCACCTGCCCTCTCCCCTCCTCCCATAGAACTGCTTCCTCTTGCCACCTTTATGCGAGATAATCCACCCCATTCTATCTTTCCCTATCTCCCTCTCTCAGTATGTTACTCTCTCATCCCTTAATTTCATTTTATTTCTTTTAGCTATCTTCCCTTCATCCTCAACTCACCCTGTGTATGCTCTCTCTCTTTTACATATATATATATAAACACATATATATATACACATACATACACATACATACATATACACATAGATATATGCATACATACACATTCACTTATATATATACATAAACATATATATACCTATACATATACATATGCATATTCCCTTCAACTACCCTAATACTGAGGTCTCATGAATCATACTCATCATCTTTCCATGTAGGAATGTAAACAAAACAGTTCAACTTTAGTAAGTCCCTTGCAATTTCCGTTTCTTGATTACCTTTTCATGCTTCTCTTGATTCTTGTGTTTGAAAGTCAAATTTTCTATTCAATTCTGGTCTTTTCACTGAGAAAGCTTGAAAGTCCTCTATTTTATTGAAACTCCATATTTTGCCTTGGAACATGATACTCAGTTTTGCTGGGTAGGTGATTCTAGGTTTTAATCCTAGCTCCATTGACCTCCGGAATATCGCATTCCAAGCCCTTCGATCTCTTAATGTAGAAGCTGCCAGATCTTGGGTTACTCTGATTGGGTTTCCACAATACTCCAATTGTTTCTTTCTGGCTGCTTGCAGTATTTTCTCCTTGATCTGGGAGCTCTGGAATTTGGCAACAATATTCCTAGGAGATTTCTTTTTGGGATCTATTTGAGGAGGCGATCGATGGATTCTTTCAATTTCTATTTTGCCCTGTGGCTCTAGAATATCAAGGCAGTTCTCCTTGATAATTTCCTGAAAGATGGTATCTAGGCTCTTTTTTTGATCATGGCTTTCAGGTAGTCCAATAATTTTTAAATTATCTCTCCTGGATCTATTTTCCAGGTCAGTGGTTTTTCCAAGGAGATATTTCACGTTGTCTTCCATTTTTTCATTCCTCTGGTTCTGTTTTATAATATCCTGATTTCTCATAAAGTCACTAGCTTCCACTTGCTCCAATCTAATTTTTAAAGGTAGTATTTTCTTCAGTGGTCTTTTGGACCTCCTTTTCCATTTGGCTAATTCTGCCTTTCAAGGCATTCTTCTCCTCATTGGCTTTTTGGAGCTCTTTTGCCATTTGAGTTAGTCTATTTTTTAAGGTGTTGTTTTCTTCAGTGTATTTTTCAGTATTTTTTTGGGTCTCCTTTAGCAAGTCATTGACTTGTTTTTCATGGTTTTCTCGCATCCTTCTCATTTCTCTTCCCAATTTTTCCTCTACTTCTCTAACTTGCTTTTCCAAATTCCTTTTTGAGTTCTTCTATGGTCCTGGGGCCAGTTCATGTTTTTCTTGGAGGCTTTGGTTGTAGGCTCTATGACTTTGCTTGTCTTCTTTAGGCTGTATGTTTTGGTCTTCTTTGTCACCAAAGAAAGAATGCAAAGTCTGAGACTGAATCTGGGCGCGTTTTCGCTGCCTGGCCATATTCCCAACCAACTAACTTGACCCTTGAGTTTTTCAGTGGGGTATGACTGCTTGTAGACTAACGAGTTCTATGTTCTACGTTTGGGGGGGAGGTGCCAGCTCTGTCAGAGCCGCACTCCTCCTTCCCCAAGGACCCCCAGTCCAGACTGGGCTTAGATCTTCAGCAGGCTGTTTCACTCCTGCTCTGATCCGCCACTTAATTCCTCCCACCAGGTGGGCCTGGAGCCGGAAGTAACAACAGCTGTAGCTGCCCCACCTCCGCTGTCCCCGGGGCTGGAAGCCAAACCAAGAACTCCTTCCACTCCCGCAGCTTTTCCCACCAACCTTCTCCGCAGTCTCCGGTGTTTGTGGGTCGAGGGGTTTGGTAACTGCCGCAGCTCACTGAATCAGGTCGCTAGGGCCCCCTCCCCCCGGCTTATGGTCTGGATCGTCCACGCCGCTCAGGCTGGGCTCTGCTCCACTTCGTTCCCAGCTCCGTGTGGAATAGACCTCACCTAGAGACCATCCAGGCTGTCCTGGGCTGGAGCCCTGCTTCTCTCTGCTGTTCTGTGGGTTCTGCTGTTCTAGAATTGGTTCAGAGCCATTTTTATAGGTTTTTGGAGGGACTCGGGTACGGAGCTCACTCTAGTCCGTGCTTACCAGCCGCCATCTTGCCTCCGCCCCCCCATTGTCTAATAATTTTTAAATTATCTCTCCTAGATCTATTTTCCAAGTCAGTCTTCCACTTTTCATTCCTTTATTTCTGTTTTATAATTTCTTGATTTCTCATAAAGTCACTAGCTTCCACTTTCTCCAATCTAATTTTTAAGGTAGTATTTTCTTCAGTGGTCTTTTGGACCTCCTTTTCCATTTGGCTAATTGTGCCTTTCAAGGCATTCTCCCCATTGATTTTTTGCAGCTCTTTTGACATTTGAATTAGTCTGTTCTTTAAGGGGTTATTTTCTTCAGCATTTTTTTGAGTCTCCTTTAGGAAGTCATTGACTTGTTTTTCATGATTTTCTTGCATCACTCTCATTTCTCTTCCCATTTTTTCCTCTACTTGTCTTACTTGCATTTCCAAATCCTTTTTGATCTCCTCCATGGCTTGAACCAATTCATATTTTTCTTGGAGGCTTTTGATGTAAACTCTTTGACTTTATTGACTTCTTCTGGCTGTATATTTAGATGTTCTTTGTCCCCAAAAAAGGAATCTAGAGTTTGAGTTTGAGTCTGAATTTTAGTCTGAGCTCATTTTCGCTGCCTGTTCATGTTCTCAGCCAACTACTTGACCCTTGAGCTTTTTGTCAGGATATGACTGCTTGTACAGTAGAGAGTACTTTTTCCCAAACTTTAGGATCCAAGCACTGCTGTTTTCAGAGCTACTTCTACTCCACTGTCACCACAGGCTCTGCCACAGCAGTGCTCCTCCTCCCCCAAGAACTGCCAACTAGGACCACAAACCAGATCCAAGCAGGGCACAGCAAGAGAACCTGACTCTGTGCCCACAAAGCATTCCTTGTACTCCCACTCTGATCCACTGCTAGATTCCTCCTACTGTGTGAGATTGAGAAGAAGCTAACACTGGTGCTCTGGAGGCAGCCTCAGGAGCTCCCTACTGCTGCCACCACCACTGTTGCACCACCTCTGCCACCCGCAAGGATGGGGCCGGATTACTCTAAACTCGATCCCACAGTTTCCCACTAACCTGGTCTTTGGCATTTGGGGGTTGAGAAGACTGGTACCTGCCACAGCTCAATTATTCATAGCCTTAAGGCCTGATCCAGCTGGCTGACTCCCAGTCTGGTCTGTCCTGGTGCCGCCTACTGCTGGGCTGTGCTCTGCTCCCAGCTCCATTCCGTAGACCCTTCCCAGGGACCATCCATGCTTTCCTGGGCTGAAGACCTATTTTCCTTTGCTATTTCATGGGTTCCACAGCTCTATAATTCGTTCAGAGACAATTTTACAGGTGTTTGTAGGGATTTGGGGGACAGCTTAAGCAAATCCCTGCTTTCCAGCCACCATCTTGGCTCCACCTCCCCCCCCCAAAGTTATTCTTAAGGGCCTCTAAGATACTTTCATTTCAGCAGAACACCTACCATCAATTATCCTAGGAGTCCTTGAAACAGTCCCTTCTCTCCCTCCCTTGGTCTGTTTTGCACCCTCTTCTTTTGGGAGAAAATAGACTCTGACATTACTAAGGAAGAAGTAAAGAAGGGGAGAAAGTAGGCTATTTGTATTGAAAAAAGCCTACTTAGATGGGACAGGGATGCTAAGTGTGCTGGCATCTTTACCCTCACTAAATATAAAGCAAACCAAAAGTTAAGCCTGACAACTTTTTACCACTAGCTTTAAAAAGTCCAGAACATACTTCACTGATTCATCAATTTTTAAGTTATCTATTGAGCTTAGATTTTTTTGGCACCTATAGGAAAGCCTGTTTGGGGGGGGCAGGTAGGAGGAGAGGGGAGGAAGAGGAGAAAGAAGAAGAAGAAGAAGATGAGGAGGAAGAGAAGGAGGAGGAGCAGGAGGATGAAAGAAAGCAACGAAGGGTGGCCTTTCAGTCACTCCACCCTGTGCCTTGGCAAAGGGATCAGAAGTAAGAGTGGGGTGGGTGGAAACCACTTATGCTTGTTCATCCAGTCTGAAATACTGGAAGAACTGCTGCCCAGGGACACGCAGTCAGGAAACAGCCCTTCCCAAAGTGACATCCTGCAGAGACCTTGGCTCAGCCAATAAGAGCCTGTGTGCTCATGATAATGAGATGCCGACTGCAACTGGACTAATCAGAAGCCAGGAGCTACCCAAAGGAGAGGGTGGGAGGGGAAGGCAGGGAGGAGAAAGGACTATGGAAAGGGGAAAAGATCAAACAAGTTTCTTACCATGGGACTTAACAACCAGTTCACGGAACTCAACATAAAATTAAGTATCAGTTCTGCCGAACCAGTGCAAACCAGTTGAGTACCATCTCTGCATACACACACACACACACGTACGTGTGTGTGTGTGTGGCTCACCCACATAGAGATGATCCCTGAACCCATGGAGATTCATGAGATCAGGAAATGAGTGACTATAGAGAGGACAGACAAGATGATCCAGGATAGAAAGGAACTGTAGTACAATGTATAGGGCCATGGATCTAGAAGCATGAGAGCCCTAGTTTCAAAACTCACCTCAGTCACTTAATACATGTATAACCTGGGGCAAGGCACAACCTCTCCATGCTTCAGTTTCCTCATCTGGAAAAATAACAGATTAGAATAAATTGTCTCTATAACCCCTTCCAGATCTAAGCCTATGATCTTATAATATTTAACCCTATCTTTCTTAGAGCACATCCAAACTAAATGGGCTTGCCTTCTCAAAGTGTGGGGGAGAGGTGGGAAGGAGAGCATTTGGAACTCACGTTTTCTTTTTTTTCTGTGAGTGTTTAAAATAGATGTTTTAAAAGAGTACATTGGCTTTTTCAGATGTCAAATCTCACTGGTGATCCATTTTGAACCTGTGGTCCATGAAAATCTTTGAGAACTTTTTCATATAAACTACTTTGTAGTCTTACCTCAAACACCTTAGACTTTTAAAAGGGCCTTTTAAAATACAATAAGAGTACATTTTTTTCTTTAGAATTCATGTTACTATCTTGAACAATAAATATGGGATTTGAAGGTCTTTTGTTTTTCTTCATTCTATTATCGAGTAACTTAGATATCCTTTCTATTTTTTTGGTCATCTGCTAGTGTGATAAGAATGACATCTAAAACTTTTTTTCATCTCTGTAATGAAAATAATAAACAGCATAAGGTCAAACAGAAATTCCAAGGGCACTCCATTGGAAACTGCTTTCCAGTAGAACATAAATTTATTAAAGAGTATGGAAGAATGTTCCAAAGCACTAAAAGAAAAAATGCAACTCCGAACAACTGAGATTTTACCTTACACAAAGAAACTTCCCCCCAAATAACAAAAAAAAAAAAAGTATCAGTGTTTGTTGGTTTGTGGAATGACTGACATACTAATGCATTGTGGCTGGATTTGTGAAATAGTTACAAACATTTTGAAAAGCAATTTGGAATTAAACAAAAATGACTAAAATATCAATACTTTCTGAACCAGACTCCATCACTGGGAACATAGCCCAAAGAAAGCATCAGTAAGAAGAAAATCCCCACCCATGTACACCAAAATATCCATGGCAGTATTTTTTATAATAGCAAATAATTGGAAGCAAAGTAGATAGCCATCAGTTGAGCAATGGCTTATCGAACCATGATGTGTGGCTTTAAGAAATGATGTATGATGAATATAGAGAAACATGGAAAGTTCTATATGAACCGATGCAGAGTGAAGTAAGCAGAACCAAGACAACAACATACACAGCAACTTCATGTTTCTGTTGCTGTTACTGTTCTGTCATTTCAGTCATGTCTCTCTCTTTCATGATTCTATTTGTTTTGTTTTGTTTGTTTGTTTGTTTTTTGGCAAAGATACTGGAGTGATTTGTCATTTCCTTCTCCAGCTTATTTTTGCAACTAAGGCAAACTTTTTTTGAACCTAAGGCAAACAGGGTTAAGGGAATTGTTCAGTGTCACATATCTAGTAAGTGTCTCGAAATAGATTTGGACTGAGGAACATGAGTCTCCTTGACTTTTGGCCCTTCATTCTATCCACTGATCTATCTAACTGTAACTACACAGTAACTACAACAACACAAATATAAATAACAATGACACACCAAAAAAATGTCAAAAGTAGATATAACAAAATTGTAAAGATCAAGGAGGATTTGAATAAAGATATATGAGAGGACCCTTCCCACCCACCCCTTTATGGAATTGTTACATGTTGCATGTTTTTGGAATTTTTTTAATGTATTAATCTGTTGTGCTATTTTTTGTCTCTGAAATAACATTGTTTTTCATGTGGAATGTCTCTCTGGGAGGGGGAAGGATAAGGATATTTGATATAAACCTGATAATGTAAGAACCAGAAGACATTAAATAAAATTTTATTTTAAAATATTATTAATGAACACTCTGGTTCCAGCCACTCATTGTAATTATCCTAATGCCCAGTTCCAAATTCTCTACTCTGGTCTAACCTAGATCTCTTCTTGTTCACGAGACTAGAATTTTAGTAGAAATACTTTGTTAATATCTAGATAAGTTATACATGCTGTAGTTACCTGACTTACAAGGCTAGTAAACCTCTTTAAAAAGGAAATGATGTTAATCTGGTATGATATCCAGATAAAGATATGCTGGCTCTTTGTTATAAAAACTTCCCCTTCTAAATATTGATTGATCATAATTTTACTATTATGTTCTAGAATTTTAACAGATTATAATAATTCAACAGTCATACTCAATGAACAATATAGTTTGTAAACTAAATTCTTTTCTCTATATTTGAAAATATAGACATTTGCTTGTCTTCAGTCTTGCATCATTCATTCAGTGATTCAACAAGTATTCATCAAATACTTCCCCTCCCATCTCTACTCTTGAATATCTGGAAATTTCTACATCCACTCTAGCTTGCTTCATATCTTGGAGATGCCTCTCCCCTTGTGGCTCTCTCCTATAATGCTTAACTTACTTTTCAAAAGTATTCCCTTCTCTTTTGGCCCTACTTCTGACTCTAGAATTTTATACTTTACCCCAAAGTGCCCTGGAGATGTCTTCACCCTTGGTTGCCCCTCCCCCTTTTATTAATGAGTTCCTATCTAGATGCTTGATCCTTTCCCTTCCTTTCCTTTCCCTTACCTCCCCTCCCCTCCCTCTCCTCTTCTCCCCCCTCTCTCCTCCCCTCCCCTCCATCATTTATTTACCTATCTATTCTCTTTCTCATTGTTATTTTTTCTGTAGTTGATTTCTTGATCCAGTCATAATCCAGAAAGCCATTTTATGTCTCTATTAAGTTCTGTATCTTTTTCTTATGTCTCTTGTATTAATATTCTTTTTATAAATTTCTTATTTATAGATGCCATATATGTTTATTAGTTATCAATATTTTCTCTGAACTCTAGTTCATGATCTATTTTAATAAAAGGAACACATCTTTCCCCACTTGAGAAACGGTCAAAGCATATGAACAGGCAGTTTTCAGAGGAAGAAATTAAAGATATCTATAGGCATGTGAAAAAAAAATCTCTAGATTACTATTGATTAGAGAAATGCAAATCAAAACAACTCTTAGGTACCACTTCTCTCCTATCAGATTGACTAACATGACAAAACAGGAAAATGATAAATACTGGAGAGGATGTGGGAAAATTGGAACATTAATACATTGTTGGTGGAATTGTGAACAGATCCAGCCATTTTGGAGAGCAATTTGGAGCTATGCCCGAAGAGCTACAAAAATGTTCATACCCTTTGACCCAGCAATACCACTTCTAGCGTTGTATCCCAAAGAGATCACACAAGTAGGAAAAGGACCCACATGTACAAAAATATTTACAGTGGCTCTTTTGTAGTAGCAAAGAATTGGAAATCAAGGGGATGCCCATCAGTTGGGGAATGGCTGAACAAGTTGTGGTATATGAATGTAATGGAATACTATTGTGCTATAAGAAATGGGGAAGATATGGACTTCATAATAACCTGGAAAGACCTACATGACATGATGCTGAGTAGGAGAAGCAGAACCAAGAGAACATTATGCACAACTACAGACATATTGATTCTGTGATGACTAACTTTTATACACTTGGCTCTTCTCAGCAATACAAGGATCGAAGACAGCTCCAAAGGACTCATGATGGAGGGAGCTAGCAACATCCAGAGAAAGAATTACATAGTCTGAATGCAGATTGAGGCAAACTATTTGCTCTCTCTTTTTTTCTCTTCTTTTTTGGTTTTGTTTCTTCTCTCTCATGATTCATTTCATTGTCCATAATTCTTCATTTAACTTGACTATTGTACAAATAAGTTTAATGTGAATGTTTATGTAGAATCTATATCAGACTGCCATCTTGGGGGGGAGGCAGGAGGGGAGGGAAGAAAATTTGAAACTCCAGAACATGTAGAACTAAGTGTTGTAAATAAAAATAATAAATCTAATTAAAAAAATAAAAGGAACACATAGGGAACAGAAAACTATATATGTATATACATTTGCATACACATACATTCATATATGCATATATGTGTATGTGTATATCCATATCCATATATATCCATATATCCATATGTACATGCATACACACACACATATGTGTGTATATATATATATACACACACACACACACATGAAGAGGGTTAGACAGTATCCCCTCTGAGATATAGATAGTATGTATATGTATAAATCTCTATCTATCTATCTATCTATCTATCTATCTATTTATCTATCTATTGTCTTTCTTCCTCAAACTCCCAAAATTATTTGCCAATGAAAGGGAGAAAATATGCTTAGGTACAGATTTAAAATGGACAGCAGAAGTCAAATATTGCCACCCTCCTACTTTCACAATTGAAAAAAAAAAAACAAAGGCTGAAAAGGGGGAAATTACTTGTTCAAGATCATATACACTGTAAGCACCAGAAGTGGGCATTGAGTCTCTAATTTCAGTCAGTGTTCTTTCCAATGGATTGTCCCTTAGGAGTAGCATTGATCCACTTATAGGGGATTCTGGTATATTTGTTTTGCTTTATTTTTAATAGCTATTTTCTATCCTCATACAACCCAATGGTGATGTTTGAGGTGGAGTGTGGTGAAGGGGTGAAACTAAGTTCTTATGACAAATATACATAGCTAAGCAACACAAATTCCCATGTTAACCATGTCCTCTCTGTCTCTCTCTCTGTCTCTGTCTCTCTCTGTCTCTCTCTCCCTAAATTCATTGTTTACCAGTGTAATTTAAATTTTTAACCAGTAAATGCCTTGGATTGTGTGTATTTTTCCACTAGTATGTGAAATCAATTAATTATCACTACCTTGTCTCAATTCAGAAGTTTTAGATAGCATTATTTTTTTTTTTTTACTGGTAATTTTTTATTGTAGGGGGAGTGGGATAGCTGGACACAGTTTGGATGATTCTAATTTTGTTGGCAACCTCCAAAGCATCATAGTCTGGAGCAAGTTAGACGTAAACCTTCTTCTCTCTATCAGGCCAGATAAGTGTGTTGACCTTGGCCACATCGATGTCATACAGCTTTACTGCTTCTTTGATCTGATGCTTGTTAGCCTTGACATCCACAATGAAGACTAGGGTTTTGTTGTCCTCAATTGTTGTCACAGCAGACTCAGTGGTCAAGGGAACCTTAATGATGGCATAGTGATCAAGCTTGTTTCTCCAAGGGGCACTTTTCTGAGGGTATTTGGCTTGCCTTTGAAGTCTTAGTGTCTTGGGTCACTGGAAGGTGGGGAATATTCTGTGGCTATGGACACCACAGCTTTCTTGGCCTTCAAGGCTTTGGACTTGGCTTCTGTCTTGTGGGGCACAATGGCTTCCTTCTTCACCTTTGGCTCCATCCTCGGGGAAAGACTCTAAATAGCAGTCTTACATAATTCCTTCTATTTGGTACTCATTTTAAAAATAATTTGTCATTTTTTTTCCTTTGGACCTTATGGGCCTGATCTCTTTACTTCTTGTCTTTAGGATTACCCACTTTGGCATTAATAGAATTGATGAATTATTTTAATGTAGCTATCTTTTGCTTTTTTCTGCCATTTGCCACATATATTTTTGTACTATAACCGTGATATTTTATATTTAAGGATATTTTTCTTTGGAGAGAAATTTAATTGTGACTCAAGAGTTCTGAACTCTATTGATTATTTTAAATGCTGATTTGAGAGTTCTGATTTCTGATGTTATTTCACTCCTAATTAAAAAAAAGTATCACCATTAAATTACTCAGAAGCTCCATATCTCTGGTGAGCTTGAAAAAGTGTTTTATTCTTCAAATAATTTTAGATTGATATATTTCATAGAAAAATATTCATTCAGACTGTCCTACACTCTTTGTAATTTTAATAAAATTTCCTTTTGTCTTTATGATTGTCTTTGTGATTTATATGATTGTAAGCTTAGCCTTAGATTTCTTTTGTTTTTAAAAAATAATTAATTAATTTTTGGTTTGCAACATTCATTTCCACAGGATTTTGAGTTACAAATTTTTTCCCCATTTCTACCCTTACCCCACTCCAAGATGGCATGTATTATGATTGCCCCTTTCCCCAGTCTGCCCTCCCTTCTATCATCCCCCCCTCCCTTATCCCCTTTCACCTTACTTTCTTGTATGGCCAGATAGATTTCTATACCCCATTGCCTGCCCATCTTATTTCTCAAGTGAATGTAAATACAATTTTCAACATTTGTTTTTAGGACATTGAGTTCCAAATTCTCTCCCTTCTTCTCTCCCCACCCACCCTCCTTCATAAGGCAAGCAATTCAATATAGGTTATACATGTATCATTATGCGAAACACTTCCATAATAGTCATGTTATGAAAGACTAACTATATTTCCTTAAACACTATCCTGTGCTCCATTTATTCAGTTTTCGCCTTTGGCCCTGTCTCTTTTCAAAAGTGTTTGCTTTTAACTGTCACTCCCCCCAATATGCCCTCCCTTTTATCAAGTCCACTTTATCCTCTTCCCTCCTACTTTCCTGTAGGTAAGATACCCAATTGAGGGTGTGTTAGTCCCTCCTTAAGCCAAATCTGATTAGAATAAGGTTCATTCACTCCCTTTCACCTACCCGCTCTTTCCTTCCATTATAACAGCTTTTCCTTGCCTCTTCTGTGTGAGATAATTTACCACATTCTATCTCTCCCTTTCTCCTTCTCCCAATATATTCCTCTCTCACTCCTTGTTTTATTTTTTTCAGATATCATCCGTTCATATCCAACTCATCTTGTTCCCTCTGTCTATACATAGATACATACATACACACAAATATATGTATGTATGTATGTATGTATGTATCTTCCCTTCAACAACCCTCATACTGAGAAGGTCTCATGAGGTACAAATATCATCTTTCCATCTAGGAATGTAAACAGTTCAACTTTAGTAAGTCCCTTATGATTTCTCTTTCCTGTTTACCTTTTCATGCTTCTTTTGATTCTTGTATTTGAAAGTCAAATTTTCTATTCAGTTCTGGTCTTTTCATCAAGAATGCTTGAAAGTCCTCTATTTCATTGAAAACCCATATTTTGCCCTGAAGTATTATACTCAGTTTTTCTGGGTAGGTGATTCTTAGTTTTAATCCTAGCTGTTTTGACCTCCAGAATATCATGTTCCAAGCCCTTTGATCCCTTAATGTAGAAGGTGATAGATCATGTGTTATCCTGATTATGTTTCTACAATACTAGATTTTTTTTTTCTTTCTGGCTGCTTGCAATATTTTTTCCTTCATCTGGCAACTCTTGAATTTCACTACAATATCCCTAGGAGTGTTCCTTTTGGGATTTTTTTCAAGAGGCAATCAGTGGTTTCTTTCAATTTTTATTTTACCCTCTGGTTCCAGAATATCAAGGCAGTTTTCCTTGATAATTTCTTGAAGGATGATGTCTAGGCTCTTTTTTGGTCATGGCTTTCAGTTAGTTCAATCATTTTTAAATGATCTCTCCTGGATCTATTTTCCAGGTCAATGGTTTTTCTAATGAGATATTTCACATTGTCTTTTATTTTTTCATTCTTTTGGTTCTGTTTTATAGTTTATTTCTCATAAAGTCGTTAGCTTCCATTTTCTCCATTCTAATTTTTATGGAATTATTTTCTTCAGGGATCTTTTGGACCTCCTTTCCCAGTTGGCAAATTCGCCTTTTTAAAGCCTTCTTCTCATTGGCTTCTTGGACCTCTTTTGTCATTTGGGTTAGTCCATTTTAAGGTGTTATTTTCTTCATTATTTTTTGGGGTCTCCTTTAGCAAGTTGTTTACTCATTTTTCATAATTTTCTTGCATCACTGTCATTTCTCTTCCCACTTTTTCCTCTGCTTCTTTTATTTGATTTTCTAAATCCTTTTTGAGCACTTCCATGGCCTGAGAACAATTTATTTTTCTTGGAGGCTTTTGATGTAGGATCTTTGACTTTGTTTTCTTCCTCTGGCTGTATCTTTTGATCTTCTTTGTCGCCAAAGAAAAATTCTATAGTCTGAGGTTTTTTACACACTTTGCTCATCTTCCCAGCCAATTACTTGGTTTTTTAGTTCTTTGCCAAGGTAGAACTTTGCTTCCAGAGTGCAGAGTGCTCTGTCCCAAACTTCAGGGGTTTTGTGCTGCTTTTTTTCAGAGCTACTTCTAGGCACCTGTAAATTTCCAGTTCTTCTGAGGCGGTATGATCCAGTGAGAGTTGTTTAGTCCACTTATGGCCAGTGATCTGGTCTGTGAGTGGTCTCATGCAGTCCTTTCTGCCATGTAAATACCAGGAGGACTCCCTCTCCACAGCCACCACAAGCTCTGCCGCACCAGTGCTATTCCTCACCTCAAAACAACCACCGAGGACTATGACCCATATCCAAGCAGGACAAAGCAGCAGAATCCTTCCTCAGCACCAGCAAAGACATCCCTGCAATCCAATTCTGATCAATTGCTTGATTTTCCCCACCCTCTGTGGGACTGGAGCTCCAGATGTAGCAGCCACTGCTGCTGTGATCACCTCCACCACCCTGGGCTTGAGGTTACACTATGCGCTTCTCTCATCCAGATCCAAAAGAGCTTTCCCACTAACCTGCTGAGTTGTCTTTGACATTTCTTTCTTCAGAAGTCTGTAAAAGGCCACAGGTCAATGATTCAGGAACCTGAGGCCTATTCCACCAGGTCTGCTCTGACCTGGTCTATCCTGGCCTGGCTCCCACCAGGCTGTGCTCCGCTCCCAGCATGGTGTGAAAGACCCTTCCCACTGATGATCAATGCCTTCTTTGGTTGGAGACTTGTTTCACTCTCTCATTTCAAGGGTTCTGTAGCTTTAGAATTTGTTTTGAGTCATTTTTAAAGGTGTTTGGTGGTATTTGGGGTAGAACTCAAGGACGTCCCTGTTTTCTGTCCACCATTTTGACTCTGCCCCTCTAAACACTAGATTTCTATTCATACTTTCTGCCTTATTTTTTTATATTTTATTATTTATTTAATATTTTTAGTTTTCAGCATTGATTTCCACAAGATATTAAGTTACAAATTTTCTCCCCAATTCTACCCTCCCCCCTACTCCAAGATGGCATATATTCTGCTTGCCTTGTTCCCCAGCCAGGCCTCCCTTCTGTCACCCCACTTACCCCCAGCCCTTTTTCCCTTACTTTCTTGTAGGGCAAGATAGATTTCTATGCCTCATTGCCTGTATATCTTATTTTCCAGTTGCATGCAAAACAACTTTTTTGAAGATCTCTTTCTAAAACTTTGAGTTCTAGATTCTCTCCGTTATTCCCACCCCACCCTCCCTCCCTAAGAAGACAAGCAATTCAACACAGGCCACACATGTATCATTATGCAAAACCCTTCCATAATACTCATGTTGTGAAAGACTAACTATATTTTGCTCCCTCCTATCCTGTCCACTTTATTCAATTTTCTCCCTTGACCCTGTCCCTTTTTGAAAGTGTTGGCTTTTGATAACTTCCTCCCCAATCTGCCCTCCCTTCTATCATCCCCACTTTTTATCCCATTCCCCCTTCTTTCCTATGGGGTAAAATAACCAGTAGAATGTATTCCCTCCTCAGTTCAAATACGATGAGAGCAAGATTCACTCATTCCCCCCTCACCTGCCTTCTCTTCCCTTCCTACAGAACTGCTTTTTCTTGCCACTTTTATGTGAGATCATTTACCCCAGTCTATCTCTCCCTTTCTCCCTCTCTCAATGTATTCCTCTCTCATCCCTACTTTTCATTTTATTAAATATCATCCCTTCATATTGCACTCACCCTGTACCCTCTGCCCCCCCCCGTGTATATATGTATATGTATATGTTTAAGTATATGTATGTGTATGTGTATATGTATATGTATATTTCCTTCAGCTACCCTAATACTGAGGTGGCATGAATTATACACATCATCTTTCCATGTAGGAATGTAAACAAAACAGTTCAACTTTAGTAAATCCCTTATGATTTCTCTTTCTTTTTTATCTTTTCTTTTTTTATAATTCAAATCAAGAATTTATTAAGTGCCTGCTATGTGCAAGGCAACGTACTCAGCAACAGGCACACACTGGGACAAAAACAAGTCTCTGCCCTTGAGCTTACATTCTACTACAGGGGAAAAGGAAAGATACAACAACATGAATATAGGTAAGTATATACAAAGGAATTAGGATGGAGTCCAACGACTGGGGACATCAGGAAAAGACTCGTGAAGGTGTTTCATGGGAACTGAGCCTTTAAGAGTTAGGGATTCCAGGAAGTAAAGGTGAGGAGGATGAGCATTCCAGCCATGGGGATAAGGTACAGAAGTAGGAAATGTAATGTAATGCCCAGCAAATAGGCCAGTTGGGGATGAAACCTAAGAGTGCATAAAAAGTAATGGGAAATATGCCTGAAAAAAATAGGCTGGAGCCAGAGTACAGAGATTTAAGTGCCGGACTGAGGAGTTTGTATTTTAGCCTATTCTAGAATACACTATGATCCTCATACACAAAAACTACAGGAATACCAGGATTAAATAAAATGTTTCCTCTGAGTTTATTACTTAAAAAAAAAAAAAAGCTAAAACAAAGACTCTTCAATCAGTCATGGCTCCAGTCCCTCCCTTTCCCCACATTCCCTAATCTTTCTCCAGGTCCTACTCACAAAACTTAATCTGTTTTCACAGAAAACCTACACTGGGGTAAAGGTAAGGAAAAGGGTAGAAGGCAGTAGTATCATCTAAGCTCCACCCAGTGAGAAAGGGGAATTTCATTGCCCAGAGATCTATACTGGGTGGAGATTCATAGAATCCAACTGACAGGAAGTAGGGAAAGGGGAGGGAGAGAAGCAAAGTTGGGAGTCAGCTAAGGGACCACTCACTATTTCACACTCAGAATGACTTGGGGAGAGGGGGAAATCAGGTGAACCACAGGGTATCTTGCTAAAGGCTCAGCTCTCCTATTGCTGAAGGTGAGGGAGGGGTTGGAGTGCACCATTAACAGACAAAAATGGAATCAAGATGGTGTCCTTTTTCAAAACTATCCAAGGCTCACAAGAACCGCAGGTCTCACAAGAACCACAAGTAATACTGGAAGGGGGCAAATTGTGGGTGGACAGCACCAATTAGGTTTCCATTACAACTTATTGGGGAAAGTCACTTAGTGGGAAAGAAGAGTAAAGGGATACAGCATTGAAATTACAACACCCCCCAGCCCCCATCTCTAACAGAGAAAAAGACAGATGATGCAGATCAATGACTGAAAAACCTCCCAGAACACTACTGATCTGGAATGCTGCATATGCTGTGAGATGTGGTCCAATTGATAGTTTGTGTGAGTGCTTTTCTTTGTTACAAGACAGGGTTGGGGTAGGGTGTTACTGGAGAGTGATGGTGGCATGAAAACCAGAAGTGTCAATAAAACATTATTTTTTTAAAAACCTCCTCTGGCACTCCTCCTCCCCACCCATCCTCCCAGAGCCCCAGGTAGGGGAGGGAGAGGATCAGGGCCAGCTTCCTTCCTTGGCCAGAGGTGTTGGGCAGAAACCCCTCAGAGAAGCCAACAAAGAACAACAGGGCAATGTGCTTCCAGGATAGAAAAGGTCCACTAGAGCCTGACTGGTGGAAGGCACAGTTTTACAATGGAGGTCCATTCACCCCTGGGTGGTAGAAGGCACAAAGATCCTCATAGCGACAGTGGCCCTTTGAGAAGTGTCTGCAGACAGGGCGGATGGACTTATCTGTTCTATCACCTTCTTGGACTCCATCCTTGGACTGAGGGGCATTCTTAGGACATGGGATGTTCTTAGATGGATGGTGACTACTGCCCCCTCCCAGGTTTCTCCATCCATTGGGAGGACCATTCTTGGCATCGTCCCCATAGCCTGCTCCCCACCTAGGCTCAGGATCCTCATAGGCCCAATGGCCATGTAGGTATGGTCGAGGCCTGAGTCCTGGGCCCCCTCTCATTGGGCATCCTCCCCAGAAAGGAAGTGGGAGGCTCAGGAGTGGTGGAATCACTGGTCCCCTTAAGCCCTGAGGGCCTCTGTGGAAGCCTGGATCAGGGCCACCAAACTTCCCATTGACTATGGGGGGAGGGCCCAGGAAGCTGGGTGGACCAGCGGGGCTCCCAGTCTCCTCATCCCCACTCTCCTTGGGGTCCGGTGGCCACTGCTTTCCCCTCTTGGGCATCACAGCAAGCATAATAGCAGCAATCAGAGTTGGGGCCAGTGGGAACAGGCTCTTTTTTACCTTTTCATGCTTCTCTTGACTCTTGTGTTTGAAAGTCAAATTGTTTATTCAGCTCTGGTATTTTCACTGAGAAAGTTTGAAGTCCTCTATTTAATTGAAAATCTGAAAATCCACATTTTTCCTTGGAGCATTATACTCAGTTTTTCTGGGCAGGTGATTCTTGGATTTTATCCTAGCTCCTTTGACCTCCAGAATATCATATTCCAAGCCCTTTGAACTCTTAGTGTAGAAGCTACTAGATCTTGTATTATCCTGATTATGTTTCCACAATACTCAAATTGTTTCCTTCTGGCTGCTTACAGTATTTTCTCTTTGATCTGGGAGCTCTGCAATTTGGCAACAATATTCCTAGGAGTTGTCTTTTTGGGATCGTTTTCAGGAGGCAATCGGTGGATTCTTTCCATTTCTATTTTACCCTCTGGCTCTAGAATATCAGGGCAGTTCTCCTTGATGATTTCTTGAAAGACAATGTTTAGGCTCTTTTTTTGATTATGACTTTCAGGTAGTCCAATAATTTTTAAAATATCTCTCCTGGATCTATTTTCCAGTACACTTGATTTTCCAAAGTAATATTTCACATTGTCTTCCATTTTTTCATTCCTGTAGTTCTGTTTTATAATATCTTGATTTCTCATAAATTCACTACCTTCCACTTGCTCCAATCTAATTTTTAAGGTGGTATTTTCTTCAGTAGTCTTTTGGTTCTCCTTTTCCATTTGGCTAATTCTGCCTTTCAAGGCATTCTTCTCTTCATTGGCTTTTTGGAGCTCTTTTGCCATTTGAGTTAGTCTATTTTTTAAGGTCTTATTTTTTGGGTCTCCTTTAGCAAGTCATTGACTTGTTTTTCATAGTTGTCTTGCATCACTCTCATTTCTTTTCCTATTTTTTTCCTGTACTTCTCTTACTTGCTTTTCCACATCCTTTTTGAGCTCTTCCATGGCCTGAGACCAGTTCATGTTTTTCTTGGAGGCTTTTGATGTAGGCTCTTTGACTTTGTTGACTTCTTCTGGCTGTATGTTTTGGTCTTCTTTGTCACCAAAGAAAGATTCCAAAGTCTGAGTCTGAATCTGAGAGCATTTTCATTGCCTGTTCATGTTCCCAGCCAACTACTTGACCCTTGAGCTTTTAGTCATGGTATGACTGCTTGTATAGTAGACAGTACTTTGTCCCAAGTTTGAGGGGCTGTGCTGCTGTTTTCAGAGGTACTTCTACACCACAAGCTCTGCTACATCAGTGCTCCTTCTCCCCCAATAACCACCAACCAGGATTGCATTCCAGATCTAGGTAGGACAAAGCAAGCTTTGAACTCCTGCTGTAATCCACAGTTTAATTCCTCCCACCATGTGGGCCTGGGGCCAGAAGCATCTGCAACAGTAGCTCTGGAAGCACCCTCAGAGCTGCACCACGTCTGCCGCCCCTGGGGTGGTGGCCCACTGCAAAGTCCTTTCACTCTGCCCCACAGCTTTTCCCACTAACCTTCTCTGTTGTCTTTGGTGTTTGTGGGTTGAGAAGTCTACTAACTGCCACAACTCACTGATTCAGTGCGCTAAGGCATGTTCCTCCTGGCTTTGGGTCTGATTGGTCCAGGCACAGCTCTGCTTCGCTCTGCTACCAGTTCAGTGAGATAGACCTTACCCAGTGACCATCCAGCCTGTCCTGGGTGGAAGCCCTGCTTCCCTCTGTTATTTCGTGGGTTCTGTAGCTCTAGAATTTGTTCAGAGCCGTTTTGTCTGGAGGGAGAGTTTAAGCAGGTCCCTGCTTTCTAGCCGCCATCTTGTCTCTGCCCCCCTCTCCATTATTTTTTTAAAGTCTTTTCCATATATTCCAAGTTACATGCCAATTACTTTTCTCCCCCCATTTTGTCTACTTCCATTGATGTCCAGGCCTTGGAAACTGGACATTGCCAGCCTTCTCATCTTTACAGGTTAATGGTCTGACAAGAGCATATGGCCAGAAGTCAATCTTGCTAGAAATGTTTGACTTACATTGGTTTTCTAGTCCAATTTCTCTGGGACAAATAAGTTCTTTCTTTTGTAAATCTTGTCTCTACACTGGCTGTGGATTGCCCAAATCTTCTACCAACCCTAGTCCTGCCCTTTCCTATTTACTGTTCATGTCTGGGCAGAATCTGTGTTTCCCACCATTGTGTGGTTAGGGAGAGGTTCAGACTGAGTAACTGTAATGAGGAACATGTGAAAGATCATGACAAATAGACCATAAATGAAAGACCTGAAAACTTTCACTGAATCAATTACTGGGAGCAAATGGTGGTGGGGTGGGGTGAAGGATGCTCTAAATGTGTAGCTTCTCCAATGTTATTTCATGAAATTTTTACTCTATGTATAATATTATTGTTAATTGTTATTGGGATTAAGTTAGAGTTATTTATAGTTGTATATATACTTATAAATGAAGACAAATATTTGGAAACTTTATAAGATTGATGTATGAGAGAAGCTATTGAAGTCATACAAAAAGTTTGAGATTTATTTTTCTGACATTTTGGTTTTGCCAAGGATTATAATAAACAACTATTCACAAAATCACTAATCACACTGTACTATTTTAAAATAAATATTCCTTCCAGGTTGAAAAATCTCTGATTCAGTAAGTGTTAAGAGATTGTTGAAGGAATAGAAGTAACCATAAATAGATATAATGATTATGACTGGAATGGCTTCATAGACAGCGAAAGTTTATATTGTAAGATAACCAGGTGGGGGAGGGCATTTCATGAGTGTTGAATAATGGAAGGCCAAGGATAAGGAAGTAATATGGAAATAAACTTAACACGGTAGCAAATATAAATTGTAATAATGGGAGATAAAGGCAATCCATAAAGAACCCTCCATTAGTGAGTTACAGTGAAATGTACAATTAAGAACTTAGATCACTGTGACAAAGTAAGTTACTACAGGATCCTGGACAGAGGTTTATCCTTTCATGATAAAAGTGACATTGTAAATAAAGGCACCTTCCTTCCCACTAAAGTAAACTAGAATTAGCAGGGGAAGAAACCTCATGAGGGATTAGAGAAATATACTGAAACAATTTAACTACATGTTTTACGATAATGGATGATCCCATCAATTGTTCTCCTCTTATCAGTCTTATATGAAGAAACAAAATTGTATTTACTTGAGGAAAAAAAAAAGAAATCATGCCTTCAAATTATTGTCTTCAACATTAGGTACATATATCACAGAAATTCTGCTTCCTAACTCAAGATTTGAACTAGATTAAAATCATCCATCAAGTAGTATTGAATGTACTGCTGAATTTTAACAGTGTATTACTTTATTTTTAGCTTAAAAAAGAAGTATACAAAGGGTAAATCTTAGCAATCGTTCAATCATAATAATTTGTACAATTCTTTTAGGGATCTAACTACTTGCCATCTTTTCACTTCAAATTAAAATGGGATAATTTTACAACAAACTACTTTATGAGAAATAGAGGGTAAAACAATATTCAATTATGTATCCCCTTCGATCTTAATTGAAGGAAGCTGTACTAATGTAGAGCTTTTCCTCATAATTTAATATCTCCAGATACATTGTCATGTTATTTAAGACTATTTCTCACTACTCTCTCTGGAAATTAACAACATAAACTTAAGTTTAAGCATTAGGGATAGATAGATAGATAGATAGATGCATATACATAGACTATGTATTATATATACATATATGTATATATACACACAGATTTAAGTATAAATCTATCATCTCTCTTTTTTTTCTTTTTTTACTTCTCTTTCTCTATCATCATCGTCATCATCATCTGTAACAGAGTTAATGAAACGTGATATTGATCAGGTTATCTTCAACCAGTTCTATTTACCCTTCTACTACTACTGATTTGTCGACAAGATGGATTTTCCCTGCACATTTAAGTACTTTTTGTAAAGACAAAATAGCATTTAAAAAGGGAGGGAATATTTTTTTCATCTGCCCTCCAGCTAACATTCACAGTAAAATATGACTCAGGCTTGTGTGAGGCCAAGGAAAAACTGAAATGCTAACAGCCTTTGCAGTGTAAGAGTTTCAGTAAAATGGCTTCTAAAATGATAGACTTCATTTCTGATGGCCCAAGCAGCCTCTTTTCTAAAGTCCTAGCTCCATTCTTTGTGATAGTTTTCTCTCTCTGCTACTTTCACATATCCATGTAGTTTCTTATAGTTTTCATTTTGCCACCTTCAGGTAGTTTTGTTTTAACTTCTCTTTCTGAATGAATATCAATGTTTCCACTGTGCCTATCAGGAGCTAGATTCCTCCTTAATTCTCTCTCTTAAACTCAGTGAATTGATCTTCAAAGATGACCTTGATGCATGGCCACACATTCTTTACCTTATCATACTTTCCTTTCTGATTTTTTAAGAGATGAATTTATACCTATTAAGGAATCCATCTATAACTAGTTAATACCTTGTGGTTTACTTTTACAAAATTCCAGGCTTTCATTGACCATTCATATACACATGCATTCATTATACATACATACAGATACATATACACACCTATGCATATATACATATGTGTACATGTAAATATGACATTCATATTTATGTGAATAAACATATAGTGCATATATGCATATGCACAATGCTAATTAATAGAACAACAATAGTGCTTTGTGCATTGCAGTCACTCAAATATTGAATGAGGAAATTAATGAAAAATAAATTATTACAGTTTCAAGGATGTCTAAATTTATGGTAGATTTCCCTATTTTCTTCCTTTTCATCAGAATAAATCATACCAGATATGTATGACATTTATTTTCTAGTGGATTAATATATGTGGTGTACTAGTTACTCTGAGTTTGGTTTTGGACATTTTGAGTTCAAGATATCTGTGACACATCCAATTCCAGATATCCAAAAGACAGTTTATGATACAAGATTATAGCTCAAGAGAGAGGCTAGCATTGCGGACGTAAAATAAAATGGTTTACATAGGCATGATAATTTGAGTTCAAATCCAGCCTCTCCTACTCAGTCGTGTCATCCTGGGAAGATGAAATCATTTCTCTCTGCCTCAGTTTCTTTATGCAAAAAAGGATAATAGTACCAGTTTTCTCCTAGGGTTGTGGTGATAACAAATTGAGATATTTATAAAGTGCATTGAAAATTTCAAAGTCCTATTCAAATGTTAGCTATTAATATTAATTTAAGGACTACTAATGCCTATGGGAGAAAAATGGGGGAACCCAAGTCCTGGAGCAATTGATATGACCAGTGGATCTGGAAAAGAGAAATGAAAAATTCAATTCAAACAAGAAGGCCTAGAATGAGAAGGCATTAATACATACATAAGTGCACACACACATACAAACAAAAATACAACAACAACAAATACACCACATCAAAAACAATAATAACAATGACAGAGTAAAGAGTGTCTCCAGAAGAAGAGGTTAAAGGAGAAGTTTTAAGACTACAGATAGGTCAAAGAGGATGAGTATTGAGGGGGAAAAAAGTATTGAATTTAGCAATTAAGAGATCATTAGTAAATTTTGATATAGGGTTTCATTTGAATGATGAAACTTGAAGCCAGATCACAGATAATTTAGAATATAGTGAGATTAGAAAAAAAAAATGATGACATCAAGTTAGGACAGCTTTCTGTAGGAATTTGTTAATATTTGGAGAGAAGAGTTATAAGGAAAGTGATCAGAAATGAATGTATTTGTAGGTACAGGGAATTAGTTAAAAGGCAGGGAGAGATTGAAGATATATAATAATAGTGAGGACAATATTGTGGAAAAGAAGGATGGGATGGGATCAAAAGTGAACATAAAGGGTTTGTGACATATTTCAATATCTCCAAATACTCTGCCATGCTATGTAAGACTATTTCTCATTCCTCACTCTCAAATTAGCTAGATAAATTTAAATTTAAGAATTAAGACATCCTATACAATCTATGCATACATAGAAGGGCCACCTCTTCATACAAGGGAGCAGCAAAGAAATAAAATATCTGAGTGATGGGAAATGAGTGTCTAAAGTGAATGGTCTTCTCAGCAAAGTATGAGGTGAGGTCCTTAGCTAAGAAGGTAGAGGGAAGGCAATAAAGATTTGGCAAATGTAATTGCTAAGTTGCTTCGAACAATATTTGAGAGATGATAACATAAGACTATAGGACAAATGTACCCATTTTTAAAAGGATGGAAACAATAGCTTATTCTATGTCAATCAACTTGACTTTGACTTCTGATAAAATTCTGTGATGATTCATTAAAGAATAAATATCTAGAAGGGGAAGCAACTATTACAAACCATTACATAACTTTAATAAGAACAATTTATTGAAGTCTAAGCTTTTCTCATTTTTATTAAGGTTATTAAATGTATAGTCTATGGGAATATTACAGCTCTAGTTTACTTAGATTTTACCAAAGGATTTGGTAAAAATAACATCCTTATGAACAAAGTGGAAAGATGTGGATTAGATACTACAATCAAATCATTCAGAACTATTTGAACAAGAGGACTTAACATGTGGTCATTAATTGGTCTATGTCAGCATGGCATGGAGTCTCTAGGAAAGTGCATCAGGAATCTGCGCTTTTTAACATTTTTATTAATTACTTTATTGAAAGGTATAAATGATATGTTCATCAAAATTGCAAGCAACAGAAACCTGGGAATTCATAGCTAATATTGTTTGGTAGAATTAGACTTTAAAAGGATCTCAATATTGGACTGAATCTAATAACATGAAACTAAATAGTGGTAAATGTCCAAAAAGCCTTACATATAAGTTCATAAATCAACTTTATAAGAACAGGATGGGGAAAGCATGCTTAGATAGCAATTTGTAAATAACCTTAGTTTTTTGTTAACTATAAACTTAATATAAAGAGTAGCGGAATGTGGCAGATCTGAAAGCTAATGCTTTTTCATGCTGTATGAAATGAAGCAAAACTTTTGTAAAAGAAAGAAGTGCCAGCTCCTCTGCCTTTAACATCTACTTCTGGAATAACACATTTCACTTTTCGGTGCTATAGTTTACCAAAAGAAAAAAATCAAAGCTAGATGGAGTCATTGGATACCAATCAAAATGATGACAGACTTTAACTTCAAGTTGTATCTGAACAAGTTGAAGGAAATGGAGAGGTTCTGCATGAGAAGAGAACATTCAAGGGAAACATGGTACCTGTTTTCAAGTATAAGATCAGCTGTATTATGGACAAGGGATTAAATTAGTTTTCTCTGTTCCTAGAGAGCAGAATCAGGCAAATTTATATGCTATGCCAGGAAAACAATTAAAGTGATCCCAAAGGGTAATAGGCTGCCTCAAGAGGGAGTAGATTCTCCTCCTTCTGAGGTCATCAAAGATGGATCTGTATGACTACTTCTCAGGTATTCACAGGTATGTATAGTGGAGTACACCTGAAGTATTGGTTGGATTTCCAATGCTCAAATAATTCTCCAATTTGGCAATACTGTTATTATGTGATATGGCCACATTTATAGTTTATACTTAAATATATGTACATATACACATGTACATAAAAAAGGAGATATAGTAATATAGTAATATAAATAAATGCTGACATATGCACACACACATATACTGTGTATATATGCAAAATATGCATATTGTATGTACATCCACATATATACTTAACACTTCTATAATGTATCCATTACAACTATACCATGCATTGTTCAGTACAACTTAGTAATTTAGGTAGGTATGCCACTTAGGATTGCAGTGGGGTGGCAGCAAGGGCATAGAGAGCATTACATTATTTAGTAAATAAGTAAGCCTACATATTTATGTAGATGGAAAAATGTGAAAGGATGTTAGAGACACAAACAGCTGATTAATGTTTTTCAGGTCCTCTCTCTCTCTCTCTCTCTCTCTCTCTCTCTCTCTCTCTCTCTCTCTCTCTCGCGCTCCCTCTCCCTCTCTATCACATACACACATATTTTCTCACATGTTTTTAAAAAGTAAGTGATTATTTAAGAAAGGTTAGTTTTCATTGAATATTTCAGTTTGGAAACTGTCAAAATGCTGTTTCAGAATAAAGTGCAATAGCTTGTAGAAAAAATTGAAGGCATTATAAAGTATGAGAATAATATTTCTTATACCTTCTGTTCTTTGACTTTTCTGATATATAAACATTTGCAATGCAATTCTTGTAAAGGGTGATAAGGAAGGCATAGAATATTAATAAAATGGTCTTTGAACACACAAAAACATACTGCATGTCCACTCTAAATTCTTAATCTGACATGGTTTCCACAGGAAGCTGAGATGGTTTGGTAGGTGTCAAAAACTATAGCAAGAAGTTTATTGGAAAAAAAGAGTGCCATAAAGACCCTTGCTGATGAGGGAGAGAGAGAAGGGGAGAGAGAGAGGGAGAGAGAGAGAGAGAGAGACTGAGAGTAAAAGAGAGACAGAGAGAAAGAGGACAGAGAGAGAAGAGAGGGGAGAGAAAGAGGACAGAGAAAGAAAGAGAGATTTTAAGAATGAGAAATAACAGATCACTCTTTTCTCTTATTATTCTTGCAATTGCTCTCTTGAGGCATGCATATTCACTGAATAAAATGATTTTTTTCTTTTCTTCTAATGGATACAAGTCAATAACCATTTTTAAAGGATTCATTATGAGCCAAGAGCACTGGAAATGTAAATATCAGCATAACAAAGACAGTATCTATGCTCAAAGAACAAACATTCTATATATTCTAATGAGGAAATACAGCACATTAAAGGAAACTGACTAGCAGGTGGGCAAGTGACCTGGGAGAAGATACCAGCCAAGTCTGGAATACAGAGAAGAATGAAAACATGGCTTACTTGGAAATGAGGGAAGCAGGGAGGTAAAGAGAAAAAGTGAGAGGAAGGGACAGATAGGGAGTGTTTGTGTGATAGCTACAGAGGGTTTGTTTTTGTTACTCCTCTAGAATGTTCTAATTAAACTATTATATTATTTACAAATATATTTTGCCACATTTTTCAATGCTTATTTTCTTTTTAAAATAATTTTTCCCTGAATTTTTTTTTAATTTTCAGGTTCCAAATTTTATCATTCCTTCTGCTCCTCCCTCGCTGAGATGGTGAGCAATTCTGTATGCTTTATACATGTGCAATCATGTAAAACATTTACACATTAGTTATTTCGCATGAGAAGATTAGAAAAAGAAAGAAACAGAGAGAAAGAAAGGAAAAAAAAAGAAAGGAAGGAAGGAAAAGAAGGAAGGAAGGGAAAGAAAGAAAAAAGAAAGGAAGTGAAAAATAATATGCTACAGTCTGTATTCCCACAATATCAGTTCTTTCTTTGGAGATGGATTGCATTTTTATTCATGAATTCTTCTGAATTGTTTTGGATCATGATATTGCTCAGAACAGCTAAGTCATTCACAATTCACCATATGTTATTGCTGTTACTATTTACAATATTCTCATGGTTTTGTCTACTTCAATTTTCATTAGTTCATGTAAGTCTTTTCAGATTTTTCTGAAATCAAACTGTTATTTCTTTAGCACAACAATTTTCTTTCGTAAGTATATACCACAGCTTGTTCAGCCATTAGCCAACTAGTGGGAATCCCCTCAATTTCCAACTTTTAGCTGCTACAAATAAGTTGTGACAAATATTTTTATAGAAATAAATCCTTTTCCCTTAAAAAAAAAAAGCTCTCTGAGGTACAGACCTATTAATGATACTGCTAGATCAAAGGGGATGCACAGTTTTATAGCCTTTTGGGCATAGCTCCAAAATTCTCTCTGGAATTGTTGAATCATTCACAACTCCACCAACAGTGGATTAGTGTTCGAATTTTTCCACGTCTTATCTAGCATTTATGATTTTCCTATTTTGTCATGTTAGGCAATCTGATAGGTGTGATGTGGTACGTCAGAGTTGTTTTGATTTGCATTTTTCTGAACAATAGAGAGTTGGACTATTTTTATATGACTATAGATAGCTTTAATTTCTTCCTTTGAAAACTGCCTGTTCATATCCTTTGACCATTTATCAACTGGAAAATGACTTGTATTCTTATAAATTTAAGGCAGTTCTCTATATATTTCAGAAATGAAGCCTTTATCAGATACACTAGTTGTGAAAAATCCCAGTTTTCCACTTCCCTGCTAATCTTGGTTGCATTGGCTTTGTTTGTGCAAAAATTTTTCAATTTAATGTAATCAACATTGCTCATTTTCATAATCTTCTCTATCCCTTATTTGGTCATAAATTCCTCCACACTCCATAAGTCTGACAGGTAAACTATTTCTTGCTCTCCAAATTTGATTCTAGTATCAAACTTTATATCTAAATCATGTACCAAATTGGACTTATTTTGGTATATGGTGTAAGAAGTTGGTCTGTGCCCAGTTTCTGCCATATTATTTTCAGTTTTCCCAGAATTTTTGGTCAAATAGTGATATTTTTATCCCAGAAGCTGAGGTCTTCAGGTTTATCAAAGAGTAGATTACTATAGTCATTTACTACTATGTCTTGTGTCCCTAACCTGTTGCACTGATCCACCACTCTATTTCTTAGCCAGTACCAGGTAGTTTTGATGATTGCTTCTATATAATATGATTAAAGATCTGGTATTGCTAGGCCACCTTACCTAGCATTTCTTTTCATTAATTCCCTTGTTATTCTGGATCTTTTGTTTTTCCAGAAAAACTTAGTTATCATTTTCCTAGCTCTATAAAATAATTGTTTGGTAGTTTGATTGGTATAGCATTGAATAAGTATAATAATTTAGGTAGAATGGTCATTTTTACCTTATTCACTCAGACTACCCATGAACAGCTGATGTTTTTCCAGTTATTTAGATCTGATATTATTTGTGTTTCTATAGTCCCTGGGTTTGTTTTGGCATGTAGACTCCCAAATATTTTGCAATGTCTACAGTAATTTTAAATGGAATTTCTCTGTCTCTTGCTGTTTGGTTTCTTTAGTAATATATAGAAGTATGGCTGATTAACATGGGCTGATTTTACATCCTGCCACTTTGCTAAATTTGTTTATTTTTTCAAGTACTTTTTTACTTGTTTCTCTAGGATTCTCTATGTCATCATATAATCTGCAAAGATAGATAGTTTTGTTTCTTCTTTACCTATTCTAATTCCTTAAATTTCCTTTTCTTCTCTTATTGCTAAAACTAAAGTTTCTAGTACGACATTGAATAACAGTGGTAATAATGAAAATCCTTGTTTCACCCTGGATCTTACTGGAAATGCTTTTAGCTTATCTCCATCACATATAATGCTGGCTGCTGGTTTTAGGTAGAAGCTACTCATCATTTTAAAGAAGTTTCCATTCATTACTATGCTTTCTAGTGTTTTAATAAGAGTGATTAGTTTTTTTTTTTCTGCTTCTATTGAAGTAATCATATGATTTCCATTAGTTTTGTTATTTATCTGGTCAATTATGCTGATAGTCCTGCATTTCTGGTGTAAATCCTACCTCATCATATTGTATTATTCTTGTGATAAGTTCCTGTAATATGTTAGCTAACATTTTATTTAAAATGTTTGCATTTATATTGATTAGGACAATTGGTCTATAATTTTCTTTCTCCATTTTTGACTCTTCCCAGTTTAGTTATAAGTACCATATTTATATCACAAAAATAATTTGGTAGGACTCCTTCTTCAACAATTTTCCCAAAGAGTCTATATATTTTTGGAATTAATTATTCTCTGAATGTTTGATAGAATTCACTTTTAAATCACTTTTAGCCCAGGAGATTTTTTCCCATTGATGACTCATTCAATTTCTTTTTCTGATAGGGGGTGAATTAAGTGTTTTGCTTCATCTTCTGTTAATCTGGGCAATTTATATCTTTGTAAATATTCTTCAACTTCACTTAGATTGCTAAATTTATGGGCATACAATTAGGCAAAATAGTTCCTAATTATTGTTTTAATTTCCTCTTCATTGGTGGTGGGTTTACCCTTTTCATTTTTGATACTGGTAATATGGTTTTCTTCTTTATTTTTTAATCAAATTAAACAAAGATGTATATATTTTATTTTTTATAAACCAGTTCTTACTTTCATTTATTAGTTCAATATTTTTTTCTTAATTTCAATTTTATTAATTCTCTATCTTGCTTTTCAGTTTTTCTAATTTGGTATTTTACTGGGGATTTTTAATTTGTTTTTTTCTAGCTTTTTTAGTTACATGGCCAATTCATTGAACTCCTCTCTCTATTTTATTCAAGTAAACATTTAGAGATAGAAAACTCCACTTAAGAACTGCTTTTGCCACTTCCCATAAGTTTTGAAATGTTGTCTCACTATTGCCATTCTCTTGGATGAAGTTATAGATTGTTTCTATAATTTGTTGCTGTACCAACTCACTCTTTTGTATAAGATTATTTAGTTTCCAATTAATTTTTAGTTCATCTTTTCATGGTCCTTTATTACATATAATTTTATTGCATCATGATCTGAGAAGGATGCATTTAATATTTCTGCATTTTTGCACTGGATTGTGAATTTTTTACCCCCTAGTGCATGGTCACTTTTTTGTGTAGGTGCTATGTACTACAGAGGAAAAAAATACATATTCCTTTCTATCCTCATTTAATTTTCTCCAGGGGTCTACCATATCTACATTTTCTAAAATTCTGTTTACCTACTTAACTTCTTTCTTATTTATTTTAAGCTTAGATTTGTCTAGTTCAGAAAAGGGCCTATTAAGGTTCCATTCCAGTATAGTTTTCTTGTATATTTCTTCCTGTGATTTGCTTAACTTCTCCTCCAAGAATTTGCATGCTATGCCACTCGGTGCATATATGTTAAATAATGATATTGCTTCACTGTCTATGGTGCCTTTTAGCAGGATATATTGTCCTTCCTTATCTCTTTTAATTAGATCTATCTTTGCTTTTGCTTTGTCTGAGAATAGGATTGCTACCCCCACTTTTTTTTTTTTAATTTAGCTGAAGCATAATATATTCTACTTCGGCCTTTTAGCTTTACCCTGTCTATATCTCCTTGTTTCAGATCTGTTTCTTATAAACAACTTATTGTAGGATTATGGTTTTTAATCTATTCTTCTATCTGCTTCCAATTTATGGGAGAGTTAATTCCACTCACATTCACAGTTATGATTACTATCTGTGTCTTTTCTCCACCTTACCCCCCCCTTCATGCTTTTATTTCTCCCTTCTTTGTTTCCCTCCTGAAAAGAGTTTTGCCCTTGACCACCACCTCCCTCAATCTTCCCTCCCTGCTATCATCCCCTCCTTCTTTTCCCTTTCCCTAACTACTTTTTCCCTCTCTTTTAACCACCCCTCTCTTTTCTTTACCCTTTCCACTCCTACTGCCTATGGGCAAGTTATATTTCTATACCTAAATGAGTAAGTTATTCTCTCCTTGAACCAAATCTGATGAGACTAAAGTTCAAACAATGCCAATCTCCCTTCCTTCTTTCCCTCTACTCTAATATATTTTTGTACCAGTTCATGTGATGTAATTTACCCTTATCTGTCTTTCCTTTTATCTTCTTCCCTTACAATCCCTTTTTGCCCCTTAATTAGATTTTTATCATCACATTAGTCAATTTATACCTATACCCTCTATGTATATCTCTTTTAAATGTTTTCATAAAGATAAAATCCTGAAAATTTAAAAGTATCATCTTCCCATCCTAGGGATGTAAAAAGTTTGCCCTTATTGAATAACATGCTTGGTTTTTTTTTCTTTCCTGTTTACCTTTTAATGCTTCTCTTGAGTCTTGTGTTTAAAGATCAAATTTTCTGTTGAATCTTTTCATCAAGAATGTCTGCAATTCCCCTATTCCAGTGAATGTCCATCTCCTTGCCTGAAGGATTATGTTCAATTTTGCTGGGTAGTTGATCCTTGGTTGTAATCCAACCTCCGCCTTATGGAATATCATAGCCCAATCCCTCCAATCTTTTAATGTACAAGCTACAAGGTCCTTCCTGATCTTGACTGTAGTTCCACAATATTTGTATTGTTTCTTTCTGGATGCTTAAAGTATTTTCTTCTTCACCTGATAAGTCTTGAATTTGGCTGCAACATTCTTTGGCATTTTCAATTTGGGATCTCTTTCAGGAGGAGATGGGTGAATTTTTTCAATGACTATTTTGCCCTCTGGTTTTAGGGCCTTGGGGCAGTTTTCCTTGATAATTTATTGGAAAATGTTCTCCAGGCACCTTTTGTTCATCATGACTTTCAGGTAGACCAATAACTCTTAAGTTTTCTCTTGTGGGTCTATTTTCCAGGTCAATTGTTTTACAATGAGGTATTTTATGTTTCCTTTTATTTTTTCATTCTTTTGATTTTGTTTCACTGATTCTCCCATAGAGTCGTTAGTTTCCACTTGCCCAAGTCAAATTTTTAATGAATTGTTTTCTTCAGTTAGCTTTTGTCCCTCCTTTTCCATTTGGCCAATTCGACTTTTTAATTTCTTTTCTTCAAGGTACTTTTTTTCTATTTTGTTAAATGTATTTTTAAGGGAATTTTTCAATTTTTCTTCTACCTCTCTAATTAGACTTTTAAAATCCTTCTTGAGCTCTTCCAAGAAGGCTTTTGTGGCCTGAGACCAGTTCATATTGCCCATTGAGTTTTCAGATGTGGGTATAATGACAATGCTGTCCTCTACTGAATTTGTGTTTTGAGCTTCCTTGTCCCCATAATGAGAGTCTATGGCCATCTATTTTCTATGTTGCTTCTCGATCATGATGTATGCTTTTTTGCTGACTTTTACATTTGATCTCTGTTCTGGGGCCCAGGGGGCACTGTACCACACTTGTTGTGCTGGGAGCTAGGGCCCTGGTTACTGACTTGGTGTGCTAGGGTCTGGGGTTCTGGCATCTGGAGGCTGTAGAGGCTATAGCTTGCCTGGTACTGAGCTGGAGCTGGTGGTGGTGGCTAGTGTGTGGTGATGCTGGGTGGGGTTTTACTGCATTTCTGCTAGGTTACACTGAAACTCATGAGTTGAGGTGTGAGGGTGGGGGTGATCTGGCCACTGGAGGTCAACTCCTCACTGTGGGCTATGCTAGAGCATGGATATGCCCAGCTACTGGTGGGCACCCATCCACAGCACAAGTGGTGGTTCTCCACAGTGGTGTCTGCTGCTCCCCTTGTTTGCACAAAGGCACATGGGGAAAGGGGACAGAAAGGAGGGGCTGGTGGTGGCATTTGCCTGGTCTACCACACCCTGGGGCTTATGAGCTCATGCTGGTTTGCTGGGGTGGGACTTGCAGCTGGCTTGCTGGGATGCCTCCTATCCTGTACTGGTTCCCTTCAGCCACAGCAAGAGGGACATTTCCTGTTAATCCCCTAGTGTCATGAGCTAAAAAAAAAAAAAAAAAATTGCTGTACCCTTTCTTTCTTTTGGCTCCACTGTTCCAGGATTTTTCCTGGGGGGATATTCTGGGTTTTTCAAGGTCAGTAAAGGAGAGTGAGAGAGACTTACAGCTTACTCCACCGTCTTGGCTCCTGTAAGTAAAGTATTATTTTCTTCAGTAATTTTGCATATGTGTATGTGTGTGTGTGTGTGTGTGTGTGTGTGTGTGTGTGTCTCCTTTACTGAGTTTTTGATTCATTTTTTCATTATTTTCTTGTATCACTATCATTTCTCTGCCAATTTTTTTTTCTCTACCTCTCTTACTTGATTTTTAAAATCCTTTTTGACCTCTTCTAAGGCAGAGACAAGTTCATATTTTTTATTGGAGAATTTGGATGTAGGAGCTTTGACTTTGTTATCTTCTGAGTGAGTGTTTAATCTTATTTCTTGCCATGGTAACTTTGTATTATCAGAATTTTTTTCTAGTGTTTCCTCATTTTCCCAGCAAATTTCTTGACTTTGTTAATGTAGGGATATCCTTCCAGGGTGGATCACATACTGTCCCAAGCTTGAGGGGTTTTGTACAACTGTTTTCAGAGATACTTTTAGGGACTTGTAAGTTTTCAGTTCTTTCGAGGTAGTATGATCTAAGGAGAGGTGTGTTTACTATTGTCCTGTCTTGTACTTTGTTTTGTGAGTGACTGCAAGCATTCTTTTCTTCCATAAAATTGTGAAGATGGTCCCCTCTCCACTGTGACTGCAAGCACTGGTTCAGTAGTGTTCCTCCTTGGCCTGGGACTGCCACCCAAGACTGACCTTAATCTGAGTATGAGCAAAGCAACAGAATCCTGACTCAGTGCCTGCAAAGAGACCCCTGTAATCTCCTTTTGATCATCTATTTGACCCCCTCGCTGTCATTGGACTGGGAGCTCCAGTAGTAGTTGCTGCCACTGCTGATTCAGTCATACCACACCTGCTCTAGGTATGCTGGGGCTGGTTCTGTGCTGGCATGGCCTATACTGGATTGTGCTCCCCTGTCACCTATGTGTGCCAGACTTTTCCTGCTGACCTTCTATGTTGTCTTTGCCTGAAAAATTATTCTGTGGGTTCTGCCACTCCAAAAACTGTTTAACAGCCTTATTTAAAGATGTTTCAAACATTTTTGGGGATAGCTCAGGTGAGTCACTGACTTTTCTGTGCCATCTTGGCTCCACTCCTCCTACAGTTATTTTAAATGGAATTTCTATTTCTATTTATTATGCTGGACTTTGTTGGCAATATATAGAGATGCTGATGATTTATGTGGGTTAATTTTATGCCCTGCAACTTTGCTAAAGTTGTTATTTGAAGTAGTTTTTTAGTTAATTCTCTAGGATTCCCTAAGTATAACATTATATCATCTGCAAAGAGTGATTGTTTTGTTTCCTCATTGCCTAGTCCAATTCCTTTATTTTCTATTAATTTATTTTCTTCTCTTATTGTTCTAGCTAGTATTTCTAGTACAATAATGAATAATAGAGGTGATAATGGGCATCCTTGATTCACCTTGATCTTATTGGAAAGGCTTTTTGCTTATCCTCATTATAGATAATGCATACTGCTTGTTTAAGATAAATATAATTTATCATTTTAAAGTAAATTCCACTTATTTTGTGCTTTCTAGTGTTTTTAATAGGAATGGGCATTGTGTTTTGTCAATGATTTTTTTCTGCATCTATTGAGATAATCATATGGTTTCCGTTGGTTTTGTTATTTATATGCTCAGTTATGCTCATGGTTTTCTTAATATTGAACCAGCCCTGCCTTACTGGTATAGAACTCACCTGGTCTTTGTTTTATACTGCTGTAATCTTATTGCTAGTATTTTAATTAAATTTTGCATCAATATTCAGCAGGCAATTTGGTTTGTAAATTTCTTTCTCCCTTTTGTCTCTTCATGGTTTAGGCATCATGACCATATTTGTGTTATAAAAGAAACTTGGTAGGACTAATTTGCTACTTTCCAAAACAGTTTATATAGTGTTGGGATTAGTTATTTTTAAATATTTGGGAGAATTCAGTTATGCATCTATTTGACTTTGGGGAGTTTTTCTTTTGCAGCTCAATGATGAAGACATCATTGAACAAGAGTTCAATTCATTTTTTCCTAAGATTGGGTTATTTAAGAATTCTATTTTTTCATCTATTATCTGAGTAATTTATATTTTTGTAGATATTCATCCATTTCATTTAGGTTGTAAAATTTATCAGTAGATAATTGGTCAAAATATCTCCTAATAATTGTTTTAATTTTCTCTTCATTGGTATTAAATTTACCTCTCATTTTTGATACTGTTAAAATCTTTCCTTCTTTACTTTTTAAAATCAAATTAGCCCATGGTTTATCTTATTTTTTCCCATTAAACAAGCTTTTACTTTTGTTAGTTCAATTATTTTTACTTTCAATTTTATTGATATTTTCTTTGATTTTCAAACTTTCCAATTTGGTGATTATTTGGCTTTCTTAATTTGTTCTTTTTCTAGTCTTTTTTTTTGGTTGCCTGCTCAATTCATTGATTTGCTCTTCATCTTATTTTTTTTAGATTTATTTATTTATTTTTAGTTTTCAACATTCATTTCCACAAGATTTTTAGACATAAATTTTCTCCCCATCTATCCCCATCCTCACACCCCAATATGGCATGCATCTGATTTCCCCCTTCCCCAATCTGCCCTTCCTTCTATCACCCCACTCCACCCTCTATCCCCTTCACCCTTAATTCCTTGTAGGACAAGATAGAATTTTATATGCTATTACCTGTATGTCTTATTCCCCAGTTGCATTCTAAAACAATTTTAGCATTTGTTTTTAGGACTGAGTTCCAAATTCTCTCCCTTCTTCCCTTTGCACCAACTCTCATTGAAAAAGCAAGCAATTCAATATAGGTTATACATGTGTCATTATACAAAACATTTCCATAATAGTTATGTTGTAAAAGACTAATTATATTTCCCTTCATCCTATCCTGCCGCCCATTTTTTCTCTTTTCTCCTTTAACCTTGTCCCTTTACAAAAGTGTTTGCCAATATGCCCTCTTTTTATCATGTCTCCCCTTCCTTATTCCTTTTCTCCCTACTGTCCTGTAGGGTAAAATATCCAAGTAAGTTTGTATGTATTTTCCTCCTTAAGCCAATTCTGGTGAGAATAATGTTTACTCATTCCCTTTCACCTCCCCTCTCTTCCTTTCCATTATAACAGTTTTTTCTTGCCTCTTTTGTGTGATATAATTTACCCCATTCTATCTCTCCATTTCTCCTCCAATATATTCCTTTCTCACCACTTAATTTTATTATTTAGATATTATCCCTTCATATTCAACTCACCCTGTACCCTCTGTGTGTGTGTGTGTATAAGTATGCACACACATAGATGTATTTATATATGTATGTATGTATGTATATGTATTTATGTATGTACATATGTATATTACCTTCAACTACCCTAATACTGAGAATGGTCTCATGAGTTACAAATATCATCTTTCAATGTAGGAATGTAAACAGTTCAACTTTAATAAGTCCCTTATGAATTCTCTTTCCTGTTTACCTTTCCATGCTTCTCTTGATTTGAAAGTCAAATTTTCTATTCAGCTCTAGTCTTTTCATTTAGAATGCTTGAAAGTCCCTTATTTCATTGAATATCCATTTTCCTCCCAAAGTATTATACTAGTTTTGCTGGGTAGGTGATTCTTTATTTTAATCTTTGATCCTTTGACCTTTGGAATATCATATTCCAAGCCCTCTGATCCCTTAATGTAGAACGTACTAGATCTTGCATTATCATAATTGTGTTTCCACAGTACTCACATTGTTTCTTTCTGGCTGCTTGATATATTTTCTCCTTGACCTGGGAACTCTGGAATTTGGCTACAATATTCCTATGGGTTTTCCTTTTGGGATCTTTTCCAGCAGTGTATCCTTTCAATTTCTATTTTCACTTCTGCTTCCAGAATATCAGGGCAGCTTTCCATGATAATTATCATTGATAATTTCTTGAAAGATTATGTCTAGACTCTTTTCTTGGTCATGGCTTTCATAGAGTCAAATAATTTTAAATTATCTCTTCTGGATCTATTTTCCAGGTCATAGCTTTTCCAGTGAGATATTTCACATTTTTTTCTATTTTTTTCATTTTTTGTTCTGTTTTATAATTTCTTGATTTCATATAAAGTCATTAGCTTCCATTTGCTCCATTCTAATTCTTAAGGAATTATTTTATTCAATGAGCTTTTGGAATTCCTTTTCAATTTTGCCAATCCTGCTTTTTAAAGGCATTTTTCTTCTCTTTGGCTTTTTGGAGTTCTTTTACCATTTGAGTTAGTCTATTTTTAAGGTGTTATTTTCTCCTGTATTTTTTGGGTCTCCTTTAGTAAGCTGTATACTCATTTTTCATGATTTTCTTGATTCACTCTCATTTCTTTTCCCAATTATTCATCTGCTTCTCTTACTTCATTTTCAAACTCTATTTGAGCTTTTCCATGGCTGCAACCAATTCCTATTTTTTTCTTCAAGGCTTCGGATGTAGCATCTTTGACATATTTGTCTTCTTCTGGTTGTATGTTTTCATCTTCTTCATCACCAAAGTGAGATTCTATAGTCCGAGTTTTTTATACTGTCTTCTTATTTTCCCAGCCAATTACTTGACTTTTGAGCTCTTTTTAAGGGTATGACTCTGCTTCCAGACTGGAGAGTGCTCTGTCCTAAGCTTTAGGGGTTTTGTCCTGCTTTTTTCAGAGCTACTTCTAGGCACTGGTAAATTTTCAGTTCTTCTGAGGTGGTATGATCCAATGAGAGGTGTTTCATCCTTTCCTGGCCTGTGTTCTTGTCTCTGAGTGATCTCAAGCACTCTTTTCTGCCATGTAACTACCAGGAGGACTCTCTCTCCACAGCTACCACAAGCTCTGCCACACCAGTGCTCCTCCTCACTCCAGAACCACCACCCAGGACTGTGACCCAGATCCAAGCATGACAAAGCAAGAGGATTTGCATCAGTGCCAGCAAAATGATCCCTGCACTCCCACTCTGATCAGATGCTTGATCTTCCCCCCACCCCCATCTGTGGGCCTGAAGTTCTGGAAGCAGCTGTTGCTGCTGCTGCTGCCATCTCTGCTGCCTCCACCCCCTCAGGACTGAGGACTGACCACGGTCTTCTCTCACCTAGGTCTGACAGAGTTTTCCCACTGACCTTTTTCATTTCTTTGGTGTTTCTGGGTTGAGAAGCCTGGAAACCACCATGTCTTCTAGTGATTCAGTTCCCTGAGATCTGCTCTACCTCATCTGCTCTAGCCTGATCTTTGTTGTTACGGCATATTCTGGGCTATGCTGTGCTCCCAGCATGGTGTGATAGACCCTTCCCATCCACCTTCCAGTCTGCCTTGGGCTGGAGATTTGTTTCACTCTGTCATTTTGTGAGTTCTGTAGCTCCAGAATTTGTTTGGAGTCACCTTTTACAGCTATCTGGAGGGATTTGGGGGAGAGCACAAGCAAGTCCCTGTTTTTACTCTGTGATCTGGGCTCTGCCATCCAATGAGCTGTACTTAAAAAAAAAGCATGCTCTTTATCTTATTGATGCAAGCAATTAGATATGTAAACGTCCCCCTGAGTACCACTTTGGCTTCAGCCAATAAATTTTGGTATGCTTTCTCATGTTTTAATTCACTTTAAGGAAATTATTGATTGTTACCATGAATCAGTTTTTGGCCAGTGCATTTTTGAGATTAGATTATTTAGTTTCCAATTAATTTTTAAGCTAAGTTTCCATTGTCCATTATTGAATATAATTTTTTTTGCATTATGATCTGAAAATTATGCATTTATTATTTCTGAATTTCTGCTTTGATTTTGACGGTTTTATGCCCTAATGCATGGTCAGTTTTTGTGTAGGTGCCATGTACTGCTGAGAAAAAGGTATGCCCCTGCTTATTCCCATTTAATTTTCCCAAAAAATCTATCATATCTAACTTTAACAGAATTCTATTCACCTCCATATACATACACACACATACATCAGTGTGTATGTCTATATATACCACATACAATATAATATGTATACATACACACACACACATATATATGTATACCACCCTAGTGAGACAGACCTTTCCTAATTTTCCTAATGAGTTGGTAAGCCATTTCCCTTCTCCTAAGTCAATTTTGAGGTGGTTTTCAAGTTGTTTAGAGGGAAGTATTGGAGGGTTCCCAGGCTCCAGAGTTCCTGCCTTGGCACCAGAAATCTGATTATTTTCTTAATGTATTTTTCTCATCTTATTTATAGTATAATGTCTAGTAAGGGTGAGAGTAGAGGTCCTAGCTTTGAAAACCACTAATCTTGTTGGGAAAACTTGCTTTGCTTCTCCACTGCAAAAAACAACAGTCCTTGATTATAGTACATACCCACACACACACACACACACACACACACACACACACGCATACAAACACACACGGACACTCACACACACAGATATATGTATATATGATAATATATTTATTTTTGTATCTTTATTTTCTATTGATCTATCTTAAATCCTAGAGCTATTGCTATTTGTAGTGGAGAAGCAAAGGAAATATGTACATACACATTATTTAAACATACATATGTATATACACATAGTTGTGACATATGATTGTAATGGAATGCTACCATGGTATAAGAAATTATGAGCATCCTTCCTTTCCAATCTGGTCTCAGGCTGCAGAGAAGTGGAGAGAAAAAGAAGGGACATTCTGCCATCAATGAGGTGGTGACCAGAGAGTATATCATCAAAACTCAGAAGAGGATTCATGGAGTAGTCTTCAAAAAGAAAGCTACTCAGGCTCTAAAGCAAATTGGCAAATTTGCTGTGAAAGAAATGAGAACTCTAGTTGTAAGCATTGACACCAGACACAACAAAGCTGTTTGTGCCAAAGGCATAAGGAATGTCCCATACTGTGTCTGAGTGCGTTTGTCCAGGAAGTGCAATGAGTATGAAGATTCACCTAACAAGATATATATGTTGGTTACTTATGTGCCTATTACCACTTTGAAAAGCTTACAGACAGTCAATGGGAATGAAAATGAAATTGAACTTCATTTAAAGTTATAAAATGTAAAAAAAATTGATGAGCTCAATGATCTTAGAAAAATGTGGATAGATTTGCACAAGCTAACGAAGAGTGAAATGAGCAGAATGAAGAGAATATTCTATACAGAAATAACAGTATTCTTTTAAGAACAACTTTGAGCAAATAAGTCATTTTGACTATTGTAAGCACCTAAATTTACTACAAAGGACATATGAAGGAAGACACTATCTGCATCCAGAGAAAGAACTGATAAGTAAATGTACATAAAAAGACATTACAGATGCACACACACACACACATACACACACACACACACACATACACACACACACCTTTGTGTAATGGTAGCCATCTCTTGGGTGGGATTGGGGAAGGAAAGAAAAAAGAAAGAAATTTACCAGATAATTTTATTATATGTTTAAAGGGAATAGCAAGTAGAAAATAATAGATTTGGGCTTTCATATGCAATCATTTTTGTTTTTGGATTAGTAGACTTATTTATTTATTTATTTTTAAATTTTATTTTATTTTAGACTCAAGGGCCAGAACACAAATACACAATAGAGAAAAGAAACAAAATATATCATAAACTTAACTATTGAAACTTAAATCCAAAAAACGAAAAAAAAAATGTGTGCATAGCAGAATATAAGAAAGTATTCAAAATGCATAACAATAGATTTTCATTTCAAGAAAGCCTATATAATAAATACTACATGTTGTTTTGAGAATTGTCTATCTTTTCTTTGCTTCCTTGTGAGTTTTCTTTTGTTTTCTGCTGTGCACTTTTTGACTCTGTTCTTTTTTCCCGTCCCCCTACCCCACCCCCAAAGGCTACAATAAAGGTTAGGTGTGTTTCTCTATACTTATCGATAATATACATACACATATACATATATAAATACATACGTATACTTTCCCACCATAATCTAAACTTTGTTTTTATATTTGTGCACATCTCTGGTTTCCTATCTCTCTCGATTCCTCTACTTGACTGACTTCCTTGCCCTCTTATTACTTGCCTCCCCACTCCAAAGATCGCTCCCCTATCCTCCAATTCCCATAAATCTAAATACCTTTCTATACCCCACTTTTATCTATTCCTTCATTATCCCCTGTAAAAATCCCTCCCTTTTCCTCTCCCCTCTCCCTATGCCCCTGATTTTATTACTTCTAAATTTAGGAGACTTTCATATTTTTCTAAATATATATGTACTGTTCCTTCTTAAACCCACTCCCCATGAAAGTAGGTTATCAGAACTACCAGCCCTCCTCCCCCATCTAAATCCTCTGTATGCTTTCTTCCTCTTGCACCTCTTTTGCATAAAAGAGTTTTTCTTTTCAGCTGTTTCTAAATGGTTTTACTTTGTAAATTCATATCATAGTCAGGTTTACCTCCCTCTTTCTTATGAAATCAATAATGATTAATAAGAATCTTAGACATACATTTTACATTTTATGTTATATAAAAGGTAAGCTGTCTTTCCTTATGAATCCCTTATAGTCAGTATTTGACATGTATCTTATGTTTCTGTTGGTTCTTGTATGTCAAATCTTCTATTAAGTTGAGGATTTTTTAACAAAGTCTTGAAAGTCTGAGGGTGTGTCAAATGTCCATTTCTTCATTCAAGATAATACTTAAATTGGAAGGGTATGACATTTTTGGCTGGACCCCAGGTCCTTTGCTCTTTGCTATATTGTGTTCCAAGACCTGTGGTCCTTTAATGTTTCTGCTGCTAGGTCTTGTGTAATTCTAATTGTGCCACCATCATATTTAAATTGTTTTAATCTTGATGCTTTTAACATTTTATCCTTGAGCTGGGGGTTTCAGAACTTGACTATGATATTCCTATGAGTTTTCCTCATAGGTTCTCTTTTAAGTGGTGTTCAATGATGTTTTTTTTTTTCTATTTCTACTTCCCTGCCTTGTTCTAATGCTTCAAGGAAATTTACTTTAATTATTTCTGTATTATTGCATCAAGATTCTTTTTTTATCATAACTTTCAGTTAATCTGATTATTTTTATATTTTTTCTTCCTCATTCTCCAAATCTGTTCCTTTTTCTAATACATTTCACCTTCTCTTTTATTTTTTCATTATTCATGTTTTGTTTAAATATTTTTTGATCTTTTATAATTTTCCTGGCCTCACTTTGCCCAATTTCTAATTTCCAAGGTGTCATTTTCCTCCTTGAGATTCTGGATATCCTTTTGTAATTTGTTGACTTTCTTTTCATACCCTTTTTATTTCTTGGATTTTGCAATCATCTGATTTTAGGATTGCAAATCATTTGATTTTAAAATCTTTTTTAAGATCTTTTATAAATTCTTTTTAGGCAAGTGACCATTTGACTTTGCTCTTGGAGGGTTTCTTTACTTCAGTATCCTCCTCCGAAGATGAACTCCGGTCTTCTCTATTCCTGTAATAGCTTTCTATGGTTGGCTTCTTTCTCCTTTGCCTGTACATTTTTTGTGGTAATAGCTTAATTTTTGTAATCATCTCTAGCCCTGGGGTATGAGAAATGGTGCCTCTTGCCCCAAATCGTCAGTTCTCCCCTCTAGCCTGGAACCAAAGCCAAACCTCCAACCTCCTGTAAGTGCCCACAGCCAGGGGCTTTCTGCCCCACTGCTACTGAATTCACTGGGTGTGTGCTTGTTCCTTCTTGCCCCCATGGCTCTTTGAAGCACAGCTAGGTCTGGTTATTCTCATTAGCAGAGGTTCCCTCAATCTTCCTGGGCTCAAATGCATGACTCCTCTCACTATCCTAGGGTGAAATCTTCCAGTGGCTGGGTCCAAGGCTGCTCTTCAAACCAAATAACCCCAGGGCTTGCTGCTAGTGGTTAAAATGGAACCTACACTGGAAGTGTTTACTCTTCTCAGATACCAAACCTATTCCTGGGATTTTTCTTCAGATCTTCTCAAACTGTCCCAGGAAGATCCTGGTTATGATCCTATTCTTCTTTGTCTCCATCCACCCTTTGTTTGCCCTAAGATATTATTTTAACTCTTTTGTGGGGGAAAATCTTGAGAGCTTCAAATTTTCTGACCTACCCTGTCATCTTCTCAGAATTCTCTCCATAATCATCTTTTTATTATACCACATTATGGAAAGGCTTCTTTTATTCCATAAATTAAAAATAAACTAATATTTTTTTTAGGTTTTTGTTTGCTTGTTTAACTTACCAATCATAATCCTTTTATTTGTGCACTTGATACCATCTCCTTTTGTAGTGTTCTTTTGATCATTATAGCTCTTTTTTATCTATAGTTCTTCCATTAGTTTCTTCCAAGCTTCGTATAAAACATGTCCGACTCTCCCTCATACTTAAAAACAAGGAATAAGTCACTTTATCATTACATCCCCTCCAGCTATCATCCTGTAATTCTCACTTTCACATTCAGACTTACAGAATGACTACTCTATAATAGCTGTCTCTGTTTTTTTTTTTTTTTGGTTTGTTTTTTTTTTGCCTCTTTTTAAAATATATTTAGTTTTCAGCATTGATTTTCACAATAGTTTGATTTACAAATTTTCTCCCCATTTCCAACCTCCCCCCACTCCAAGATGGCATATATTCTGGTTGCCCTGTTCCCCAGTCAGCCCTCCCTTCTGCCACCCCACTCCCTTCCCATCCCCTTTTCTCTTCCTTTCTTGTAGGCCCAAATAAATTTCTACGCCCCATTGCATGTGTATCTTATTTTTTAGTTGTATGCAAAAACTTGTTTTTTTGTTTTTGAACCTCTGTTTTTAAAAATTTGAATTCCAAATTCTCTCCCCTTGTACTTTCCTACCCACCCTCCCTAAGAAGTCAAGCAATTCAACCTAGGCCACATGTGTATCATTATGTATAACCCTTCCACAATACTCATGCTGTGAAAGACTAGCTGTATTTTGCTCCTTCCTGACCTATCCTCCTTTATTGAATTTTCTCCCTTGACTCTGTCCCATTTTGAAAGTGTTTGTTTTTGATTATCTCCACCCCCATATGCCTTCCCTTCTATCATCCCTCCCTTTTTTATCTTCTTCCTCCTCCTTTCCTGTGGGGTAAGATACCCAATTGAGTATGTATGGTATTCCCTCCTCAGGTCAAATCTGATGAGAGCAAGATTCACTCATTCCCCCTCACCTGCCTTCTCTTCTCTTCCTACAGAACTGCTTTTTCTTGCCACTTTTATGCAAGATAATTTAGCCCATTCCATCTCTCCCTATCTCCCTCTCTCAATATATTCCTCTCTCATCCCTTAATTTGATTTAATTTCTTTTAGATATCTTCCCTTCAGCTTTAACTCACCCTGTACCCACTCTCTCTCTCTCTCTCTCTCTCTCTCTCTCTCTCTCTCTCTCTCTCTCTCTCTCCACATACATATATACATACATATACACTCACATATACATATATATAGACATACACACACACACACACACACACACACACACACACACACATATATATATATAAATACATATTCTCTTCAGCTACTCTAATACTGAGGTCTCATGAATCAAACACATCATCTTTCAATGTAGGAATGTAAACAAAATAGTTCAACTTTAGTAAATTCCTTGCAATTTTTTTTCTTGTTCTTTTTCTTGATTACCTTTTCATGCTTCTCTTGATTCTTGTGTTTGAAAGTCAAATTTACTATTCAGCTCTGGTCTTTTCACTGAGAAAGCTTGAAAGTCCTCTATTTTATTGAAAATCCATATCTTGCTTTGGAGCATGATACTCAGTTTTAATCTTAGCTCCATTGACCTCCAGAATATCGTATTCCAATCCCTTCGATCTCTTAATGTAGAAGCTGCTAGATCTTGGGTTATTCTGATTGTGTTTGCACAATACTCAAATTGTTTCTTTCTGGCTACTTGCAGTATATTCTCCTTGATCTGGGAGCTCTGGTATTGGCAACAATATTTCTAGGAGATTTCTTATTGGGATCTATTTGAGGAGGTGATTGGTGAATTCTTTCAATTTCTATTTTGCCCTGTGGCTCTAGAATATCAGAGCAGTTCTCCTTGATAATTTATTGAAAGATGATATCTAGGCTCTTTTTTTGATCATGGCTTTCAGGTAGTCCAATAATTTTTAAATTATATATCCTGGATCTATTTTCCAGGTCAGTGGTTTTTCCAAGGAGATATTTCACATTGTCCTCCATTTTTTCATTCCTTTGTTTCTGTTTTATAATACCTTGATTTCTCATAAAGTCACTAGCTTCCACTTGCTCCAATCTAATTTTTAAGGTAATATTTTCTTCAGTGGTCTTTTGGAACTCCTTTTCCATTTGGCTAATTCTGCCTTTCAAGGCATTCTTCTCCTCATTGGCTTTTTGGAGCTCTTTTGCCATTTGAGTTAGTCTATTTTTTAAGGTGTTGTTTTCTTCAGTATGTTTTTCAGTATTTTTCGGGGTCTCCTTTAGCAAGTCATTGCTAAATTTAAAATGCTGTTTTTCATGGTTTTCTCACATCCTTCTCATTTCTCTTCCCAATTTCTCCTCTACTTCTCTAACTTGCTTTTCCAAATCCTTTTTGAGCTCTTCCATGGCCTGAGACCAGTTCATGTTTTTCTTAGAGGCTTTTGTTGTAAGCTCCTTGACTTTGTTGACTTCTTCTGGCTGTATGTTTTGGTCTTCTTTGTTACCAAAGAAAGCTTCCAAAGTCTGAGACTGAATCTGGGTGCATTTTCACTGCCTGGCCATGTTCCCAGCCAACTTACTTGACCCTTGAGTTTTTCAGCAGGGTATGACTGCTTGTAGAGTACAGAGTACTGTGTTCCCAGCTTAGGGGGATGCACCAGCTCTGCCAGACCACCACTCCTCCTTCCTCAAGAATCCCCAACCCGGACTGGACTTAGATCTTCAGCAGGCTGTGCACTCCCACCCTGATCCACCACTTAATTCCTCCCACCAGGTGGGCCTGGGGCCAGAAGCAACTGCATCTCTAGTTCTGTAGCTGCCCCAACTCTGCTGCCCCTGGGGCAGTGGCTGAACCACCAACTCCTTCTTACATTCTGTCCCCAGCAGCTTTTCCCACTAACCTTCTCTGTTGTCTTTGGTGTTTGTGGGTTGAGAAGTCTAGCAATTGCTGCATCTCACTGATTCAGGGTGCTAGAGCACCTTCCGCCCAGCTCCTAGTCTGGTTGGTCTGTGCCACCCACCCTGGGCTCTGCTCTGCTCCGCTCCACTCTGCTCCCAGCTCCATGCAGGATAGACCTCACCCAGAGACCATCCAGGCTGTCCTGGGCTAGAGCCCTGCTTCCCTGCACTATTTTGTGGGTTGTGCAGATCTAGAATTGGTTCAGAGCCATTTTTTATAGGGTTTTGGAGGGACATGGCGGGGAGCTCATGCTAGTCCCTGCTTTCCAGCCACCATCGTGGCTCCCAGCTGTCTCTGTTTTTCTAAAAAAATCAAGCTCATATCCTTATGGTATTAGTTCTGATCCCACTATTTGACTGAAAATGCTGTGTCTAAAATTGACTTTATACTGAGCAAAACCTTTGTTGATAGCATTCTACCTCACTTTGTCCTTTATCCTTTTTCAAACTGTGTTGAACTGTTATATGTATACGTTACAGTGCCCTCAGAGGAAGGTGAACTTGAGGTTAAGGTCTGTTTCATTTGTTGTCCCTTCTCCAGTACTTACTCGAGTTTTGTAAAAGTCACTTACCAATTTATCTTTCCTTGGTTTCCTGGTTATTTTATTTGTTTTTTCCTCTACTTATCAACTACTCTTTAGGATATCTATTTGTTATTGCTATTTCCTCTTTTGTTTTAAGTATGTTATTTGTTTGATATTTTCATTCATTTCCTTGAGATTTTCCATTTTGTTAGAATATAGGCAGTTATTTGTCACATACACATGTAAAAAGACAAACACATGCACCATAAAGATTAATTTAAAATAAAGGACAAGTTATACAGGATGGGGATGGCCATATGGTTTTTTACCTCCATTAGTCTCATGAATCCAAAATTGACATAGTCAATAATCTGTTTCAAAATTTGTAAGTATCATGCTTTCTGAAAATTTTCCTGATTTTTTTCTCATCAGCTATAATGATTTCCTTCTCATTTAAAAAAAATGGTATGTCACATTCCTCTTTAAATGAAATTAAATTACTGCTATCTTTATTAGGCCTTTAAATACATGTTTTGTTTTTCAATTCAAATTCTAAAAAAAATCAGTTCCTTTCATTTCATATTTAGTTTTCAAAGTGTTTACTTTTGTTCTTATTTGGAGATTATGTTTCTTTTTTTCCTTTTTAAAAATAAACTGAATACTCAATTAATACATTCTCTCTTTTTGCTCATTTATGAAAATAATTTTCCAGTAAGAATTGATTTCATTGTCTTTCATACATTTCGATATCTTGCTAAATCTGAACATTCATTTTTGGAAACTTAAAAAAGCTCTATCAGAAATGTTACTAATTAATGATTTAAAGGATTTTCATAGATACTTGGACCACACAAAACTTAAAAGAGCTCTATGATGCAATTATTGAAAAACATCTTGGAAATATTAGCTAGGATTTTTAATGATATGTCATAATATATCTCAATTGAATACCCTTAGAAGTTAATTGCTTAGGGATCTATTATCTGAAAAAAATGTACTTAAAGCTTCAAGTGAATGTAAAAATTCCTGTCAAGAGAGACCAACATAAAGATGTTTTTAGAAACATTGATTGGATTTATTTCCTGTCCTTAGTGCTGGGAAAGAACCTGGCAGAGAAAAAACCCCAAAAAACAAGATATAAAGTCACTATAATAACAATTCTTGCTGCTGGCAGATATATTTTATATGGTAGCCATAGTCCAATCTTCCTGAAATAAACTTGTGATGCAAAAATAAAGAAAAGGAAAAAAAAATAAGGTATATTTCAATTGAAAGAAGCTGACTTTAATTCTTTACTTACAAAACTTAACAATCTAGATAGGGTTTTATTATGAAAAATTGTCATGTACATTATTGAGTCACTGTACTGCAATGCAGAAAATAAAATGGGATAATTTTTGATAATTAATTAATTTGATCTTGAAAAGGAACTGGCTCAGCTTTTACAGGAAATACTTAAAACATTCATATTTAGTTAGATGATTTATTTTTGCTTTAAGACTATCATATTAATGCTTAACATCGCTATGATATTTGATAGTCTGTGTGATATCATTGGTGTGGAGAATACCTCTTCCACTGAAAAATTTAGTGATAAAAGATGCTAAAAAGACTAAGAGGAATATACAATTCATCCCAGCAATCAAGGTTGTCCCAACCAAAGAAAGATGATTTTTGGGAAGAGATATTATGCTAGTTTGTCTTTAACATGCTTTCCATGAGAGAGAAAAATATGAAGTAATATTAGAAACAGAGTGAAAGTCATACTGTGGAAGGCAAGGTAATCGGAGATGTTTATATTTTGTCATAGAGGCAAGAGGGAGACAGTAATTTTTAATAAGAGAGAGTGTCATGGATAATTTTTCTTTCCTTTGTCCTAGGAATATTAGTTTGGCAGTTGTGTGGAAGATGTTGGGAAGTAGGGAACCAATCAGGAGACTCTTGAGAGAGTTCAGGTGAGAGATGATGAGGACCTGAAATTAGATGGTGATGATTTGAGTAGAATAAAAGTGGTGGAGGATATAAGTGATGTTGAGAAAATATAGAATTAAGAATATTACATCTAGAATACATATATAGAAAGTTTTTAGTGGGTTATACTAAATATTGCATTTCCCTAATATTTTCTGCCAAAAACTAAAGAGAAAATGAGACAAATGGTAACTGATGCTGTATAACAAAAATGAATAATAGTTTAGCTCTCATTGTCAATTTTCTAATTTGTTTTTTTATGTGCTGAGGATATTTATTTTAAGTATTTCCCATATTAGCTTGCAAGACTCTAAATGGTTGAAATTAACTAATAAATTCCTCATTCAAATGTTCTTTCATTTTATTTTATGCTCCCTACTATAAAACAAAATAGGACATAGACTTCAATTGGACAAGCTTTCATTAAGTACTTATTGTATTCATAGAATTTTGATGACCATTGACAATAAATTAAAAAAATACTCCCCTGATCTTAAAGTGATTGTATTCTACTGAATGTATACAAAATTTACAGATATTAGCAAATGCAATAAATTTGAAGGAGAGAATGATAACAACTAGTGGGAGCAGGAAAGGATTACTATAAAAAGGAGTACCACTGTTCATCCCTGAAGAAAGCTGATGACTCTAAGATTTAGAGGAAGGGAAAGAGAATCTTTCAAGCATGGGAGAGAGAAAAAATGTTGTAAGGCACAAAGATAGGAAATTTATTGCTCATTTGGGAGAAATAGTGAGTACTAGAGAGCAGTTTGAAATGGAATGTAGATAATATAAAAAAAGTCTACAAGATAAGCATTATTGTCAACCAATTGCCCCACATGGGGCTGGATAAGCCCCCCTAGCTAAACACCAAGGCACTCAGAAGGAGAGATAGGGGAAATCACCTTCCAGTCAAACTACCACCAAAATGTTGACTACTTTCTCCCCTGAGACCCTAATGAAGACACTTCAGAATCCTAAAATTAATAGCTTTTAGAATTTTAGCATCCCCTAAATCAACAGATTTAGTTCTTGCTCAAATCCGCTAAGCATCATTGAGCAGAAAAAATATCACTGTGGAGGTGCTAAACTTCCTCATTGTCACCAGTAACAACTTCAGATCAATAGCTAGTCAGATAAGCACAGGAGCCATGGGAGTGGCAGCACTGTCCAGATCAACAGCCTTACCTCACAGGTGTCACCTGGGAAAGCAACTCCTGTGGAGAAGGGGCCAGCTCTACCCATCCATTTCCAATGAAATGTCACATACTGGGGCACTTAAGCCACCCTAACTAAAGCAGCAGGTCACTATGAGGGAGAGATGAAGTTTGCACCAAGCACACCAAATCATCATGACCACCTTGGATTTTAATATTGCCAGCTTAGTACACTAAGGCTGGCTTATTGTTCCTCATACATGAAGAGAACCAAAATTACATCCCTCTGTTGGAGTCGATCTACACTGTATCCAACTGTGGCTGTTCAGACCAACATGAGCTCAAAAGCCCCTACTGTAGGTTGGACAAAAATAGCCCGTATGAACACTTGGAATGGAGCATCTCACATGTTGTATGAGATAAGGATGGAAGAGGTCCTAATTTCCTTTACAACAGAATATGCAGTTAAAACATTGCCACCTACTCTTTGTAATGTAACCCTGAAATTAAGAAACTGGGGAATAGCTATGCCTATTTTTTGGTGTTTATAGCCATCATCCTGGGAAATACCTCCTGAGGAGATGTCGCCTGACAATTGCTCCTAAATATGTAACAACCACAGGTACTTAAGACACCAGAAAGAAAATTCTTACTATATGAGTCCTTGGAAAACAGTTCAACATTAGAAATTGATATTTTATTAGTAGAAATGAAATTAAAGAAAAAAAAACATTTATCATCTGCTTTGTCACTATATCCTAAGGACTGTGAAACATTTCCATCTAAATTGTGGCTGATAAGTTCCACCTGTGTTGTCTCCCCCATTGAAACAAGGTCTGTCTTAACTTTCCTATTTGTGTACCCAGCACTTTGCACAGTGCCTTGAACATAGTAAATAATGAATCAATACCTTATTCATTAATTAATTCATTTATGTATAGAAAGGTAAGAATGAAAATGAAGCATTTACAAAAGTATGCAAATATTAAACTGAGGACTTTGAATTTTATCCTCCAAGAAAAGGGAGCTACTGAAGATTACATAGAAGTGATGGTCAGATTGTTGCCTTAGGAAGATTATTTTGGCAGTTACATGGAAGATGGATTGAAGAGTGGAAAAGTCTGGAAACAAGGAAAATAATTCAGAGAATGTTGCAACAGTCCTCAGAAGAGGTGTTTGTGAATTATAAGATAGCTGAATAACTGAAATTGCCATTTAATAACTTATCCATCCCTTTTGTATACTATAAGGAATCACATATTCCTTCAATCCGTGGTGGTGTTGGGCACAGAGATCAACATGGTTGTACTTTTTTATCTATATGCCCAGGTGACAGATCTGTGAGCTTGTATCTGGATGTTCCCAAAATCTTCCTCTCTTCTTCAGAATTTCTTGGTGCCTAATGCTTAGGTATCTTCAGAGTTATGATTGTCTTCCCTTGTAATTGTTTATCTCTAGAGATATTATTAATATCAGTTTCTTCATTACTCTTGTATGATCCTCAGTGTCCCTCACCTTTCCAAGCACTCCCCAGGTCCATCAGTGATTTGATCAGTTGGTGCTCTTCTCTCCAAACCTCTAGATGGCAGCTCATCTAAATATCATTCCTGTCTCACCAGTGTCATACTGGCTACAGGGATGATGTCCAGATCTTCCAGAAGTAATGATTTTAAAGACCTTGCTCATTGTACAGTTGTAGTAAAGTGTTCAGTAAATGTTATACAACTCATTCACACTTATACTTCCTCCCTCTTGCTTTCAAACAAATAATGATAGAATGTCTATTAGTATTCCCTAGGGAATGCAGCAAGTTTTTATATAACTCAAGATACCAACCTAGAATATAGTGTAGTACACATCACTCCTTCCTCTTGGAGATGAAAATTGAGTTAAAATTGATGTAAGCTAAAGATTCTCAATGGCAGAAGTGAGGGAAGAATGTATTCTAAGGATGGAAGAAACTTAAACAGAGATGCTAAGATGGGGAAGTCATGTGTCTGAGGAACTTGACATAAGGTACAAATTGTATTTTCTGTATCTTTCAAAAGGTACATATTGATTCCAAAATCCTGGGTATTGCATTTACTTCTCCTAAATAAACACAATATTTAAACTTAACAACAGCTATGGTTTACATCTCCAAATTGCACAAAAAGAGAAAAGTAATAAACAAAGAGCAGTTTCCAAATTCACTTATAATTACACTTATATTTGAAAATAAAAGTTTAATTTACTTTTAGATTGAAATTTCTAATTAGATTTAAAATAGTTTGAGATTAAATACTGTGTGAAATTCAGGGAACTATTTAAAATGAGCATGTTGAACCTTTTCTTTCTGCTTCATTAAAGAAATTATAGTTCACTGATTGCAGGTGAAACAAAAAAATAAATCTCAGATCATTTATATTTAGGGTAAACAGCTAAAGAGGGAAGAAAATTAACTAATTATATGCCTTATAAAGAATCTAAATACCCTTGTATTTCTGCTTAAAGAATTTTCTAGACTTATACTTGTAAGAATGGGTTTAATGATTTGAATTCTTCTATAGGAGTGGGGACAATTGCCCTATAGACCTATGAACTTTCAGGTATTATATATTATTTATATTATTTTCATATATTGCATACTATTTCATATGCTTCTATGAAATTGGAAACTATAACTCAAGGAGAGAAAGATTTGAACAAAGATACTAAATAGCAGATATTAACAAGGGAAGAATTATATTAAGAAACTAAAACTACCGATCATGTATGAAGAGAAATCTTTGATTAACAGAAGAGTATTTAAACTATATAAAATCATTCTTGATCTTAGAATTCTCATGTCCCAAGTTTCTGAGCTGTATAATCAGGCTCTTTGAAAGCTAAATTTGAGACTGATATGCAGGTGAAATCCCTAAGAAGTCTTAAAGAAATTAAACTGCAGACTGCGAAGAGTAAATGAAATTATACTGAAAAATGGTTACTATTCATACTAAAATATTTTAGAGTTTTTCTGATAGCAGAAAGAAATAAGTGACTTTGGTTAGCAAAAGCCTAAGAATTAAATTTTAGGGTGAAAACAGAGCACTTTTATTGACTGAGATGTGAAAATTGCTATGGTAACACTACAAATAAAAAAGTAAAACAAAATAATGATTTAAAATATTATAAACACAATATCTACCTTAAAAATCATTGGTCTGAAATGAAAAAAAAGCCTCAGCCAATAAAAAGCACACATGGGTAAACTGAAGGTAAGCAGTAGAAAAAAATGACCAGGGAAATAATGAATGAAAGAAAATCAGGAGAAATAGATAGGAAGTAACTCATTATCATGCTAGCTTTGATGGATTTATGTGGTAGAATTATTCAATTGAAATACTTACAAACTATTTATCAAATAGTTAAATGAAGTCTTTCAGCACTGGTACATCAGTATTAGGCCTGAGAAACAGAATACCCATGGAACAAGTTCATGTCTTAAAACCATTGCATCAAATACAATAATATGCATATAAATATTTCACAAATACATACAAATTTTTTTTTGAAAAATTGAGTTCCAGATTCTCTCCCTTCCTGTTGCCCTCCATGCTCAAGAAAACATGAAATTTGATATAAATTATACATATGGAATCATACAGTATAGGCTTACTGCCTATGGTATCCTATAATTTATTTGAGTTTACCTTTAAGAATTTTGATGCTCTTCCAGGAACCAAGATGGCAGAGTAAGCAGTAAGTTGCTGTAACACTCCCATATTCACCTCCAAACAACCACAAAATAGTGGCCCAGAACTAATCCTGGAACAGCTGAAGCAGCAGAAAGATAGCACTGGATAAGTCTTTTTTCTTGACCTGGGAAAATTGGAGGATCTACAAGAAAGGTCCATTTCACTCAGGCAAAAAGGGTACAAAGTCTAAGACAGGAAATGTCCCAACAAGCAACAGAAAACCAGTGGGAGATACTGAGCCCCAGTGCAGTGGAGTAGGCAAACACCAATGCCAGGGCCCCCATGTGCCTTAGTATATCTAGGTGAACCAGCAGAACCGTCTCTGAGAACCACAACATGCTTCAGCACAGAAGCTGGGGTGGGGATGCCTCTGGGTGTGGGTTCCAATTCCAGGCAAGAGGAGAGAAATGAAGGAGGATCTGAGGCCAGAAGTACCATCACCCATACTCTAGGACTTTAATATTTTTTTAAATGAGCAGGGAAAGGAGAAAAAAATCAACCATAGAAAGTTATGGGAACAGGGAAGACTGAGCTTCATCTTCAGAGTAGGATATCAAAGCAAAAAGAAGCCTCTTCTACCCCAAAGAGTAATATCAAATGGTCACCTGCCCAAAAGGCTTCACACAAGAATTTTAAAAAGACTTTAAAGATCAAATGAGAATAATCAAGGAATTTTTTTTTTGAGTTCTTTTTTTTTTAAATGCAATTTATTTATTTAACATATTTGGTTTTCAGCATTGATTTTCACAACAGTTTGAATTACAAATTTTCTCCCCATTTCTGCCCTCCCCCCCCACTCCAAGATGGCTTATATTCCAGTTGCCCTGTTCCCCAGTCAGCCCTCCCCTCTATCACCCCCCTCCCCTCTCATCCCCCTTTCCCTTCCTTTCTTGTAGGGCAAGATAAATTTCTACACCCCATTGCCTGTATATCTTATTTTTTAGTTGCATACAAAAACTTTTTTTGTTTTTGAACATCTGATTTTAAAACTTTGAGTTCCAAATTCCCTTCCCTCTTCCCTTCCCACCAACCCTCCCTAAGAAGTTGAGCAATTCAACCTAGGCCACACATGTATTATTATGTATAACCCTTCCACAATACTCATGTTGTGAAAGGCTAACTACATTTTGCTCCTTCCCAACCGATCCCGCTTTATTGAATTTTCTCCCTTGACCCTGTCCCCTTTCCAAAGTGTTTGTTTTGATTACCTCCACCCCCATCTGCCCTCCACTCCATCATCCCCCTGCCTTTTATTTATTTTTTTTATCTTCCTCCCTCTTCTTTCCTGTGGGGTAAGATACCCAACTGAGTATGTATGGTATTCCCCCTCAGGCCAAATCTGATGAGAGCAAGGTTCACTCATTCCCCTCTCACCTGCCCTCTCCCCTCCTCCCATAGAACTGCTTCTTCTTGCCACCTTTATGCGAGATAATCCACCCCATTCTATCTCTCCCTATCTCCCTCTCTCAGTATGTTACTCTCTCATCCCTTAATTTCATTTTATTTCTTTTAGCTATCTTCCCTTCATCCTCAACTCACCCTGTGTCTGCTCTCTCTCTTTTACATATATATATATACACATACATACATATACACATAGATACATACATACATACACATTCACTTATATATATATACATAAACATATATATATATATGCATATATATATATATGCATATTCCCTTCAACTACCCTAATACTGAGGTCTCATGAATCATACTCATCATCTTTCCATGTAGGAATGTAAACAAAACAGTTCAACTTTAGTAAGTCCCTTGCAATTTCCGTTTCTTGATTACCTTTTCATGCTTCTCTTGATTCTTGTGTTTGAAAGTCAAATTTTCTATTCAGTTCTGGTCTTTTCACTGAGAAAGCTTGAAAGTCCTCTATTTTATTGAAAATCCATATTTTGCCTTGGAGCATGATACTCAGTTTTGCTGGGTAGGTGATTCTAGGTTTTAATCCTAACTCCATTGACCTCCGGAATATCGCATTCCAAGCCCTTCGATCTCTTAATGTAGAAGCTGCCAGATCTTGGGTTATTCTGATTGGGTTTCCACAATACTCAAATTGTTTCTTTCTGGCTGCTTGCAGTATTTTCTCCTTGATCTGGGAGCTCTGGAATTTGGCAACAATATTCCTAGGAGATTTCTTTTTGGGATCTATTTGAGGAGGCGATCGATGGATTCTTTCAATTTCTATTTTGCCCTGTGGCTCTAGAATATCAGGGCAGTTCTCCCTGATAATTTCCTGAAAGATGGTATCTAGGCTCTTTTTTTGATCATGGCTTTCAGGTAGTCCAATAATTTTTAAATTATCTCTCCTGGATCTATTTTCCAGGTCAGTGGTTTTTCCAAGGAGATATTTCACGTTGTCTTCCATTTTTTCATTCCTCTGGTTCTGTTTTATAATATCCTGATTTCTCATAAAGTCACTAGCTTCCACTTGCTCCAATCTAATTTTTAAAGTAGTATTTTCTTCAGTGGTCTTTTGGACCTCCTTTTCCATTTGGCTAATTCTGCCTTTCAAGGCCTTCTTCTCCTCATTGGCTTTTTGGAGCTCTTTTGCCATTTGAGTTAGTCTGTTTTTTAAGGTGTTGTTTTCTTCAGTGTATTTTTCAGTATTTTTTTGGGTCTCCTTTAGCAAGTCATTGACTTGTTTTTCATGGTTTTCTCGCATCCTTCTCATTTCTCTTCCCAATTTTTCCTCTACTTCTCTAATTTGCTTTTCCAAATCCTTTTTGAGTTCTTCTATGGCCTGGGGCCAGTTCATGTTTTTCTTGGAGGCTTTGGTTGTAGGCTCTATGACTTTGTTGTCTTCTTTAGACTGTATGTTTTGGTCTTCTTTGTCACCAAAGAAAGAATCCAAAGTCTGAGACTGAATCTGGGCGCATTTTCGCTGCCTGGCCATATTCCCAACCAACTAACTTGACCCTTGAGTTTTTCAGTGGGGTATGACTGCTTGTAGATTACAGAGTTCTATGTTCTACGTTTGGGGGGGAGGTGCCAGCTCTGTCAGAGCCTCACTCCTCCTTCCCCAAGGACCCCCAGTCCAGACTGGGCTTAGATCTTCGGCAGGCTGTGCACCCCTGCTGTGATCCGCCACTTAATTCCTCCCACCAGGTGGGCCTGGAGCCGGAAGTAACAACAGCTGTAGCTGCCCCACCTCCACTGCCCCCGGGGCTGGAAGCAGAACCGCGAACTCCTTCCACTCCCGCAGCTTTTCCCACTAACCTTCTCCGCAGTCTTTGGTGTTTGTGGGTCGAGGGGTCTGGTAACTGCTGCAGCTCACATATTCAGGGCGCTAGGGCCCCCTCCGCCCGGCTTCTGGTCTGGATCTTCCACGCCGCTCAGGCTGGGCTCTGCTCCACTCCGTTCCCAGCTCCCAGCTCCGTGTGGTATAGAGCTCACCCAGAGACCATCCGGGCTGTCCTGGGCTGGAGCCCTGCTTCCCTCTGCTGTTCTGTGGGTTCTGCCATTCTAGAATTGGTTCAGAGCCATTTTTATAGGTTTTTGGAGGGACTCAGGTATGGAGCTCACTCTAGTCCGTGCTTACCAGCCGCCATCTTCATGATCAAGGAATTTTAAAAAAATAAGAACAATTTAAAAATTATGAAAAGAAAGTTAACCAACTGGAAAAGGAGATCTGGAATCTTAAGGAAGAAAATGACTCCCTAAAAATTACAATTGGGCAAGAGGAAACCAGGAAAGTTATGAGAGCAAGGAAAAAAATAAACAAAACATAAAGAATGAAAAAAATAGAAAATAATGTGAAGCATCTCATATGAAAAACAACTGATCTGGAGAACAGATCAAGAAGAGAAAACAAGAGTAATCAGACTACCTGAAAGCTATAGTAAAAAAAATAGTATTCTGATACAATAATGCAAGAAATAATTAAAGAAGTTTGTCTTGAATTGTTAGAACAAGACAGGAAAGTAGAAAAAGAAAAAAAATCCACTAAAAACCACCTAAAAAAGATCCTACAAGGAAAACTTAGAAGGATATCATAGCAAAATTCTGAAATCCTCAGCTCAGGGACAAAATTTTACTAACAGTAAGAAAAAGTTAAATGTTGTGGAGTCACAATTAAAATTACCCAAGACCTAGCAGAAGCTACACTAAAAGACCACAGGTCTGGGACAAGTGTATGTCAAAGAGCCAAAGATATCATACCTAGAAAAATAAGCATAATCCTGAATGTAAAAAGCACATGCAACAAATTGCCAGACTTTTAGGATTTTATCACAGAAAGACTCAATGGATTTGCCATACAAGATCAAAGAGATTTCCCTTTCCTGTTTATCTTTTCATGATTCTCTTAAATCTTGTATTTGAAAGTCAAATTTTCTATTTAGCTCTGCTCTTTTTGTCAAGAATGCTTGAAAGTCCTCTATTTAATTGAGTATCCATTTTTTTCCCCTGAAGGATTATACTCAGTTTTGCTGGGTAGGTGATTCTTGGTTTTAATCCTAGCTCCTTTCCCCTCCAGAATATCATATTATAAGCTGTATGATCCTTCAATGTAGAAGCTGCTAAATCCTGATTGTGTTTCCACAATACTTGAATTGTTTCTTTCTGGATGCTTGCAACGTTTCCTCCTTGACCTGTAAACTCTGGAATTTGACTACAATATTGTTAGGAGTTTTTCTTTTGGGATCTCTTTCAGGAGGTGGTTAGTGAATTCTTTCCATAGTCATTGCTTCCATTTGCTCCATTCTTATTTTTAAGAAATTATTTTCTTCAATGAGATTTTGGACCTTTTTTTCATTTGACCAATAGTGCTTTTGAAGACATTCTTCTCTTCATCAGCTTTTTGGAACTCTTTTGCCATTTGAGTTAGTCTATTTTAAGGTGTTATTTTTTTCTGTATTTTGGGTCTCCTTTACCAAGCTGATGACTCACTTTTCATCCCACTTTTCCCTGACCCTTTGAAATTGCAATTAATAACTGCTCTTTGGGGCACCTGATGTTTTGGAACCAGAAATGACTTTGCTCCTCCAAGTCCCTGGTCTTTTGGGACTAGATGTGTACTATTCCTTAAAGTTACCAATCTTTTTTTATTAAATATGTTGCTGTGTAGCATTGCTTCTGCTCCCTCTTGACTAAAAGTACTACTCTCCACTCTTGAATTATGACCCAGAATTGGGTATGGACAATGAAGTTGCAAACATTTGCCCCTCAAGTCTGTCACTCTGTCTTGACTAAAAAATGCTCTTATTTGCTCTTGAACTGTAACCCAGAAAGAGGTACAGGCAATGGAGTTGCTACACAGTGTCTACTTTTGCTTCCAGTGTTAGCACAGGGGTCTTCTGTTACCACTTTTTGACCAGGTCCTAAGTCCGTTTACCATCTCTGACTTGAGGGCTCCTGAAGCTCCTGCTGCTGCTTATGCTGCCACCACCTGGGGCCATTGCTAGTATTTCATCCAGTCCTGTGTCATAGATCTTTCTTTCCAACCTCCAAAGCTGTCTGGGGTTGGAAGAATTTCTCACTCTGACCTTTTGTTTGCTCTGCCATTCTAAAAGTCAATTTGAAATCTAATTTTAAAGTTGCTTGGAGGACGATGTTGGGACACCTAAGCTGATTGCTTCCTCTTCTCTGCCATCTTGTCTTTGCCGCAGAAGTCCATTATGCAGTCTTTGTCAGGCAGAATGAAACCATTCCTCTCACTGGTCACATACTTTAAAATGTGTTCTTTGACGATATATAGTTCATTACTTGGAATTAATTCTTCATTCAAAAAGCATTCTATGAATATACTTTCCAGCATAATAAAATAAACCGGTTATTAGATTGTTTTTATACACTTATGTAAAAGGATTTGAAATATCTCTACCATCACAACCAACACCCACACCTACACACACATGCAAACATATGGTTTCAAACTACCTTCAATTCAATGCACAATAAGAAAATTTCCTCTTATAACTTCATCTGGTCATATCAATTTTCATTAGGAGCTAAAGTTTGTCCTTAGTTGGCCAGGACGAAAAAGTTTATCCTCCTTTCCTATGGATCTCTCTCTTCCTTCTTTTCTCTCTCCTTCACTCCCTCTCTTCTTCCATTCTTCCTTTTCTCCCTTGCTTCCTTCTTACCTTTTTTACATCCTTCTTTTTTCTTTCTTCCTTCCTTCTTCCTTTCATTCATTTTTCTTTTCTAATTATTAGTCCTGGACTCCGAAGAGATTGGTTTGATTAAAAAAGATAAGACTTGTATGTATGTATACACACATACACATATATACACACCTATAAACTCATATGAGTATATATTAATTCATGTACATATTGTCTGAAGTGAGTATTTTTTCTTCAATGGTAAATCTGTGAAATTAATGTATGCACTACTTGATGTATAAGATTGTTATACGATAAATACTGTGTAAATGGACTAAACCTGAGCTGTTGTTCAGAACCTGGTACAGCAAACATATATTTTTTTCTCTCTTTAGGGGAATGCACTGATCTTTATTGTTACAAATATAGCAGAAAGAGAGAATATAAATCTCTACTATAACCCATTTACAAGTGTTATGAACTATAACTGACAAACTGGAGTGGTCTGTTATCAATATTTCTTCACAATACATCTTTTAGAAAACTGGTTTTAACTACAATTGTGTTGTTTGGATTCAAACATAACTAATAGACTTTCAAGTCAAGTCAGGCAGTAAACAATATACTTTTCAAGTAATATAAATAATTTAAAAGGATGGCATTATCATAGTAATAATTCTTCCAGCACCCAATTTTCCTTCCAAATTGGTCCAATTTCTGATCTTACACACAGCATTCCATCTCTGATCTTACTCTCTAGCTTTCTACAGCCTATTCTCCCTGTCTGGAATAGAATCCCTCCTCACCTTTGTGTCATAGAATTACCACCTTCCTTCTAAGGTTAGCTCAGGTGAAGCCATCCAAAGCAGGCCTTTCTTGATCCCTCCAATTGCTAATGGTTCACTTCCTCTGCCTCCTGAAAATACATCATATTTATTTTTTTGTATTTTTTAAACTTACTTACATAGCTTCTCCCATTAGAATATAAATATTTTATGGACAAGAACTATTTCTGTTTATGGCTTTGCATCCCCAGTGCCTAGGTTAATCTGCAGAATGTCAAAATGAAAATTCAAAATGAGTAGTCCTGAGATAACATCTTCCATTGCTTCATTGCTTTTTTTAAAGACTAGTTTCTCAAACTTACCAAAAGTGGAGAAATAAGTGTTTACTTCTGTCTCATAATGGAGGAAATTGGGATTTTAGTAAATAGAGATGATGCATTTGACCTATCAACCATGCATGTGACCCAAACATTTTAATGATTGCTCTTCAAAATCCTATTTTAAGAGATTACCGTGAAAAAAGAAAATTTCAGTTCATTTCAGTTTCAGGTGAGAGTTATGGCACAAGTTACACCTGATCATGTAGAATAGGCTGCTTTCCTTTAAGTGGACATGGAGAATACTCTTAGAATTATCATTTGTTTGATTTCCTTACTGTCTGTGACATAAAATATTTAGCATATGGAGAGTTTGGTATTTGAAGTTCAGCAGGATTCCCATTGCCTAGAGCTGCTTCAGCCTATATTGCCTAGGATGGCTATTGTTGTGTTGAAAGAGAAGGTAGAGAAGGGTATTGTTTCATCTAAATTCTGTCATTTTAAGTGTCATTCAGTGCCGTGCTGGAGCCATTCCTAACCTGATTACTTCAGTTGATTACGAAATTTCAATATATTTATACCTTAGAAATTGTTAATCTCTACAAATCAGGGTTTGATTTATTGTTTTGCTAATTACTAGACTTAATAAAGTATTAATAATGCAGATTAAGTTTGGAAAAAAGAATTTTTTTTCCAGAGAGTCCAGTTGTGAAACATTTATGAGCAGACCATTGTACTCATCTATAACTATTACTTGAGTTAAGCAAAAATGCAGTAAAGATCAAGGAATGAAGTCATCACCAGCCAGAAGGCCTGCTGCCTGTAGTTCAACAGAGACGGCAACAACAAAAACATTTAGCACTTTAAGGGCTGCAAAGTACTTTACATATATTGCTTTTTTCTGCCTCACAACATACCTTACTATATCCTAAGTTGTTTTATTTTCTTGTAGTTTATAATTCTCATGTATTTCATTGAATTGTATTCCCAAACAGGAATCACTGAACTAGGGCTAACCAAGAAGAAAAGTATTCATCATTTTGTTATGTTCTGTAGAAGTAGTGAAGTACATCCACTGTATCTATCTCATCCAGTGAGTAAATTTTTAAATTATGTGTCTAAATGATCTTTATTTGAAGCCACATATAGTATATTACTTCCTATTACATGTGTATTATTACATGTGCATTAAAATAAAACATAGCAAAGAACTGTTATCGCAATAAGCCTACAAAATTCTATTCTTGGAACCATTCAGATGGCTTAAAGCATTATTTTCAAACAGAGTTCAGTTACATCATTTCCATTCTCAGTAATTAACTGATTGTTAATGCTGGGGGATCTAGTAAAACAAAATTTTTGCCAGGAAACAAACTATAGCAAAAGAGAGAAAAGAGACATAGATAAGAGAGAGGCAGAGACAGAGAGATTCACAAAACCATATTCTTGCTATTTTAGAAATCTTAAACAAAACTCAGTAGTTCTCACCAAGGCATTGGAGCCTCTTAAGTTTACAGGAAGTTCTTCCAAAAAAGTATTCTAGAGCTTGAGTTCTGTAGCCTCTGAAAGTAAAAGCCCACAGTTCAAAGAATAATTCAAAACTTTGTGTCATTGCTGGTTTATTCAAGTTTACAGTACAGACTTTTTGGTTAAGTACTAGCAAGCTATTTAAAGAAAAGTGACCAACCTACTTTGTTATAAACTGCAGGGCACATATCAAGGACATCAGGGATAAACTACATTTGGGGGAATAAAAGGAAACATTAAATAGCTACATATGATAGGAATTGCTTCTTTGAGTCTGCACCATATTCTTTATGTGTATTCTTTAAGCCCTCAAAGGGAGAGAACAGGAGATCAGCTAAAAAGGGGACCTCTTACAAACAAAAGCCTCCCTTTTCCTTAAATAAATTTTAAACTTTATTCCATATATTTAATATTGGTCATTGCATTTTTATTTGTTTTTATATTAAGTATTGACTGGCATTCCTTTTTGCTTGGTTTCATAAAATTGTGGAATAGCAATTTTAAAACAAAGTGTGTGACAAAAAGAAAGGAAAGTAATGAGGGTCAGCTATACCAATAACAGCTTTTGCTGAAAATCACATTAAATGGCAATATCATTGCAATTCTGAGTTTGTAATTTTTGCACCACCAGTCTATGTGATTTGGCGCTATTTGCAGAGTCATTTGTCTATAAAGTTAAGCAAAAATGATCATATTTACTTTCAAAAAGATTCATGAAAGGAAAATATATTCATAAAAATGTACCCAGGGTTCAATATACAGAGTAAGTACCTCCAGCTGAATATAAGATAGTAATTCCATCACTCAATGAACTAGTGACAAACCATATAAAAATAAAGTTGGAAGAATTTTTTAAATGTCCACTGAGTGAGCAAACCAAATTAATTCCTAAATGGATTAGCAATGCATTCAGTCTTACAGCCACATATATGAAGAAAATGGGAGTTCATATTGTTATATGATAATATTTTGGGAATCTTTTAAGTGCTTCAATGTTAAAGAAAGGATCACTCTCCTTCTGTACACAGATTTAATTCCCCTGCGTATTAGCATTGCATTTCATCTTAGATAACTCTTCCAAACATGTTGGGAATCTTCATAAATCTTCTACTTTTTCCTAATTCAGTCACTGGTATTTTCTTCCAGATCATAGGGCAGCTGGAATAATGCCATTTTCAGCACTTCTAGGTATGGAATATAAACAAATCACTTAATCTCTCTAATTCATGGTTTTCTCATCTATAAAATGGGAATGCTAATTATTGAGAAAATGATGGAATAATTCATGAAATTTAAAAAAATATTTTGAGGAAAATACTTGCATAATATAAATAGTTATAAATGTGCTCATTATGAGCTTCAGAAACAATAGTGATAATATTATTTAAATATCAGAATAATATCAGAAATGATATTAATAATAATATTAGTAAAAGCAATGGTTCTGAAATGAATTTTCCAGACCATTGTTTCCAATTGCCTATTTCTAATAATATCTGCATATTATAACATACAATGTGATGTACAATGCAAACTTTTTATGCTTATATATGCATACATTTTCACATTTCTATCTATTTCCATATCTCTATATATCATTTATATATGTACACTGCCTACATTTTCTGGGTAATTAAGATCAGATAAATATTTCTAATAATTATACTTTATGTTATTTTGTGTAATTACCACTACTTCAGTGGGCTATTTGGGATAATGCTAATTATTCAAATATGATTCAAGCCTCCTTCTAGTGGAAAATGTCTAATGATAGACTATGTAAAATCTTAGATTAAGATCTAGAAGGGAAATTTGTCCAACCAGTTTCTTTCACAGATGAGAAAAATGAGGGCCAGAAAAGTTAAATTATTTTCCCAAGGTCTTACAGGTGGTGAATGTCAGAACTGGGACATGAACATGTCTTTGGACTATAAATTCAGCTCTCTTTGTGCTACATTATTGGATGACTCAAAGGCTGAATTGTTTTTAATTTAGAGAGAATAACAAGAGAAGCAATACAACAAAATAAATGGGCAACAGAATCATTCTCAACCACCCTCCAGGCTCACACACACAAACACACACACACACACACACACACACACACACAAAATCATGCACAAAATGAACAATAGGTGCTAGTGTATGAACAACCAATCCTTCAGGAATCTGGCATGGGTATGCAAAATCTATCACTCCCGTATGGGAGTGAACATGGTCAAGAAAGATGTGACAATAACACCCTGTATCTTCTCAACTTAATCTTAGTAAACACAGAGATCTCCATAGGCCACCCTTCACCCTCACTGTTTAAAGCCCATAAGGTTCAGCCATGACTTCTGGCTCAAAGAACATCACTGTATATAAAATAGAAGAACACTAGATGTGAAGTCAGGAGTTGCAAGGTTTGATTACAATGTCTTCCAGGTAGCTGGTTTGGAATCATGAAGCACAAAGACTTCTTTGTACTTAAGACCAACCTTAAACCTAAAGAATCTTAGTTTCAACATCTATGAATTATGGAAAATAATAGCAAGGATTTTATAAGGTTGTTTTCAGACTCAGATGAGATAATGTATATGAATTACTTTCCAAATCTTAAAGTATGAAAGTAAACAAAAATAATGATAATAATGAAATGTTATTTTGCTTTCAATTTTATCTTCAAAAGAGTTGAAATGGAAACATTTTTGAAAAAACAATCACTGACCTGCCATTTTTCTTTTAGGTTAATGTTTTTGGAATATGTTAAAATTTATTTTCCAAATGGTTCAATGAAGTTGTAGGCTCATCTTCTGATGTCAGTGCCTAGAATATAGTAGGTGTTTAGTATTTATTGGATAGCTGACTGACTGGGTAGTATGAGTGTTTAGTATGGCAAAATACAGAGATGTTCTTACAGTTCTATAGGTTGTTGTCGTATCCGGTAAATGTGGTTAAAAATTATAATAATGCTGAAATTTCAGTAAATTTTATTTATTGGATTCTCAAAAGTAACTTGAGGTTTACAATTATACTATGGAGATGTGGCATCAGTTAGTTTATGAAAAATAACAAGCTTCTGGAGTGTAATTCTGGCCATGGGATCATGTCTTTCTTGGTATTCAATGGTGTTAACTTATTGCAAACTGGAGTGATACATTGCACAGATTCTGCTATTTCCTCACAAAGCATTATCAATCAATTAATACGGGAAAATTTAAAGTGTGCTTTAAAAATTTCTCATCATAATGACCTGATCTTGCATTGTATCGCATTCATGAACTCCTCTATAAAAATCCAGTTGACTCAGTTATTTTCGATGCATCTTTGTTGGTATGTTGTTGGCTGAATTCATGTTGGTGGCTCTCATATAGAATCTTTTGTTCTATTCTTCACTCTTACTTAGTACTTTCATAGATTTCGTATGGTAACAAACTAAAATCAGTTATAGTTGATAATACCATTGTGTGTGTATTGGTCTTGTGAAACAATATCTATTTGTTGTGATAATACTACTTAAAATTTAACCTATTTGTCATGAAACCTGAAAAATATCTGTTGTTCATTTTTGACGTAGAAGATTTTCCTTTAGTACATCCTAAGACTGTTGCCCATTTTGTTGTTGTCTGAATACACACACACACACACACACACACACACACACACACACACACATTTCAAAGCTGTTAATTGTTTTGAATGCGTTCTGTCCAATGAGCATTATCATCAGGTTGACAGTGAGTCCCCTGATAGACATAGGCATTAATTTCTCCACGATAACTTTGGGCTCATTCTGTGTGGCCTGGTGAAGCATGAGACATTTTTACTTGCTTCATCCTTTGATTCTTTAAACCTATCAGTTCTAGCTGAAAATCTTCAATATTAAATGCAGCCAATTTTATAAATATTTATAGATTCTTCTAATGCTACAAGCTGTAAATGTTTTTGTGTGTGTCTGTATACATATATATGCATATAAATATATATACATACACACATAACTGCCTTATATTTAGAATAGTTGGGGGGATATTTTCAACTTTTTGTAAGAGATATGTTGTATCATATATAGACATCTCAATCCATAGTCATGTCAAGCTCAAAATTTCTGAAACAGAATTCATCTTCCCCCCAAAAGACCTTCCCTCTTATGAATTTCACATTATTGTCTAGCAGGGCACTACCATTTTCCCATTCACCAAATATTTGAACCATAGCTTCATCATTTTCTCCTCATATTGCTCTCCACAGCATGTCCTATCATTGTCAAATATTGTTTTTACCTTTATGAAATGCTTCACATACATCCCCTTTCTTCAACTCAGATAGCAACTGCTCTTGTGCAGGCCTTCACAACCTCTTGAAGGTCGCAGTAGCCTTCTATTTTTTCCCCATTGTCTCAACTCCCTTTCCATTTCAATTCACCCTCAACTGTGATGCAAATATGATTTTCCCATGGTTCAAGTCTGAGCATTTAATGCCATCCACACACAAACAAATTCTGATGCCTCTCTAATAACTTGGAATTTAAAGCTCTTCATAATCTAGGCCTTTCCTATCATTCAATTTTTCCAAAATTTTACTCCCTTCAATCAACTCAATGATAAGGGAATAAGAGCCATGCTCTTGTTGATTCACAGATAGGAGAGTCTATCTCTCATCTCTGTGCCTATGTGCTGGCTCTCCCTCATGCCTTTACCTTCTCACTGGTGACTCATGGCTTTTTTATAAGGTTTACCTCAAATCTTACATTATTAGGAGGCCTTTTTCCATTCCCTCAGATGCTAGTACCTTCCTCTCCAAGACTGTTTCTCAGCTGTTCTTCAGTCAAGTTTTGATGTTTTCTGGAGAAAGATATTGGAGTGCTTTATTATTTCCTTCTCCAGTTCACTTTTCAGATTAGGAACTGAGACAAATGGGGTTAGGTGACTTGCCCAGGGTCATACAGCTAGTAAATATTTGAGGCCAGATTTTAACTCAGGAAAATGAGTCTTCCTGATTCCAAGCCCAGTGCTCTATCCATTGTGACACCTAGCTATCCCCATCAAAGATTACCTTCCACCTACTCTGGCTATGTCACATGATTACATAATTATTGGTGTGTTGGCTCTTTTATTTGAAAATGAACTATAATGGATGAAGTCTTATTTTGCCTTCTTTGTTATACCAAGTATTTAGAGCTGAACTTGGCACATAGGAAGCATTTAATAAATGTGTGTTGATTGGCTAAGTGTGACAACCAGCTTACATTTGAGAGGTTGCTGGTAAAATTTTTGTAGTAATTAAAGTTCTACTGTAGGAGTCCCAGAGACTATCAATCCTTTGCTGTAAAATATCTGGCCATCATTCCCTCATTTCGTGGTTATCTCCTCCAACCTCCACTTTATAATGTCAATAAGTTAGATTTTGAGAAGGTTGTTATTATTACTATAATTTTAGAAAAAAAATGTTTATTGTCATTCTGTTTGATGGATTTCGAATAGAAACAGTTCTGGGAAAAGACACTATCCTGTTTTTATTCATTTATATTTAATATTCTACATGGATTGCACAGTTGAATAAAATAAGTACTTTGTGGAATTTAAAACAGTATTAAGATATAAGGGTAGGCTTACATAAAAGGAAAGCTTATGGTAGCCTCCTCTCCAGATTAACTGAAGGCATCCTCATTACGACTCCAGAAGAATCAATGATGGAGATGATAAGGACTTCATCTCCTTCCCACTTAACTTTGATTTTAATTGAAATTACAGCTTCTAATTTCACCTGACTGGAAGGTTTTGTGTATTTAATGTTGCTGATAAGTTTTTATTGACTAATATTATGTCTGGGAAATTGTGTGTAACAGTTTGTTTTATAATCATTCTCTAGCTCCTGTACAGTTCATTTGTTAACTTCTCCAAAATTTGGGCTTAATTTTTGTACTGGGGATTTATAGTCTGTCAGCTTGTGAAATATAGCAAACGTTTGATGAATAATTTTAGCCACAATATCATATTAAATCTTTATTAGATACTAATTTTGGCAGACTAACATGATTTGCTGTACAAGTATCAACATGTTTCTACTGTTTCCATATTGATCTCTAAGTCTTGGCCCCTTAAAAATAATCTTTTCATGGCTTCTGGTGGTTTTAACTTAGTCCCACATTGCCAGCACAAGCTGTCTCCATTTCTGTAAGTGAACTCATGTGAGTCAGACACTAGTTTCATTCTGCTTTTTTCAATATATTATAGGTTGAGCTCATGAGGGTGGGTCCCAAAGTGAGATAAACCACTTTCAGATATATTCAAAATATCAAATGGTGTGTACCTGCTACCTATCAATAGTCTTTCTACATTTTTTTGGAAAGAATGCATTCATCCTTTTCCACCTATTCTAGGGTTATGGACATATATTTTGTTAATGCGATATAAGTTTTTATTAGACAACTTTCCAAAAGTGATGTCATCCTTTCTTTTATCTTTATTCCAAAAATTCATATTAATGTGATTATTAAATTCCAATTCATTTTTATTTCTGGTTGCAAATCAATAGTGGCTAAAATCACCTCTATTCTTACTGATACACATACATACATATGTGTGTATATAATGTGTGAACGTATCTTGACTACTTAACTCTGATATCTGTATCTCATAAAACTGCATCTAAATCTGTCAAACAACTTCTTACAGTGTACAAAAACCTTGAAATCTATTGGATGAACTGAAGCAATGCTACATAAGAAGACTGTTGCACTTGGGTAAAGGATGAAGATATTCTACAAAATGAAGAGCTATATCAAAACTATATCAAAACTAAATATATTGAGGACCTGGCAGTGGAGTAGAAATAGTAAGAAAATCAAGAGCTGTGCTAGAAAGAATGGAGACAATGACAACCAAAAGAAGAAGAAAGTAGACTGAGCTGAGAGAGAGAAAAAAAGGAGAGGTCAAGGCTAGCTATTGTCTCAAAAGGCATCTCAAAGCTGATGCTTTAGGCTCACTCTAATAATTGTGGTAATTCCTCAAAGATTAAAGAAATGTCTCAAGAAAATATTTGAGAAGTTGTGGTTGTTTTTTTTTTTTTTTGCAACTTCCATTCCTTGTGTTTGTTCTTTGCTCAGACATTTCCTGTAACCAAAATTTTGCCTCCAACACAAAAAGGTCTATGTTTTGAAAGAGAAAAAAAAAAAAACAAATATGTCAAGATAAAGAACCAAACCTCAACTTAATTCTTAAGAATTTTCTTGACTAGAGCTTTGGAAGGATTCTGATGGCATTATCAACTTTTTCATTTAGTATATATATTCTAGAACAAAAGAGGAAGGAATCACATATAGGTTCACTATATTGACTCTTTGCTTATAAGTTAATTGTTGTAACAGTGCTGCAGAAGGAAAACTTCTCAAAATTTTCTGCCATACTCTTCTCCTTGAAAGTGTTATATCTCATGTGTCTTGGCAGGAGCAGAACAAGGTATTTCTAGGAATCATTTTTATCCATTTGTTCAATGTGACATCCCAATTCCTTCTTCAAGTCCACTTCCTTGATTCATATTAAAATATTATTTTGGGGAGAAGCTAGGTGGCACATTGAGTAGAGCACCAGTCCTGGAGTCAGGAGGACCTGAGTTCAAATCCAGCCTCAGACACTTTAACATACTTATTAGCTGTGTGACCTTGGGCAAGTCACTTAACCCCAATTGCCCTGCCTTCCCCCCTCCAAAAAATATTTTTGTCAAAACCAAACGACATTTCAACATAATTGAATAAAGCTTTCCCAAGGTGAAATACTTTAATTTTTGTTTCAGATGAAGTTGATGTCATCTATTATTTATCTACTATCTATCTGTCTATCAAGACTGTCCTGTCTATCAAGTATTTAGTTATTTGTATATTTATTTTCCTTCAATAGAACATAAGTTTCTTGAAGGAATGGACTCTTCTTTTGTCTTCCAAGTTCCTTTGCCTAGGACATTTCCTGATATTTAATATATTTAATATTTATCAGAAAATATTTAATAAATGACTAGATTGAATTATTGATATTTTCCCAATTGCCTTTTTTCCATGGTGATTTCAGAAAGCATTTGAAATCCTCCTTTCTTTCGTATACCTGAGGTCCAGAGGAATCTATGTCTTCTAATGCTAAATCCTGTATACTCTCCATTACCCAAGCAAAGCTGCTCTTCTCATCTTAATTTTCTCTAGCGTCATTTACAGTATTTCAGATGACATATCAAGTATTTTCTCTACTGCCATGGGGGAATAAAAATAGTTTTTGTTGCTGTTGTTTTTTAGAAATCTTTATAGATTTTTCCATTAGAGTTAGTGTGACCTTCCCAAAGCAATAGGTGTGTTGCAATTTTTAATAATAGAAATAAGGATAAAATTTTGGAACTAAAGGAGACTGCTAATAAAACATCATCAAATGACATCAATTCATTTATCTTTCTAATATTTAGCATATGGTCCATTGATGAGTTCATGTTAATTTCTACTTTGCAAAAATTGACCAAAAATAGAATCATGAGCAACGTTATGGTCCAATAACTAAATAATATAGCCAAGAATGAAGTAAAACTTTTTCTTTGTAGGCTTATGATTTCATGTTTATTGGGACTTCCTGATGGATAGGAGTAATTTTTAGTATTTGAGCCTAGTCAAAACATGTTTGTATTTGAATATAGAACATGTGCTATGTTTGCTTTAAAATATATCTTCGATAGATTTTACCTTTTATACAAGGATTTGCAAAAGAAAAATAATCAGCACTGGAACATTAAAATATGCTAATTAACTTTAGAGTAGTTACAATAATGTTTTGATGTTAAAATCTTCAACTATCACAAATTCTCTGTATACATATATCACAAATGACTAGATATACCTCTGTAGCCTCTTTAAAATTTCATATTATCATATTAATATCTCTACTTTCGAAATTGTTTGAGACAAAGCAATCAAAATTTTATAAACATTTCTAGCATATGTATTATTATGGTAATTGGTACTAGAACGCAATATTCTGACACTCCCAATATAGTAGATGAATCATGTAAAATGGCGTTGAAACGCCTAGTTTACCTCAATTCTTCATCTAACTATAGCAAATGAATTGCGAAACATTTACCCTCTGGATTTTCTGACGTTGTGTTCTTGTTTATTATTGGAGCACCAGTTGTATTTCTAATTGTGTGTAGAAGTTTTGGCTACCTCTTGGCAGAAACTTTTAAGGAAATAAAAAATTCCAGAATTTTTCTTTTTTTTTACAATTAAAATTTATGAGGATTAATTAAAGGACATTCCATCTAAATTTCTGGAAAAGCATAATTCTAGAATTTAAAGTGATACACTAAAATAAACTTTTTTGTATATGCACATTTATTTATTTAGTAGTTATTATGTAGTAAAACTATTAGCCAAGAGATTTGCAAATATATGATTTTCAACCTAACTTTTAAAGCCATCCTCAATTTCACTTCCAGCTAACTTTCTTGTCTTAATTCATTTTAGTCCCCTTAACACACGCTCTCCATTTCAGTCAAATTATTCTACCAGCTGTTATCCACACAAGACATTCCCACATGAAATAATCAATTTCTTACCTCTGTGCCTTTGACCAGCTGTTCTCCCATATCTGAATACACTTCTGCTTTTCCTCTGCTCTTGGAAACCCTGCTTTCCTTTATATCACAGCTCAGGACAGTTTTCCTACAGAAATCTTTTTTAATACTTCCAGTTGTTAGAATATCCTTCCTCTTGAACTTCTTTGCATTTCATGGCATTTTCTTGTACATGTATGTGTGTTTATTTTCTAGCCTCCCTGGTACCTACATGTGAGCTCTGTGTCTTCAGCAAAACAGAGCACATACAAATTAAATTCAACTGAACTTAGTGGAAGTCCGGTTAGCAGTATTTTAATGAATAGACAATTATGCTTTGTAACTATCCCATTTTTAGATCAAATTGTATTTTAAGTGCTCGAAAGCAACTTATTGTAATACATCCCTCTTCATTTTCAACCTTTTTTTCCATTATTAATTTGCTCAGCAAATCATTTTCCCCAAGGAAAATGCAAAGGTAGACATGAAACTAATCTGCCTTTGGGATAACCACTGATTAAGGATTATTGGGTTGATAATTAATGTAGCTTTACTTCAGCACCTTTCTAACAAAATTAAAATAATTTCTTTGGCATTTCATTAAATATCAAGAATGGACAAAGGGTATGTATGTTACATTGCAACATTTTTGTTTATAATTGTTCAAAGGTTCTTACTGAATATCAAAGCTTTTTCTGAAAATGATGCTTCAGATATAATGGAAAACAGGTTTATTGAGGTTCATGAAGACTTACAAAATAGTAGTGGGAATTTTCTATCTAAAATCACTTAAAGATTTCTTCCAAGTTTTAACATAAATTTGAATTAACATTTTCATCACCACTTCGGGGGTTTTATTGGGTGTTGTAAAAGTCAAAATTGCAGAGAACTAATATGTGGGAATTAGATAATTGCATACAACTACCAAAAATGGTTTATGGAAATGAACCTTTATGTCTTCTAGTTTTTAAGAGGGGTTCAGGAGTTTTTTCCCCTGGAAAAAGAAATCTGGGGATAAACAACTGAGTTAATTCAATTCAAGGACCACTCATTAAGTAGATACAATGTAACAAGAACCGTGCTAAGCATTGGGGCTAAAAAGGAAAAAAAATGAAGCTCTTCTTCCTACTACAGTGAGTGGAGATATAAAATGTACACCACTGGTGTCAAACTCAAATAGAATCAGGGGCTTCTACATGGTAAATCCAGATCTCTTCCACCCACATATTAACATAGCTTAAGCAGTAATATTATTTGTCTTATTATGTTTACTTTATCCTCTTAAATATTTCTCAATTACATTTTAATATGGTTCTGGCTGCACTTAGCATTGTGGGTGATGGGAATATATATATATATACATATATATGTATAGGTATTTCACATATATACAATACATATATGTATTTATTTTTAAGATGAAGAAAAGCATACATATATTTTACATGTCACATTGCTGTGATAGATTTATACGAAAGCTAAAAAAAGCTAAAGAAAACATAATTCAATCAACAAGTATTTTAATCTCATATATATATATATATATATATATATATATGTATGCATGTATATCTATGTTTTCTGTGAGAGACTGGGTGACAGAGAGAGAGAAAGAGAGACAGACAGACAGGCAGAGAGACGGAGACATACAGAGAGAGGGAGAGAGGAAGAGAGAGAGAGAGAGAGAGAGAGAGAAACAGAAAGACAGAGGGAGACACAGAGAGAATAGCTTCAGGATATGGGGGAAAATTTAGAAGCAGAAGAGTTGGTTGCAGGTACTGCTCATCCTGCAGAAAGTGCTTTGTGTGAAACTAGGAATTCTCTGAGCCAGAGGTAAGAATACTTAATGTTACCAACATCAGGTAGGGGGTGGAGAGGAACTGCCTGTGTAAAGTCAAAGAGTCACAGAAATCTTATCCAAAGCTAGCAGAATAAATTAGCTACTAAGGTCCTAAAGGGTTAAATGGTTTGCTCTTGATAACATGGTAAGCATATGGCAGAAGCAGAAAGTAAGTTCTTATATACCTAATTTAAAGCCTGGGTCTTCTTTTCATCTGGGTGTTTTCACTCTCAATAAAATGGTTTATTTTTTAAGACAAAGAAAGGCATATATATATATATATATATATATATATATATATATATATATATATACACATACATACATATATGCATATATATTAAATGTCACATTGCTGTGATAGATTTATATGAAAGCTAAAAAAGCTAAAGAAAACATTCATAAGTCAATCTACAAGTATTTTAATCTCAAAAGGAAAACACTAGCAGTGAGAACAACTGGGAAGGGTCTTCTGAAGAAGATGGGGTCTGAGCTGAGTCTGAAAGAAAGAAAGGTAGTCTAGGAGATCAAAGTGAGGAGGGAGAGCATTCAAGAATCAAGGAGACAGTTAAAAGGCAAAGAGTAGGGAAATGTGTGAAGAAGAATGCCAGAATTTCTGGATCATAGAGCATATGGAAGGGGATCATAATATGAAAAGAGTAAGGAGATAAGAAGGCCTAGGTTATGAAGGTCCACAAAAGCAATTTAGGGTATTTAATATGACAAGACAAGTACTTTATGACAATTACTCTGGTGCTTAGTGGAGAATTAATGGGAGGGGGGAAATATAAAGGAGGGACAACAATTTAAAGGCAATTGTGATAGACAAGATATGATAAGGGCCTGCTAGTTTAATGGCTGTTTGAGTGGAGAGAAAGGATATACACGAAAGATGTTGTAAAAGTAGAAAACACAGGATGAAAACAAATTGGATATGTCAGGTGAGTGCAAGTGAGGACTCATGAATGACAATGAAGTTTCAGGCCTGGTGGATTAGGAGGATAACCGTGTCCATAGCAGTAAAAGGAAAATTCAAAATATTAGAGAGTTTAGGGGAAAGAAATAAGTAGTGGCTGGGAGACATTGAATTTGAGATGTCTATCAAGCATTCAGTTTGAGAGATCTAAGAAGTAGCTGCTGATTCATGACTGAAGCATTAGTGATGAATGATGAACTAGAATGGTTTCACAGAAATGATAATGGAACACATGGAAGCTGGTGAAATCACCAAGCAAGGTATTCGAAAGGGAGAAAAGAGCCTAGGACAGAGCCTTCAGGGAAACTTAAGGGCATAAATCAAGCAGTTCCCATTTACTTAGGAAAAGACCACTATCAAATTTTCAGTTGTGAGCATTTATACCTCAGAAATGGACAAAAGTGCCAAGCTTTTTTCAAATTTTAGATTTAAGAAATTTTTAATAATTCAAAGTAAATTTAAAATTGTATAGGCATATATCCTAGCCCCACCCCCGGTTCAGGTACTAAACTTTCACCAACATACCCCACCGTTGCTCTACAAACATTACTTGAGCTCAGCAAAGGTCAGAGAATGAAGCCATCAACAGACACTAGTCTTGGTGAATATGGGCTGCTGCTGCTACTACTATGAGTACTAGTACTACTACTATGACTACTACTACTAATAATAATAATAATAAGCATCTATATAGCACTAAAGCTTTGAAAAGTGAAATAAGTTAAATAATATCCATTATCTCATTTGAGCCTCAAATCCTAGAGACACCTATGATTACTGATGTGAAAGAAAAACCAGCTGAATAGAATGTGAAGGAGTAGTCAGACTGCTTTGGGAAGAACCAGATGAGAGCAGTGTCACAAAAAATGTAGAGAAGAACATGTAGAAGGGACAAAAGAATAAAAAAAAAAGATTGATACTGTCAAATGCTAGAGAAAAGTCCAAGTGTTCTGAGAAAAGGCAATTGAATTTGGCAATTTAAAAAAAATCAATAGTAACTTTAGAAAAAAGAGTTTCCGTTCAAAGATAAAGTTGGAAGACAGACTGAAAAGGATTTAGAATTGAGTGAAAAAGGAAAAATCAGAGACAAAGAGTATATACAACATTTTTGAGGAGAAATATAGGCTGACAATAGCAATGGTCAAATCAAATAAGGGTTTATTTTATATTACTTTATTTCATTCTTAATTTATGGGGTAAAACACTCATTTCCATAACATAGTACAATGAAATGGATGATTGCAAATAAAACTGCAAATCTACTAGACACAACTTCCTATTCCTTTGAAATATACAACAAAATTATAATGTACATTTATTTTTTTCTTCCCTCCCCTCTCCACCAAGATAAATACATTTACACATACTCACACAAACACGCACACACACAAATGCATGCATGCAAAATTATTCTGTACTTAATTTTATTTATCAATTCTTTCTCTGGATGGAGATAAGAACTTTCTTTCTATGTCTTTTATAATTAATTTGGGAATTTATAACAAACAAATGTTCTCTTGATTATGTTCATTTCGCTTTTCTATTTTTTATTGAAGTCTTTGAAAATGATATTCAAATAACACTGAAAGTTATAATTGCTCTTTGTGAATTTTCCTCCATCTTACTTTTCTATTTTTCTTCTCAACCTCTTTTTTTTTTACCCTATTACATTTACCTTATCTCCTCCCTTTACCCTCTTCTTCATAATTTCTCCCTCAGCTCTAAAAGTCCCTCCCTTATACCTTCACTCCACCACTTTAATCTTAATTAATACACCCTTCTAAACCTCCTAACCCCAGCTCCTAATATTCTCACCTCTCTAGAAGTTCAAAAGACTTCTAAACCCCTTAAGATATACAGTTGTTTCCTCTTCAACTCAGATGAGAGTAAGGTTCTAATATTACCAGCCATCTACTCTCACCTGCTTCCTCTCTATTAGTTTGTCTTTAACACAACCATTTCATGAGACAATTTCTCTTTTAATTTTTTCCTACCCAATTTTATTTTTTTAAGACTTACCTCATCTTGCACAACTCAGCCCCAACCTTTTTTTTCAAACTACCTTAGTAATGATAAGTTTTAAGAACACTATACTGATAATAATTTCTAATAATTATTAATATTAATAACATTTTTATATATCACAAGTAAACTGTTTCACATCAATTTGTCTTATAATCTTTGATGATTTATTCATATTTCTTCTTGATATTTTATATAAAATTTTCCATTCAGTTCTGGTATTTTTGTTACAAATAAATGAAATTTTTTCAATTCATCAAATGTTCTTTTATTTTTACTTTTTTAATTTTTCATTCATGATTATACTCCCCTTTGCTGGATAAATTATTCTTAAATACAACCCCTGATCCTTCACTCTTCAGAATATAAAATCCCAAGACCTATGGTCTTTTGTGAAATCTTGATTGTTTTTCCACAATATTTTTTTCTTGTTGCTTTCAATATTTTATCCTTAACCTGGGAGTTTGGAAACTTGGCTATGACATTAACTGGTAAGTTTTCTTTCTAGGACCTCTTTCAGGTGATGATAGGTAGATTCTTTTTCTTTCTACTTTACCTCCTTGTTCTAGAACTTCAGGGCAATTTTCCTTAATAATTTCTTGCAATAGTGTATGCATTTTTTTATCATAACTTTCAGGTAGTTCTCTAATTCTCATATTGTCTCTCCTCAATCTTTTCTTCAGGGCAGTTTTTTTTCTAATTAGTTGTTTCAGATTCTCTTCTATTTTTTTCTAGTTTTATTATATTTTTGTGTCATAATTTCATTTGATTCCACTTGCTGAACTCTAGTTTTCAAGGAATTATTTTCTTCCTTAAGAGTTTGTTTTGCCTTTTCTAATTGTTTAAATTTCTTTTCATAATTTTCTTGAGTTGCTTTTATTTTTTCTAATTTTGTCTTGTTCTTCCTTGTTTGATTTCTGAATTTTTTTAAGTTTTTCCATGATTTCTTTTTCGAGCTTGTGACCATTTGCCATTACTCTTTAGGATAGGAAAGACTTTTTTTTTACCTCACTATCTTGCTCTGAATATTAACCCAGATCTTCTTTTAGCTATTAATGGTCAGGTTGCTCTTCCTTTGCTTGCATTTTTATTTTTGTCTTATTTTATTTTTAGAAGCTTAATATTATTATTATCAAGTTTTAATCCGAAGATGTGAGTAATGTTGCCTTAGGTCTCAGGTCCTCTTTACTTTCTGAATTCCATCCATGGACTCAGCCTCTGGGACTCTTTTCTTCCTCCCCTAGCTCCCAGCCAAGCTGTCCTTAAAACGTTCTTGCTTCCTGTGATGCTGCACTCACTGGGCTTGGGCTCCTCCTCACCCACATTCTTGGCCAAGGATCATGTCTGGTCGCACTACTAGGCGTGACATCCAGAAATAGCAGGGATCCTTCAATCTTCCCCTTCTGAGTGTCTGCTGTTCTTTTTCTGAAAGTTTGGAAGGTAAGTTCCTGAGACTGGGAGGTAAAAGTTCCTTGGGTGAAATTTCTTGAGGCCATGGTTGAGGCGAAATTTCTTGAGCCATAGTCTGCTTCCCTCAGGGCTTACTCTTTGTTGATTCAGTGTAATTGACCTGAGGTGTTTATATTTCACTCATACTAATCCTCACTTCTTGGAGTCTTCACTGAGGTATTCAAGATGTCTCAGGAGGACAACTGCTTTACCCCTTTATTTTTGCTGCTCTGTGTTCTATGTGATTTTCTGTTTCCCTGTGGAGGAAATCTGGAGCACCTGGAAGTTTCTAACCTACTCTGCCACTTTCCAGAATGTGCTCCCCTTTTTATTTTATTTTTAAAGACTGCCATGAGGGGAGAGGCATGGACATGTTTGTAGGCATCAGGGAAGACACTGGCAACAAGGCAAAGTGAATATTAGTGACAGAGTGAGGATGATAAAGGAGACAATCTATTGTAAAAGGAGAATGACATGGTATCAAAGGTGCATCTGGAGGAGTTTGCCCGGGAAGAAGGGCCATTTCTTCATGGGAGACAGTAGAAGAGGAGAGGGGAAAAAAAAAAAAAAACAAGCTCTCAGGGAATGGCTACTTTTTTTAAAATTTTTTTGTTATTTCTAAATAAGGTTCTTGACTGAGGGAGGAGAACAGTAAGGGGAAAAGTGGGTGAGAGGCTTATAGAGGGACAGAAATCTTTAGAATCATCTGCTTATAATTATTCAAATAGCGAATCAATTGGGGAAGAATAGACTGTTTGTCTTGCTGCAGTGAAGGCTTTATTAAGATTAGGTAAAATCAATGTGTAGTGGGCTGAATGGTATTATAATACTTTCTAGCAGCTTGTGAAGAGGGGCATACACAGAAGTTGGAGCAAATATAGCAAATGAGCCAGGTTTGGGTATGGCCATGTATGATCAGCAATAGGACAAAAGGACAAGGGACTTAAGTGTAGAGAATGTTCTAGATTTGAACTAATTACCCACGGAATGAAATAAGGGAAGAGAGGAAAGCATAGCCAGTAGCAGATGGGAGCTTGGGAAACTGAGAAGGGTAGAGAGATTGGATGTTATGTGAGAATGAAAGACAGGGTTTTAAGAGGTAAAAATGGAACGATTACAGACATCCTCAGTTAAGATATTTCACAGTTTATAAACTTGGAAGTGTAACTCCTGTGGGGTATGGGAAGATTAATGATTTGACCATCTCTCTGCATTCCTGGGGTGGAATGGAGGCGTAGCCTATGCAAATTGAATATATTGAGGGGAATAGGAGTAAGTGATTTAATGATCAGAGAGGCAGAATGGGCTTTGCACAACATCCAGGGATTCAGAATCTTTGGCCTGGGGGGAAAGTAAATGGGTAAGAGTATAGTGGCCGTTGAATTCTTTAGTGCAGGTATCAGAAGCTAGAGAGAAGTTCATATGAGGGAAACAGATGATAAGATTGTTCACAAGGATCTGTGTAGATTCAATCTCATGAAAAGTGGTGATTTTGTCTTCCATGAGGCCCACCTCAGAATGAACAGAAGAAGAAGGTATGCCCTGGAAGAGTCTGGGCAGGAGGCAGAATTTGGCAGTTCTAGGTTGGTTTAATCTTAAACATCTCCCCCAAAACAGGAGAAAGCCAAGCAATAAAGAGAGAGGCCAAATGTCCTAAGGTCTGTATGGGAATGATGTAGAGCTTGGTGACAATACACTAGAGCAAAGAAGATAAAGGACAGTGACCTAGATAGGTAGATTATGAGGCAGATCCAGAGCTTCCTGGTAGGGTTCTGGAGTGAAAGCAGAGGACAGGAGGCAGATGGCATGGGATAGAATGCCCAGGATAGATTAAACACACACACACACACACACACACACACACACAAACACACACAGAGCAATAACATTTTTATGCTGTTTAATACACTCTATTTTTATATCTAAATGAAAAAAGTATAGCAATTCCCACAAAAAATATAAATTGATAATATAGTCAATAGCAAATCATCATATCTGGATCTGTTTTTCCGTGAATTGCTTGCTTGCCTGTCTACAAATTACAAATTATGTGCACATAGGAAAAAACAAAATTGAGTTATGTCAATTATCCAAATCAATGTAGATAAATTAAACCAAATAATTCCAAAAAATGTAAAATATTCTCTAAGATTTGGAAGAAATATTTAAGTAGTTTTAAGGAAAAAAAATATTACTGATGCTTTCAAAGTCTCAAAGCCCTCTCTTCCACCCTAAAATTCTTATTTATTATTATAGAATTATAGTGCTATTATGGGAGAATAGAAGTAATAGCTAACAATTGCTAGTATTTCTATGGTATTTTATAGATGTTATCTCATTTGATCCTCACAACAACCCTGGGAGGTAGTTGCTATTATTATCACCCCCATTTTATAGTTAAAAGTGAGGCTGAAAAAAAGAAATTAACTTTCTCAGAATGGAAAAGAAAAGCTAGTAAATGAAGCATATTTCAAACTCAAGTTGCTGACTCCAAAGCCAGTATTCCTTCTCATTGTGCAGCCCAGCTGCCTCTAGTAGATTATTGGATTGCTAATGATTAAATTGAATGAATGACAGGAACAACCTCTGTTACATTTCTGTGGTCTGTTGACATCTCCCTAACCCCTCACCTACCTTCCCACCTCCCTATCTTTCCCCCACCCCAAAACATGAGGTAGACCTAAAATAAAGCTGTTGCCGGGACTTGATTACTTGATTTTTCCTGGAATCCCTGACCCAGCATCCTGGTCATCTATGGCCATAAAATTCTCAACCAGGTAAAGTCTAGGCTCCTTGTACTTGGTGGATTTCTGAAACCCACTGATTACCCTTACCTTGACCTGATGACCAGATGCATTTGCATATGGAGGTAAATGAAGCAGAGTCTAGAACAAGCTAAATGCCACTCTATGATTTATGAATTTCCTTGCTGTTTTAGGGTAAGATAATCATCCTTGTATTAAATGTTCAATGATTTACAAGTACCTCATTTCCTCCCAATGTTGAACCTGTATTAAGAAGGTGCTGACCCTAAGATTGCACCTCTGACACCACTATGAAGATGTAGGCATTTGGTTATCACTTAACTTCTTCAACATTCTAAACAATAACAAAACTTCTTGAGTTTCTCTCTTTTTTAAATAAATTTGTGTTTCAAAGATTCTATTTGGATGTAGTTTTCTTAGGAAGAACACTTAAAGGACCTAAATACAACCAAATACTCATTATTTCTCTTCTATAATTTTATTAATTTTTTCAGTTCGACTTATTCTTGGTCATAAGCTTTTCTCTTTTACCTTTTCTAAAATAAATCATTCTAAGATTTCCTCCTATTTACTTTAGTTTTTGTTATTTGATTGTGGTTGTTTTGTATATAATCTCTTTTTCCCTGATCTCTTATAGTAGCTTTCTTTTGGCCTTAAAAACTCTAGATTGGGTATGTGACATTTCTGTACTATTCCATTTGGCTCATTATTTATAGAGTTATTAATCGGTCTTGTTAGGAAAGCAATATGGATTCTACAAAAAAAGTTACATAATTATTCAGACATTTTGACCAGTGATTGCAGACCTAGTTTTATAGTGGATCTTATTAACAGTTTAAAAACAGTTAAAAAGATGTGCAATTCAAGTATTATTATAATTGGAAAAAAGAGAAACAACCTGTGTTCTTAACCACAGGTAAATGATTGATTGTGGCATATGAATGAAACAGAATATTTTGCTTCAAGGATAAAATAATATGAAAAATTTAAATAAATAAAGACATGAATTAAGTGATACAATGTGAAGAAAGCATGTCAAGAAGAACAATATATCCATTAACAACTGTGTAAGTGGAGACAATATTATATATCAACAAAACTCATGTTAAATACAAAGAATGATCACTGTCATTAACAGTTATCAAACTTAAAATCCATAAACTTCCTTTTCCAAAAATATTGTAAATTTAAAAAAAAAAGTTAATAATTATATGTACTAATGGTTATAATTTTTCTTTTGCTTCATTTTCCTCAATTTTTTTCCAGGAAGAATATTTTCTATATTGTCTAAAAAGAACATTTATCATATCAAAAAATAAAATAAACCAATGCATATTCGAAGGGGAGATATTGAAGCTTTTTGAGAAAGGAAGTAACAAGACCAGTGCATTACTTTATGAAAATTAATTCTGTTGTTATTCAAGATAAATGGGGAATGAGCAAAGACTAAAGGCAGGGAGGCCAATTAAGAAACAATTACAAGTTTATAGGCATGTATTATGGTCTTCATGTCATATATTAGAGGATGCAGTTCACTGTTTTCTTCCAAACAATTCTTTACCCAATTTGAAAATGTACTTTGTAGAAAGTCCTTTATATATGTCAGCAACCTGGCCAAAATGATAGTCATAAAATTATTAGTAGCATCAATATTTGCAAATGATTTAGTTAACTTCCACACAAAATTTGTACTTTGCAGATTATTTAAAACTAGGGGGAATACTTAATTCTTTGCATCACAGTCAAAAGCCACACATACTTAGAAGGATATGATATTGGAATAAATCTAATAAAATTATTTTGAGGTGCAAGAAGTAAATTTTGTCATCTCATTTGTATAGGGCATTTTCCTTGTTATAGGGAACTCATTTGTATATTGGTATTTTTATTGTATAAGTAACTCCAGCTAAGAAAACTCTTACTGGTTCTTACCAACATAGACTCTGAAAGATGGAGTCTCTGAGTTGCCTTGGCCACTGAGAGGTAAGTGACTGGTCCAGGATCATACAATCAGCATTGCCAGAGGCAGAACTTCAATCTAAATTTCCCTAGCTCCTAGGCTAACTCTCTATCCACTATGCCATTTTGTTTCTCAATATGAAATTTATTAGGTGTAAGCAAAAGGTTAAGAAGCAATATGATATTGTTTATGGAAGCCTAGCACTGGTAAAACTGGATTCAACAACTACCTGTGACAAATACTACCTTTATGTCCATGAACAAACCACTTGACCTCTGACCCCTTAGTATCTTAAGAGATTCCTTGAGGAAAAGGATTTTTTCTATCAATATTTGTGGAGATAATTTCTGCCTCATAAGTTCCTGATGCCAAACAAATGACAGATATGGCTGTAATCAATTGCCTAGTAGGGAGTTACTTGGACTCCCTGGGGAGCAGCATGAGAAGGCATAATTGATAGCCAGCTAAAAGGACTCTAAGAAGAGTTCATGAACATCTTGTTGAAACCTAAATGGCAGTTCAGGAGGTGATGATTCAGATGAGATGGTATTGAAAGCTGGTAGCATCGATACCTGGAACATAGTAGCCACTAACAAATGTGTATTGATCGATAGAACTTATCCAAATTTATAGAAGTCTCATTGGCTGTTTTTTTTTCTGATTGCTCAGTGAACTAAATGAATAGAGAGTAGAAACAGTTTGAATTATTTACAAGTGCAGAATTAAGACTTTTGGCCTGTAGTTCTGAGGATATAGATAAGTAATCTAAGTCAACAACAACTTCAGGATGCCAAGGAATAGGTGTTAAGCCTATTCATTCAGTGACTAAGTTAATTTATTTTCAGAACAAAGACGGAATCTGAGATTTCATTTATATAATGAATTTCCCAATGAATAAACTCCCTTTTTTAATTAAGGTGAGTACTTTGTTAGCAACTTAAAAGTTATTTAGAGCACTGAGAGGTTAAGTGAATTGTCCAGCATTAGCTAGCCAGTATGTGTCAGATGCCATTTGATTCCTGCATATTTGACTGCAGTAATACAACAGAACCTTAAGCCTAGCAATCATTTAATCATTTGTGCCAGAGAGGGAAAGGATGAAATGAAATTATGAAGATATGAAATGAACAGGTGATGATGGATTGGGTAAGACAATCTTGGACCAATGAAATTCAAAATACGTAAGTGTTCTTAGTTTCCGTGAGTATATGGGAACATCAGGTTCCTTGTTCCTTTTAGAGTTCTCTTAACCACAGGGCTTAACAATATATTGGTCTTTGCCAGCCTTTGGCTAATATCTAAAGTGAACTGGGAGTGAAATAGAATTTTCAGTCTAGAGAAAAAAAAACATAATAAAAATTAAGAATGCAGTGAGAGAGAAAGTTGTCTCTCCCTTGGAGCTGAGATTAAAGAAAAGACCCCATCAGGGAAAGAGGAAGGTCCAATTAACATCTGATTTGGATTACTCAGGTAACTGTATTTCTTGAAGCTCAGACAAGAACTAGGCAGTGCTCTTTCTATATAATACTATATCCAGGAGAATGGCCATAGGGAAAGGTTACTCTAGATAAACCACCATGAGATTATTCTTGGGATATATTAGGCAGTAGATTATAGGGGGAAGGTGACAAGGTGGTGTAACATCTGCTACCATCAACCCCACCATCAGAAGGCAAGGTATGTTACATTGCACTCCTCTCTCTTGGCTGTATGTTACTCTTAAGGAGGTTTGAGGTGGGGAGGTCAGTAAATTCTCTGCCAATGGTTTTAACTCCCAACATTAGTTTTCCCCAAGTGTAAGAGGTAGGTTTTGTACTCCAGATACATGCAAGCACTGATAGATTAACTTTAAAAAACAAACAAACAAAACTTAAAAGGTATAATCATAAATAGACAAAAAGCTTGCTCCAAACCCATGAGAAGCTTACTCCTGCCTTCCCACCAAAATATAGAAGATAAAGTTAGCAGTTTACTTCAGTTCTGAAAGAGCACATTCCTAAATTGCATGTTCAAATCCTCCCTCAAACTTGACTCCCAATGACTCTGGTGTCATAAGCTTCTCCTTGGGGCCAGCTGGCTACTACATTGTCTCTGAAATTCTGGTTTCAAGGATTTGCTGAGGATCACACCAGCCAGTTAAACTGAAGAAAAACAAAAGAACAGAAATGGAAGCACCACAAGCCCATTTCTCCCAGTGGAAGGAAAAGGGTGGGGTAGAAGATTCCTCCACCCTTCATGGTTTCAGTGCTGTTAGTGAACTGTGATCTTTCCCTCTAGATGCAGCAACAAAAACATTCACAGGAAAGAGAGTGAATTTATTGTTTTTTTTCCAGTTTTGAAGACACAGCTTCTTCTAGCTAAGCATTCAATTAAAGGAGGCTTTTCATACCCACATTCTAGGTAACTCAGTGAAGGAAAGTTCCTCCATGTAATGAGATCTGGAGATGTGGAGGCAAGGCTCTTTACTGAGAAAAAGGGCATAGTTATAATGAAGATACTACGTGGGGTCTTATAATTCAAACAAGTCACTTATTTTCACTAGCAGGAAGGCATTTTCTTGATGTTTCAACACTTTCCAGAGACTTTTAAAACATGACTTGCTACCCCATTACAACTATGATTGCTCCTTGGACTTCATGTGAGCTAACACCCTCCATAAGCCTTAATTTAACCAACAAATGAGTAAGAAATACAGATTATAGGAATGGAGAGTGAATGTCAAAAAATTAGACTTAATCAGTCTTCCCAGTCACCATCAGGTGGGCCATTTTCCCACCTACCCCAGACTAAAGAAGGGAAGTCGATTTTCCCTCGTGTTGACCACAAAGATATGAATGAGATTACTATCTCTGACTATTACCACCTTTCCTTTTGGACATTTTAGACATTATGGACTATTAAACAATAGAACACCATGTAAGACTTTCAGGGTAGCTTATAAGTTCTTTAGAATTGGTGCTAAGGATGAGCATAAGACCATCTTTTGAAGCTAATTATGCCCTTTGGTTTAGATTAAAAAGTCTGGGGTCTTCTAGTGTTAGTACTTTTCTTCATCAATATGATATGTATTATTCTGAAAGTATTCAGAAAAAAAAATTCTGAAAGCATTTTTCCCTGATTAGGAAAAGAACACATCTAAGTCCTATATAGTGCTCAGTCTGCTCTCAGTCGTGGGTTCTTTAATAAATCTGACAGATCCAAGTAAACTTCCAAGGTTTTGTTCTGGTGCTATAATGGTCAAAAAAGACACCAATATTCATTTCAGTCTTCTAGGACTTGGTTATACCAACAAGAATTACAGCCCTATAGTATTTAATAAGAACATTTAACTTGTAGTAAAATGTCATTTTAAGGTGGTAAAGTCTTACAGAACTCTCCATTATTGGCTGATAAAAGGGCCATCATACACATTAAATAATGGAATCATATACTTAGTGCTGGAAGACTCCTTAAAGGTCATTGAGGAGAACTCTCTTATTTTATTGACAAGAAACATAAAGCAAAGACAGGTAATTGATTTCTCCAAGGTTACATGGACAATAAGCACTTTCTACACTAAGCTTTCACAGGAACTGGAATATTAAGGTACTTGAAAATGTATCAATATGCATGCTGTAGTCTCCTAGTATAAAGGTAGAGAGGGCATACAGTCGACATAAAAATATTTACCCATCAACAATATTAGTATTTAACAGACAAAGTTGATTTTGCCAACATCATATATAATTATCAAAAGATATAATTTATATCACTGTTGTTAAATTTCAGGCCTGTAGTCTGCAAAACTCTGAGAGTCACTGGAGTCAGATGAAAATGTAATTAGGAAATAACCAAATAAATAAAAATGTTGTATGGCAGAATGTTAATGTGAGGTTTTCTAAGTCAACATGTGACCACAAGGATCCTTTTGTATTTAAATTTGACAATACTGATTTATACGAAATCCATATGAATAGTACCTGCAATATACATAGCAAAATACAAAGTAACATTAGTCTGTTCAAATGACTATATTTTTAACACGTAATCGGGAAATATCTAATGAAATAAATTATATATACATATACACATACACATACATATATGTACACATATATGTATATATATATGTGTGTGTATTTATGTGTGTGTGTATATATATATATATATATATATATATATATACACACTTATACACGCGCGCACGCACGCACACACACACACACACACACACTTAAAAAAGAACTCCCTCTATGAAGTAACCAGCAGGGAGTTAACTTACCTTCACTTAAGGATTCTAATTATGGTTGACCCACTTCTCCTTCATGGAGATTCTATTACAAATTTGGATAGTTAAGTACTTTTTAAAAATATCAAATGCAAATTTACTTCTTTTCAACATTTAAACATTTCTCTTTGTTCAGATTTCTAAAGCAAAGACTGCTATAATTTCCTGCTGCCTCCCATCATGCCTAAATTTCTCTTTTCTCCATCGCTTTTGACTCATTCCTGTATGGTGTATACTTGAGCCCCATCACACTAGTATTACTACAGTGTCAATAGCACCATGTACTACCATGAGCATATCTTTATTCTATAGTAATAGAAGCAAGTTAAGTGTTATTCTACACAAAACCCTGAGTGTGTGATCAAGGTTGGAATTAGTGTTAATACTTAAAGAATTAGGGTGGAAATTTTCACCCATTGTACATAAAAGTGTATTTATTTAAGAAACTTTTAAAAATACCATTAATATATACACATTTTAATGTATACATGCATATATATGTATATAATATTTAATGTTTCCTATTTTTATGTGTTTTGTTAAAAGGATGTGTTTTGGATGAAGTATAGTAATATATTCATACATATATACACATTTGCACATATATACACATATATGCATTTATGTGTATGTACGTATGTATGTATATTATGAACAAAGAGCTTCATCTAAATCTCAAAGAATGCATCTTTAAGTTCTGCTGATATGACCAAAGTATCACCTCCTACCAGTAGCAAACCATACTGTTACCAAAAATATTTAAGTGGAGGGAAAAAAAAGAGAAAACTTAAGGCATGATCCTGCAAATGAAGCCTTACTATCCCCTAATTTTACACAATTTACCTCTACATACCTAGTGGCAAATCCGAAAATATCTATTCTATCACTCTGTGAAGAAATGACACTTTGTGGAACACTGTAGTATGTTTAGTGCTGTTTATATGGTTCTGCTGATTGTATAGATAGTTTAGCTTAATGGTATTTTATTTTCAAAAAAAATTGTGCCATCAGGTATTTAGAATAGTCAAAATTAATCAGCAGTTATTAGTGATTTTTCAAAGCTTACATGGCCCAGTAGGAGTACTTGTAGAAGTCAGGGGAAAGGAGCAGATCAAGCAGAATTCAAACGATTACATTCAAAATATTTCCCCACTTGAAATTGGGTTTAATAATAAATTAAATTTATCAAAAAACGTGTTTTTTCTACTATTCAATGAGCATGGCAAGAAGGAGGAAAAGAAGTAGTATTTTTTGAAAATGAAAAATATATGATAAATTTAATTAACATTTTGTTGGAAAGTGACAACTAACTACTGGCATTAAGAGACTGATTCTCTGACAAGTCATAATAATTTTATTAGCATGTGGTATTTAATTGTTTGTTTGCCATAGCATCCTGGCAAAAACAAACAAGCAAAGAGTGTTTAAAAATAAACATCAATGAAGGAACTAAGGACTAATTAGTATAAGAATAATGGACTTCATGCTTAAAGAGTCTGTTAGAATACTAGCTTTTCTTAATGGTTTATTTTCTAACAGAATGTATTATGAACACATTCTATGTATTTCCTCTTTCTCTTTTTTTTCTGGTACATTGTTTCTGATGCATTTTTCCCCACACAATTTAACTTCAGCTTAAATATCTCCTTCTCATAGGCTTTGCTATGTTTATTGTGCATTTAACAGTGGATGACCAGAATGTTGAAAGATGACAGTCAATTTTAATATTTAAGGGGGTTTGTGTGAAGCCCAGAGACGGGTTAAGACACTGCCTCTCCTAAAGCATACTTGGAAAGTTAAATTCTGTGAAGAAAGTTCTGTACGAGACTTGTACAGTTGACCCTCGTATTTTGAAAATATGTGAAGGGAATAGTTTATTTTTTCATGTGAAGACTTGAAAAGTTAATTGACATGGAGAAAAGGAGAAAGGAGAAATTTTAGCAACATGGTGATATTTTTCTTAGCTTATGAAATTAAAATTTGAGACTGAGATAGGAAAGAAAGTTGAAATTTTTAATAGACTGTATTGGATTAAATAATATATTGATACATTTAAAAAGTAATTTGTGAGGAACTATCAGCATATTTTCTTTACCCTGTTTGTCCTTAAATGCAGTGTAAGAAATAGTAGTCCCAGCCTGAGGCGTGAATGAGAGATTTGCTTATTCTTAAGAGCACCTTCAAACTCTACACAAGGATTATTGGAGATGATCTTTAATAAAACCTTTGGGTACACATTGGCTCTCATTACTCTTCAATGTGAGGGACAATATCAAACACAGGTTACACCAACTAAAAGTATTTTTCCACTGTTATGATTCATGCATCACTGTTAGTAGGATGAGTTGGCTGGGTACCTTCCCTTTAGACCCATTTCCTCTCCCAAGGGTGTATTCTTGTAACGTAGAGAGCTATCACCAATGTGGATGGTACTCTTGTATGGGAGGGGAATGAAATATTAAAGGTCTTTTTAGAAGATTGATAAAAACAAATTAGATAACAATTCCTTTCTTTTAAAAAAAGCAGAATACATCTTTATTAAAATACACATTTGACTAATAAACATTTCTCTAATAGATTAATAGTTAAAATATGAAAAGCTTGAGGAAAAAAATTCATTATTTTTAAAGGGACATATTTGCTTCCCAAAACTATCTTATGTTTAAGGAAAAAAAATTACTCACAAAAGACAGTGAGGTTACTGTATGTGGTATACAAGTTTTAGGTCTTGGTTTTTGTAGAGCTTATCTTAAAAATCTTTTAAAAAGTAGCAAATTTTAGGCTATTTTTTGACTGATAAAATTTAATTTACAAATAAAATATTCATTTAATGGTATACCTTACCCCAAAAGAAAGGTCCAAAGAAATAATTTCAGTGAAAACTGAGAATGTTTCTATGAACTAATGATGATGGAAGCAAGCAGAAGAGAACAATTTACATAATGCCAATAACTTAGAAGAACAAATGACTTTTAAAGACTTAAGAAATCTGACAAAAACAATGACAAACTATGATTATTTACTGAAAGACACATTTGTGTAATCTTCATTCAATAATTTGTGTAATCTTTATACAATAATATCAAAATATCATTTGATCTAGTTAAATATAAAAGTACTAGCATACTGCAAGGAAAAATAAAAGCCAAAGACTTTGATTTTGAATCCCAAGATAATGTTGAACCAATGGATAAAGGAGGTAACAAAATACATTGGTATCCTCCTTACAAGATGTGTCCAATACAGTTATCAAGGAGAAAGCTGACTACGAATGCTAAGTGACTTGCTGGCATCCTGAAATCTGGTCCTGTATTTCTTTTTTTTTTATTTTTGTAAATTAATTATTTTTACTTTTCAATGTTCACTTCCACAAGATTTTGATTTCCAAATTGTCTCTCCATCTCTCCCCTTCCCCCACCCCAAGATTGTGTGCATTCTGATTACCCCTTCCCTCAATATGACCTCCCTTCTATCAACCCTCCCCCTTCTCTTATCCGTAGGGCAAGATGGATTTCTATAACCTATTTCCTGTAGATCTTACTTCCCAATCACATGTAAAAACAATTTTTATATTCATTTTTAAAACTTTTAAGTTCCACATTCTCTCACTTCCTCCCTCCCTACCCACCATCATTGAGAAGGCAAGCAATTCAATAAAGGTTATACATGTGTAGTCATACAAAACACTTCCATAACAGTCATGTTGTGAAAGACTAAATGGATTTTCTTCCGCCCTGTCCTATCCTCCATTTATTCTATTCTCTCCTTTGACCAGTCCCTCCTCAAAAGTGTTTGATTCTGATTACCCCCTCTCCCAATCTGCCCTCCCCTCTGTCATCACCCTTTCTTATCCCCTTTCCCTTTACTTTCCTGTAAGGTAAGACAGATTTCCATACCCAATTGATTGCGTATGTTATTCCCTCTTTAAGCCAGATTCAATGAGAGTAAGGTTCACTCATTCCCTCTTACTACCTTCCTCTTCCCTTCCATTGTAAAAGCTCTTTCTTGCTTCTTTTATGTGACATGATTTATTATATTCTTCCTCTCCTTTCTCCTTCTCCCAGTATATTCCTCTCTAACCTCTTAAATTTAAGTTTGTTTTTAAGATATCCTCCCTTCACAAAAGGTCTCATGAGTTACATATATTGTCTTTCCATGTAGGAATGCAAACAGTTCAACTTTAGTAAGTCCCTTATGATTGCTTTTTCCTGTTTACCTTTTCATGCTTCGCTTGATTCTTGTACTTGAAAGTCAGATTTGCTATTCAGCTCTGGTATTTTTATCAAGGATACTTGGCAGTCCTTTATGTGATTGAATATCCATTTTTCCTGTGAAGGATTATATTCAGTTTTGCTAGGTAGGTGATTCTTGGTTTTAATCTGATCTCCTTTGACCTCCAAAGTACCATATTCCAAGTCCTTCAATACCTTAAGGTAGAAGCTTCTAAATCTTGTGTTATCCTTATTATGTTTCCACAGCACTTGAATTTTTTCTTTCTGGCTGCTTGCAATATTTTCTGGTTGAACTGGGAACTCTCGATTTTATATACAATATTTCTTGGAGTTTTCATTTTGTGATCTCTTTCAGGAGGTGATCAGTGGATTCTTTCCATTTCTATTTTACCCTCTGTTTCTAGAATATCAGAAAATTTTTTCTTGATAATTTCTTGAAAGATGATGTCAAAGCTTTTGTTTTTATCATGGCTTTAAGACATTCCAAAAAATTTTTAAATTATCTCTCCTGGATCTATTTCCCAGGTCAGTGATTTTTCCAATGAGATATTTCACATTGTCTTGTATTTGTTTTTCCATTGTTTTGCTTCTGTTTTATAATTTCTTGATTTCTTCTAAAGTCATTAGCTTTCACTAGCTCCATTCTAATTTTTAAAGCATTAATCTTCAGTGAGCTTTTGTACCTCCTTTTCCATTTTTCTAATTCTGCTTTTTAAGGCATTCTTCTCCACATTGGATTTTTGGGCCACTTTTGCCAATTGGGTTAGTCTATTATTAAGGTGTTATGTTCTTCAGGATTTTTTGGGTTTCCTGTAGCAAGCTGTTGACTTGTTTTTCATGATTTTCTTGCATCACTCTCATTTCTCTTTCCAATTATCCTTTACTTCTCTTACTTGATTTTCAAACTCCTTTTTGAGCTCTTCCATGGCCTGAGACCAATTCATATTTGTACCAGTAAGGCAATAAAAACAACATCAATAATAATCATGAATATGCCTATGTAGTTCTGTATTGCTGGATATAAGAGACTCTACATAAAGAAGGTAAAAGAAGTATAACATTTACTCAGACACCAGAAAATCATATCCCATAACCAAATGTTCAGCTCCCACAGCCAGTCAGTCCACTTTATCTTAACAACAAGGAACTTAAAAGACCATATGACAGTCTGGAACCTCACCATCCCAAAATATCTCTGACCCACTGCTGGGGTCTTCCCAAAGACAAACTCACAGTACAGCTAAGTCAGCCTGTTCAGTTCTAACAATCATGAGGGCTGGCTGTTTGCAGCCATTAACTGCCATAACATCTCTCTCTCTCTCTCTATCTCTCTCTCTCTTTCTCTCTCAGCATTTTCTGTGACATAACTTCCTCTTCCTATCAGAAAGCTTCTCCCACCACATGTGACTTAGGCTTCCTGTGACATAAGCAGGTCACATGGCCTGTTAATGAGTGGGAAAGATCTTAAAATCTGAATTGCTAATAGTTTCAGCCCCAAGGTCTTTCTTATCCACTACATAGGGCAGTGGGAATTCTGGGATAACTGGCATAAACAGAAATTTATACAACAATATAACAGGGATAATGCAAGATAAGTATATGAAACAATGTCATCATTCCCCCCTTGAACAAATGGGGCTCAAAATTTTGGGGAAGGGGCAAAGATCTCATCTTCCAAACTTTCTTCCTGCTGAAATTGGATGTAGAGCTGTCCCTGCCCCAAGAAATTAAGAGTCCTATTTGAGAGGTTGGTTTTTTAGCAAGCTGGCATCTGGAACTCAGTTGACATCAGGTCCGGGGATGACACATCACAGTCATGGACAAGTCCAGAGATGACACATCACAGTCCTGGACAGGTTCAGAGGTGACATCCAAATACATCAGAGGGTGACATCTGGCTTAAGCCATTAGGCATCTGCAGGTGGATGGTATGAAGCCTGCAGGAAACAAATCTCACAAACAAATTTAGCAGACAAAAGTCAAAAAGAAACAAAGAGACTATCATCGTCTCATTCACAATAGAATATGTGAGTCAAGGGTAAACTTTCATAATCATTTTCTCCTGGGTAGACAGTTGTTACAGTATTGTCTTTCCCACATGCTATAATTTCTTCAGCCTTTAGAACATCATCTGACTTCCACTTTACCCATGCTTTACCTCCCAGTTTTATTCTATCAGTAGAACTAAATCCTTCCTTTCCTCTGATAGTTATTTTGGAAGAAGGATGAATTTTCACAAGAGGTATTGTTTCACAAGGAATAAAAATCATTTGAACTATTCTGTCATTTTTACACAACTGTATAGGTTCCTCACCTAAATTCTGGAGTGTCAAAATAATTTCCCCTTGATAACTAGAATCTATCACTCCAGCCAATAGACGTATTCCCTGAGCTGCTAATCCTGGTTTAGGTAATATCGATCCAAAACGATTCTTAGGGATTCTCATACATATCCAGTAGATATTGTTCTTATCTCTTTTCTATCCAACCAAAAGTTCTCTGAACAATGTAAATCATATCAGGTCAAACACAGCATTCCTGGGTATTGTTTTGAGACATCTTCCCTCACAGTCTAAAACTCAATATTTTGGATCTTTTGTGTTTGCTGTTTTCTAATTTGCAGATTTGGGGTCATCATTCTGGCTAGAGCTATACTTTCTCTTAATTGTCTATTATTCAAACTATGTAAAGCAGTGAACAAATTATCCTTCCAATGTTGATACAAATTATTAGAACTTAACTTTCTTAACTGTTCTTTCAACAATCCATTCATCTTTTTTATCAACCCAGATGCTTGTGGATAATATGGAATATGATATACCCGCTCTATATTGTTCTATACATAGTATCTCTTCATCTCATTACCTTTGAAATGTGACCTATTATTACTTTGAATATACATTGTGGTTCCATAATATAATAATATAATAATGACTTATAATATGTAGAGTTTTATAGTTTGTTTTTCTGGATTGCATTCTTATAAGTACAGGCTACTAGTACACCTGAATAGGTATCAACACAAGTACATATAAATTTGTGTCCTTTATTTTGTGGTATTGTTCCAATGTAATCTATCTGCCAAATCTGGGCTGGAAGTTTTCCCTTTGCTATTTCCCCAGTCACTACCCAAGGAACAGTTCATTCCTTTTCCAATTGACATATATGAAATTCCTCTGTTACTTGCTTAAACAATGAATAAGAGATATTAATACCTTGATCTCGTATCCACCGCTGTGTCACCTGGACCCCTAAATGGCTGGCCATTTGGTGGACCCATTTTGCTAGTACTAGATCATCAGTTGATATTGAAGTAGGGACAATATGTTCAGTAGCAATTTTTGCTAGTTGATCAGCATGTGCACAGTGCACAGTGAGGGGCACATGAGCATTTACATGAAAAACTGATAAATTAGTAACCAAAGACATGTCCCACATATCTTCCCATAGGTCTTTGCCCCAAACTTGTTTACCATGAATTTTCCAATTTTGGTTTTTCCACATTGGCATCCATGTAGCTAACCCATTAGCTACTTCCTACAGATCAGTGAGTATATGACACTGTCCTCCTTTCTCAGTATAAATAGCTTGATGTACTGCCATAAGTTCAGTATGTTGGCTATTTCCACCTATGCAAGTACTTTCCACAGGTATCTTAATATATGGGTTATAGGCCACTGCTTTCCAATGTCTTTTATGACCCAAATATTTTGCTGTCCCATCAGTAAACCATGCATGTTTCTTCTGTTCTTCAATCAGTCCATCATATCCATCATTCCATTTTACCCAGGATTGTACCAACTGTTACCTTGGTTCAGGGGATTTGTCATTTCCATCAATGTCAATGCTTGTGATGGATTCATGTAGAGCAGGAACTCCACTGTTGCCTGTTTTTGATCTATTCTGAATATACCATTTCCATTTAATTATGCTAATCTCTTGCACATGTCCAATTCTGTGAGAGGCATGGGTATTCATTACCCAAGTCATAATTGGGATTCCAGGCCTCCAAATCCTGATATGCAGCTAATAATTGATTTTCAAAAGGTATATATTGTAATCCACATGAAGGTACTTTTCTTGACCAAAATCCTAAGAGCACATTTCTGCTTTGTTATTTCTGCCATAAACTCCAATTCACATAGTCATCTTATACATTCACTTGTAATCCCACTGGTTCACTTTGTATAGGCCATAAATCCAGAGCCAATTGTATAGCAGCTTTAGCTTCTTCAAAAGCTTTACTCTGTTCAAGTCCCCAGTCAAATTCATATTTTTTCCTGGTAACTTTATATAAGGGTTTCAAAATTTTTCCAATATATGGGATGTGGTGCCTCTAATATCCAAACAGTCCTATGAACTTTTGTGCTTCTTTCTTACTGGTGTCGATAGGAAAATCTTGAATCTTGTCAAGCTAGTGGTAGAATTTCTTGAAGTCCTTTATTCCATTGTGAACCCCCAAATTTCACAGTTTGAGATGGTCCTTGAATCTTTGCAGGGTTAATTTCTCATCCTTGGCTTTTCATATGTGCAATTAAAAGTATCAAACTCTTCACTTCTTTTACATTTTCTCCCCATATGAAAATATGATCTATGTAGTGGGTAAGCTGTACACCAGGTAACTTCAATTCATCCAAATGTTTAGCCACAATCCTATGATAAATAGTTGGGCTGTGCAGATATCCTTTTGACAAGGGTGTAAACATATATTGTTGTCCCTACCACATGAAACAAACTGATTCTGTTTTTTGGAGTATATTGGGATTTTAAACAAAGCATTGGCCAAATCCATAACTGTGTTCCAAGTGCCATAATATTTCTAGATCCTTTCTATTAAGGTAACAGTATCTAAAACAGCAGCATCCACTGTCGTTCTCCACATTCCATTTCCATCTGATTTTTATACTAGTCATACAGGATTATTCCATTGAGTGGTTGTAGGTACTAACACTCCTGCTTCAACATATTCCTTTATAGTATTGGCAATTTCATCTTGCCCACCTGGAACATGATACTGCTTCAAAGTAATTACCTTAGAAATTTCAAGTAAAATAATTGGGTCAATTTTTATTTTTCCGACTAAAACCGTATTAATTCCTATCTTCCTTACTTCAAATTGATATCTCCCCTCAAGTAAATTCAAAATCATGCCTTTCAATATATTTATTCCAATGATGTATTCAGGAATGGGTACAATGATTACATTATATTCTTTCTTAGGCAATTGTCCAATTTTTGTCATCAGTTTCACTTGCCTGGCTGATATTTCAGGCCCTCCTAGTCCTGTGATGGTAATAAGTGTTCCATGCTTAAATTTGTCAGGGTTTCCATAAATCAACATGGCCTCTGCCCCAGTGTCTAGCAATGCCCTAGTTACAGTATTTGATCCATTCTTCCAATATATAATCAAATTAATTTGGGGTCTGTAATCCCATTTGTGTGTTTCTTTAATCTCAGCTGGGTCTCAGTCTATTCCCTAGTCTCCTCGAATGTCTGACTCACTTGGATACAAGGGTTCAAGATCTGTAGGATTTGTACAGGCAGTTCTTACTTCTCTATTCTGTTTGCTATTAAGCCCCTTATATCAGAACATTTTGTATAGCTCATTAGTTGGAATACCATCTGTTCTTCTGAAATCTACCCCTGCTTTCAATGGAGCAGTAAACATCTCTTTCTTTGTCACTCTATTCGTTGGACATTGAATCCGTTGGGTGTGTACCCTACTTTCCTGAGGAAATTTATCTTTTCCCCAGTCTCCTAAGTCACTTAACTGTGAAATCTTATCTAACACATCTGAAAGAGGGTTCCCTACTTCTGCAATCAGCAAAGTCAGAAACACATGTTTATAAGTGGGGTGTACCATCTTAACTATCAAATTCCTATGAGAGACTCCCAAGGGAGTTTCATAATAAACTTCAGCATTCCCCAAAATAATAGCAATCTTCATTACCTCCTCCTTTCACTTTCCCATGCAGTCCCTAATAGAATATCAGAGTCTATCAGTAGCAGGCCACATAGTATCAGCAGGATATTCCTCTTTAGATCCTGTTGCAGCCAAAGCCAACAAATTGGTTGTTTGATTAGTTCTTTGTGAATGATAATCCCTAAAAGCTTGCTGTACAAAAGAATTCTGACTAATACTTATGAATTTCATACAATGCACAGAATCTACAGATGCTCCTGCAGCCGCTTCATTCATCACTGATTCTCACCATCCAAGATATTAGTGATTCTCCCATTCTCTGGGTGAACCTACTCAAGGTATTTGTGATTTTCTGCAGTGTGAAATCCTCCAATACCAGCCTAAAATGAATAGTCAGATCTTATGTTTCTTGCCTCCTCCACTCTATGGGTCATACTTCTCTTTGAGAAGTCTGGTGTGATACTGTAACACTCAATGGTAGCTCAGAAGTAGCATGCAGCAAAAGCATTTCCTTGTGTTTGTGGTTCTGACTTTGTATCCTCCTGTCTAGATTCCCTGTCCCTGTTACCATGATAACCAGACTGCTTGCTAAGCTGGATCACAGCTGAACTGAGGTGCACTCTTGACCTCCTTGGCTCCCTCTGACTTCCAGCTGAATTTACAACAAGGCTGTTAGCTTCCTGCTATTTTGCCACCTGAGTTTCTCCATCTTTCTGTGATATAGGCTAAGTGTTCTCAGACATTTCAGCAACTGTCTGAGCCTGAGCTCTCTCCCCTAATAGTCTGCCTCTGTGTACTATAGGCAGTACGTAAAATCCAGCCTCGTCTAGAGATCGCTCTTGGGATCCCCATTCCTGTCTCATCAGTAACTTCTCTGAGGCACTGCTCCATATCTCTAGGTGCTCCACTGTGTAACTTCTGCTTCCTGTCCTCACAGAGACCAGTGCCCTTGGACCATTCCCTTGCAAGGGAGCAATAGGTTACATCCTCCCATCCTGGGACAACCGTTTCTTCTTCTAAAGCCCTTCTGCCTCTAAATAGATATCTTATACCTTGTGATCCTGTTTGTGATGCCAAATAATGTATCAGTAAAGAAATAATAACAAAGCAGATGATAATTGTCAAAATGCCTATGTAGTTTTGTATTGCAAAGTATATGAGACTCTCCACATAGAAGGTAGAAGAAGTAAACCATTTGTTCAGACACCAGAAAATCATATCCCATAACCAAATGTTCAGCTCCCACAGCCAGTCAGTCCACTTTATCATAACAACAAGGAACTTAAAACACCATATAACAGCCTGGAACCTCACCATCCCAAAACCTTTCTGACCCACTGCTGGGGTTCTCCCAAAGACAAACTCAGAGTACAATTAAGTCAGCCTGTTCAGTTCTAGCAATCATGAGGATGGCCATTATTAGCAGCAATTAACTGCCATAACACTGCTCTCTCTCTCTCTCTCTCTCTCTCTCTCTCTCTCTCTCTTTCTCAGCATTTTCTGTGACATAACTTCCTTTTCCTATCAGGAAGCTCCTCCCACCACATGTGACTCAGGCTTCCTGTGACCTAAGCAGGCCACATGTCCTATTAATGGATGGAAAGATCTTCAAATTTAAATTGCTACTACAATATTTTTCTTGTACCTTTGGATGTAGGAGCTTTGACTGTGTTTTCTTCTGGTTTTATGTTTTAGTCATCCTTGTCCCCAAAGTAAGATTCTATAATCTAATTTTTCCCCCTCTTTTTGCTCTTTGTTAAGTTAGGACTCTGCTTTCAGTGTGGAGTATGTACTGCCCCAAGCTTCAGGAGCTTTGTGCAGCTGTTTAGAGATATTTCTAGGGACCTGTAAATTTTAAGTTCTTCAAATGTGGTATGATCTGAGGTGAGGTGTTTACTCCTTTCTAGGCCTGTCCTCTTGTCTGTGAGTGACTACAATCATTCTCTTCTCTATTGGAACTGTGAGTTGGTTTCCCTCTCTACTGCCACCACAAGTTCTGGAATTCTAGTACTCGCCTTGCCCTAGGAACACCATCCAGGACTTTGACTCAGATCCAAGCATGGGCAAAGCAAGAGAATCTTGCCTCGGGCCGAGAAAGAGATCCCTGAAACTGCCTGCTTATCAGACGCTTGATTCCCGCCCCCATCTGTGGGACAAGAGCTCCAGAAGAAGCCACTGCTACAGCCACCTCCACCACTCAGGACTGGAGTGTTGCAACAATTCAGCTAGCAGCTGCTATGGGGGTGAAAGACCAACACAAGCCCAACAACAAGAATGCTGCAAGAAAGTAACATTAAGGGGTTAACAGTCTCAGTTTAATTGAACATACAAATATCATTCACTTAGTTCAGGGGAAAAAAACCAGCACCCTGAACTTCAGGGCAAATTCAAATAAATTACAAACATCAACAGACAGACCTTGTCTGATTCAAATCTCAATGCATAGTTACCAGGGTTTAACAAAGTTCCAACATCTAGGTTTACAAGCTGGAGGGCTCTTAACTATAGCTGCCCAGAGTCTCCACATCAACACACCTCCGAGAGTGAGGTCCCCCATAGAGAACACCAACCTCTGGGTTTATATATCTTGTTCAGGGTTAAAGGTGAGTCACACATGTAATTCACCTACGTGACCTAAAAGCATCACAAAAATGCTACTTAAACCCACGTGGTCTAAAAGCCTCTGATGACACAAACATGTCACTCAAACCCATGTAAACTAGGCTTTCCCTTGAGGCAAGGAGGTCATCGAGGACTCCTAATTTAATCAAGGAAACAAAGGCCAAACTCTTCAAGGACACTTGATTGAATAAGTTCTAAAAGCCCTCCTTAATTACCAATACATGGGTTCAGACCTCGTTCCTCTCTCACTCACCTCTGACAAAACTTTCCTACTAAATTTCTAAGTTGTCTTTGGCCTTTGTGGATTGAGAAGTCTGGAAACCATCATAGTTGCCAGTGATTCAGTTCCCTGAGCCCTGCCGCAGGTTTTCTGGGGCCCTATCCATACTGGCATGGAACATGCTGGACTGTGCTCCTCTCATAGCCCAAAATGAAACAGTCCTTTCTGGCTGACCTTCCAGGTTGTCTTGGATAGAAATTTGTTTCAGTCTGTCATTTTGCATGTTCTGTTGCTCTAGAATTTGTTTAGAGTAATTTCCTACAGGTGTTTTGAGGGGTTTGGGGGAGAGTTCAGGCAAGTCCCTGCTTTTACTCTACCATCTTGGCTCCACCTCCTTATTTTCCTTTTTAGAGGCACAGAAGTTTCTGTACTCCTGGGCTTGGATTGTTGCTACAATTCCCCATCAAAAATGCATGAAATCATACCTGCTCTCTCTAAGTTTATATGCTAGCAATAGTTAATTATGGATCGTAGACAACAATAAAATTAACACCTTTCCTTGAGATTGCAATCTGTAAATCCTAACAAAGACTAGGTAGAATTAATTTACTATATCTTTTGCAAAATATTTCATCCTTTTTTCCTGAATTTTAACTCCAGCTAAACCTGAAACCTACTGGCATCAAAGTAAGCAAATATCTCATGAAGTTCCTTTATCTAATAAGTTAAGATTTAAAACATGCCTCCCCTAATAATACTCAGTGACTCTGTATGTCTTTATTCATAGAATAAATTCTATAAATTACATTCCTTTCTAGTGAAAGAGTTTCTTATTCTAACTAATCTATGATGGGAATTGGAAAAAGTACCAAGAATGGTAGTAGCATAATTATTTCATTTAATTGTTTTACAAATGCCTCACCTAGCTTTTTGAAATTCTTAGAGGAGATTCTCTGCCAAAATGCCAGAGAAAAGGGAGGGAATAGCCTGAGCTCTTGCCCAAACCCTTCCAAATACCTTTAAATAATATCCCAAAACAAATTCTAGAGTGGCAGAACTCACAAAAGGATGCATGAAAGAATTTTCTAGCCCAAGATAACTCAGAAGGTTGGCAGAAAAGGTCTGTTGCACCACGCTTAGAAGAGAGTGCAATTCAGTGCAGGCTATACCAGCTCAGACCAGGCATCAACAAACCTGATGGGAAACTGAACTGGTGTGGGGAAAGTGTTGATTTCTGCACCTCTCAAGTAGTAGAAGGTAAAGGGGTTAGACAACTGATCAAAACAAGATTACAGAAGTCTTTTTGCTGGCACTAGGGTCAGTACTCTGTTGCATTTCCCATACATGTATCTGGGTCACGGTCCTGAGTCTCAGTCCCAGGGTGTGGAGGAGCACTAGCACAGAGCTTGCTGCTGCAAGGGAACTAGGGCCCTAGTCACCATTGCAGGGTGGAAAAGAGTGCTTGCAGTTGCTCTCAAACCAGTGCCAAGTACAGAAGAGTAGTAAACAGATCTCTCCCTAGATCATACCACATTGGAAGAACAAAGAATTACCTCTGAAAACAATTACACAAAAATCTGAAGTTTGAAACAGTGCCCCCTCCACTCTGGAAACAGACTCCCCTGTTAGCATAGTTAAAAGTCAAGAAATAGGTTGGAATACATGTACACAAACATACATGATATACACAAACATAGATGTGTACATGTATATTATCTCTATCTATCTATCTATCTATCTATCTATCTATCTATCTATCTATGAATTGACCCCAGGCCATGAAAGAGCTCAAAAAGGAATTGAAAAAATCAAGTAAGAGAAGTATAGCTAAAATTAGAAAGAGTGGTGCAAGCAAATCATGAAAAAGAGTCTACAGCTTGGTAAAGGAGGCACAAAAAATACTGAAAAAAACAACACTTTAGATGGCAGCAGGAAACCAGAGACTAGTGTGAGCTCCCTGCCTAGTCCCTCCAAAACCCGTAAAAAATGGCTCTGAACCAATTCTAGAACTGCAGAACCCACAGGAGCAGCAGAAGGAGGCAGGGCTCCAGCCCAGGATGGCTTGGACAGTCTCTGGTTGGGGTCTATCCCACACGAAGCTGGGAGCTGGGAGCTAGGAGCGGAGCAGAGCCCAGCGTGAGTGGCGCAGACCAACCAGACCAGGAGCTGGGCAGAGCATGCCCTAGCACTCTGAATCAGTGAGCTGCAGAAGTTGCCAGACCTCTCAACCCACAAACACCAAAGGCAGTGGAGAAGGTTAGTGGGAAAAGCTGCGGGAGTGGAAGGAGTGGAAGTTCTGCTACTGGGCCTCGGGGGCAGCGGAGGTGGGGCAGCTACAGTTGCTGCTGCTTCTGGCCCCAGGCCCACCTGGTGGGAGGAATTAAGTGGTGGATCAGAGCAGGAATGCACAGCCTGCTGAAGATTTAAGCCCAGTCTGGGTTGGGGGTTCTTGGGGAAGGAGTAGTGCTGATGTGGCAGAGCTGGCACCTCCCCCCCCCAAACGTGGAACATAGAACTCTCTAGTCTACAAGCAATCATACCCCGCTGAAAAACTCAAGGGTCAAGTTAGTTGGTTGGGAATATGGCTAGGCAGTGAAAACACACCCAGATTCAGTCTCAGGCTTTGGATTCTTTCTTTGGTGACAAGACCAAAACATACAGACAGAAGAAGTTAACAAAGTCAAAGAGTCTATAACAGAAGACTCCAAGAAAAACATGAACAGGTCCCAGGCCATGGAAGAGCTCAAAAAGGATTTGGAAACGCAAATTAGAGAAGTAGAGGAAAAATTGGGGAGAGAAATGAGAAGGATGCGAGAAAACTATGAAAAACAAGTCAATGACTTGCTAAAGGAGACCCAAAAAAATACTGAAAAATACACTGAAGAAAACAACACCTTAAAAAATAGACGAAAAAGCCAATGAGAAGAAGAATGTCCAGAAAGGCAGAATTAGCCAAATGGAAAAGGAGGTCCAATGGACTACTGAAGACAATACTACTGTAAAAATTAGATTGGAGAAAGTGGAAGCTAGTGACTTGATGAGAAATCAAGATATTGCAAAACAGAACCAAAGGAATGAAAAAATGGAAGACAATGTGAAATATCTCATTGAAAAAACCACTGACCTGGAAAATAGATCCAGGAGAGATAATTTAAAAATTATTGGACTACCTGGAGCCATGATCGAAAAAAGAGCCTAGATATCATCTTTAAAGAAATTATCAAGGAGAACTGCCCTGATATTCTAGAGCCACAGGGCAAAATAGAAATTGAAAGAATCCATCGATCGCATCCTCAAATAGATCGCAAAAAGAAATCTCCTAGGAATATTGTCGCCAAATTCCAGAGCTCCCAGATCAAGGAGAAAATACTGCAAGTAGCCAGAAAGAAACAATTTGAGTATTGTGGAAACCCAATCAGAATAACCCAAGATCTGGCAGCCTCTACATTAAGAGATCGAAGGGCTTGGAATATGATATTCCGGAGGTCAATGGAGCTAGGATTAAAACCTAGAATCACCTACCCAGCAAAACTGAGTATCATGCTCCAAGGCAAAATATGGATTTTCAATAAAATAGAGGACTTTCAAGCTTTCTCAGTGAAAAGACCAGAACTGAATAGAAAATTTGACTTTCAAACAGAAGAATCAAGAGAAGCATGAAAAGGTAATCAAGAAAAAGAACAAGAAAAAGAAATTGCAAGGGACTTACTAAAGTTGAACTGTTTTGTTTACATTCCTACATGGAAAGGTGACGTGTATGGTTCGTGAGACCTCAGTATTAGGGTAGCTGAAGGGAATGTGCATATGTGTATATATATATATATATATATATATATATATATATATATATATACACATATATATATATATATATACATATATATATGTATATGTATATGTATATGTATATGTATATGTATATGTATACACATATGTTTATATATATGTTAATGTATATGTATGTGTAAGTGAAAGTGTATGTATGTATATATGTATGTGGAGAGAGAAAGAGAGAGAGAGGGAGAGAGAGAGAGAGAGTGGGCACAGGGTGAATTGAAGATGAAGGGAAGATGCCTAAAAGAAATAAAATCAAATTAAGGAATGAGAGAGGAATATATTGAGAAAGGGAGATAGGGAGAGATAGAATGGGGTGGATTATCTCACATAAAAGTGGCAAGAGGAAGCAGTTCTGGGGGAGGAGGGGAGAGGGCAGATGAGGGGGGAATGAGTGAATCTTGCTCTCATCAGATTTGGCCTGAGGAGGGAATACCATACATACTCAATTTGGTATCTTACCCCTCAGGAAAGAAGATGGAAGAAGATTAAAAAAAAAGGGGGGGGATGATGGAGCCGAGGGCAGATGGTGGTGGGGGTAATCAAAAACAAACACTTTTGAAAGGGGACAGGGTCAAGGGAGAAAATTCAATAAAGGGGGATGGGTTGGGAAGGAGCAAAATACAGTGAGTCTTTCACAACATGAGTATTGTGGAAGGGTTATACACAATGATACACATGTGGCCTGTGTTGAATTGCTTGACTTCTTAGGGAGGGTGGGTGGGAAGGGAGGAGGGGGGTGTATTAGGAGGGCAGAGTTTATAATCTCAAAGAGGATCATAAACATGTCTGAAAGGTTCGGGAACCGCCGGATATAAGAAACTCTCAAAGTAGAAGGCAGAAGAATCAAAACATATATTTAGGCTCCACAGTAACCAACCCATGAACCAGCAACCCCATTTTGATATATTGATCAAAAGCTTCCAGGCCCAATAAGTACGCCTTGAAAGAGTAACCAGGACTCTACAGAGAAGCATGATTGCATAAAGCAAAATCATGCTTGCCCCTCTATGGTAAAAAGATTACCCACTGGCCTGAAGTCTTTGTTCAGCTTCCTCCCGTAGGTCAGCTCTGCTACTGGCAGCTCCTGCTTCAGCTGTGACTGTGGCTGTGGCTGTGGCTGTGGCTGTAGCAGCCTCTGGCTCCAACGGGAGCTGCTTTTAACCATCCAGCTTCTGCGGGGGTGTAAGGTACGCCGGGGAAAGCACAGGTTCTTTCAATCTGCTTAAGCAAGGTGAAGGGGTTGACCGGGAAAGCACAGGTTCTTTCCATCAGCTTAAGCAAGGGAAGCAAGGTGAAGGGGCTGACAAGCTTACTCCAGTCCAACATATAAACAGCATTCAGTTCAGGGGAAAAAGCCAAACTAGTCAAGGGCACTTGTTGACTAAGTGCTAAGGAGCCCATTTTTGGTTGCCAATGCAGGGGGATAATTTGGAACTCAAAGTTTTAAAAACAGACGTTCAAAAACAAACAAAAAAGTTTTTTCAAGCAACTAGAAAATAAGATACACAGGCAATGGGGCGTAGATATTTATCTTGCCCTACGAGAATGGAAGGGAAAAGGGGATGGGAGGGGAGTGGGGTGGCAGACGGGAGGGCTGACTGGGTAACAGGGCAACCAGAATATATGCCATCTTGGATTGAGGGTGGAGTGTAGAAATGGGGAAAATTTTGTAATTCAAACTCTTGTGAAAACCAATGCTGAAAACTAAATATGTTAAATAAATAAATTTAAAATGAAAAAAAAAAACAAAATAATAAAAAAAGGATGGGGATTTTTGGTTATAGTTTTTTGCTTTAGCAACAAACTCGGTTTCAAATCACACACACACACACGCACACACATATACACAAATCTAGATCATGTCTCTTTTTAAAGATACATTTATTTATTTTCAGTTTTCAACATTCTCTTCCACAAATTTTTTGAATTCCAAATTTTCTCCCCATCTCTCCCCTCCACCACCCCACAACAGTGTGCATTTTAATTACCCCTTCCTCCAATGTGCCCTCCATTGTATTACCCCCTACCCCCTTTTCTTATCCCATTCCCTTCTATTTTCCTGTAGGGCAAGATAGATCTCTATACCCATTGCCTGTATATCTTATTTCCCAGTTGCCTGTAAAAACAATTTTTGATATTCATTTTTAAAACCTTGAGCTCCACATTCTCTCCCTTCCCCTCTCTCCACTCACCCTCATTGAGAAAGCAGGCAATTCAATATAGCTTATTCATGTGTAGTCATACAAACCATTTCTATAACAGTTGTGTTGTGAAAGACTAACTATATTACCCTCTATCTTACCCTGTTCCCCATTTATTCTATTCTCTCTTTTGACCTGTCCCTCCACAAAAGATTTGCTTCTGATTACCCCTTTCCCCAATCTGCCATCCCTTTCATTATCTCCCCTCTCTTATCCCCTTCCCCCCTGCTTTCCTGTAGGGTAAGATAGATTTCCTTACCCAATTGAGTGTGTATGTCATTTCCTCCTTAAGCCAAATCTGATGAGAGTAAGGTTTACTTGTTCCTTTTCACCTCTGCCCTCTTTCTCCTCCATCATAGAAGCTCTTTCTAGCCTCTTTTACGTGAGATGATTTACTACATTCTAACTCTCCCTTTCTCTTTCTCCCAGAACATTCCTTTCAACTCTTAATTTTGTTTTGTATGTATCATCCTTTCATATTCAGCTCACCCTGTGCCCTCTGTCTACACACACATACACAACATGCACATATACACAGACATACATACATGCACACACATATATACCCATATATACATACTCACACCCATACACATATACATACATACTCGCATACAAACATATATCCCCTCTATGTACCCTAATACTGAGAAAGGTCACTTGAGTTACAATTATAATCTTTCAATGTAGGAATCTAAACAGTTCAACTTTAATAATTTCCTTATGGTTTCTCTTTCCTGTTTACTTTTTCATGTTTCTCTTGATTCTCTTGAAACTCAAATTTCTATTCAGCTCTGGTCTTTTCAACAAGAATGCTTGGAAGTCCCCTATTTCTTTGAAATTCCATTTTCAATGAAATTTTATACTCAGTTTTGCTAGGTAGGTGATTCTTGGTTTTAATACTATCTCTTTTTACCTCTGAAATATATTCCAAGCCCTCTGATTCCTTAATGTAGAATCTGCTAGATCTTGTGTAATCCTGATTGTGTTTCCAGAACACTTGAATTGTTTTTTTTTTTTGTTTTTTGTTTATTCTGGAGGCTTGTAATATTTTTTCCTTGACCTAAGAAATATGTAATTTGGCTACAATATTCCTAGGAGTATTCTTTTTGCCATCTCTTTCAAGAGACAGTGGTGGATTCCTTCCATTTCTATTTTACCCTCTGGTTCTAGAATGTCAGGGCAGATTTCCTTAATAATTTCTTGAAAAAAAATGATGTCTAGCCTCTTTTTTTGATCATGATTTTCAGGTAGTCCAATAATTTTAAAATTATCTCTCCTTGATCTATTTTCTAATTCAGTGGTTTTTCCAATGAGATATTTCCTATTGCCTTCTATTTTTTTTCATTCCTTTGGTTCTTTTTTGTATCTTGATTTCTCATAAAGTCATTAACTTCCATTTGCTCCATTCTAATTTTTAAGGAATTATTTTCATCAGTGAGTATTTGGATCTCTTTTTCCATTTGGCCGCTTCTCCTTTTCAAGGCATTCTTCTCTTAACTGGCTTTTTGGACCTCTTTTGCCATTTGGGTTAGTCTATTTTTGAAAGTGTTATTTTCTCTGACATTTTTAGGGATCTCTTTTAGCAAGCTGTTGATTCATTTTTCATGATTTTCTTGCATCGCTCTCATTTTTCTTCCCAATTTTTCCTCTACTTCTCTTATTTGATTTTCAAAATCCTTTTTGAGCTCTTCCATGGCCTAAGACCATTTCACATTTTTCTTGGAGGCTTTGAATGTAGGATCCTCGACCTTGCTATCTTCCTCTGGCTGCATGTCTTGCTCTTCCCCATCAGGAAGTGTGTAAGAAAACATCTTTTCATCAAGAAAATAACCATATATAATCTTCCTCTTTTCCTCCAGTCATTCATTTTCCCCTTCACTTATTTGACCTTTGAGCTCTTCGTTAAGCGGAGGGTATACTGCCCCAAGTTTCAGGGGTTTTGTGCAGCTGTTTTCAGAGATATCTCTAGGGATCTGTAAATTCTCAGTTCCTTCAAAGTTGTATGATCAAAAGAGAGGTGTTTACTCCTCTCCTGGCCTGTTCTCTCATCCATGAGCAACCACAAGCACTCTTTTCTGCCCTGGAACTGTAAGAACAGTTCCCTTTCCACAGCTCCTATCTGCTGCACCACTCCAATGCTCCTCCTCACCTCAGGATCTCCACCACTAGATCTGTGACCCAGATCAGTCACTGGGTTCACTGACTCTCTGTAGGCTGAGAAGTCCAGAAGCAGCTATTGCTATGGCAGTGAATGCTACTGCCCTGGGGCTGGGGTCCGACCACTCTCCCCTCTCACACAGGTAAGAGAGCTTTCCCACCAAAATTTAAAGCTGTCTTTGGTGTTTGTGGATTGAAAAGTCTGGAAATAGCTGCAGCTGCTGGTGACTCGGTGCCCTGAGGCCTGCTGCAGTCCTGTAGGCATGACCTGCACTGGGCTGCAATCTGCTCTGAATAGTGTGATAGACCCTTCCTTTCAGGCTTCCAGATTGTCTTGTGCTGGAAATCTGCTTCACTCTGTCATTTTATGGCTTCTACTGCTCTAGAATTTGTTTAGTCATTTCTTACAGGTATTTCAAGGAGTTTGGAGGGAGAGCTCAATCTCCTTCTACTCCGCCATCTTGGCTCTGCTCCATGTCACTTTGCTAATGTAGACACGTTCAAGGCATATGATGAAGAAAAGAAAAAGTGTTATTTTGTTTTTCTTTCTCTCCATTGTAAGAACACTTTTATCTTAGCAAAGCTAAATGAACTCCATGTCCCCTGTTTAGAAGACATTTCAGGTATTAGGATGTCATTTCAGTGTCTGATGATGCCATTTAAAGTTTGCCATCTATATCTTTTCCCCTGTGAAGCAGTAAATCACTGGGGCAGCATTTTTAATGCTTAATGATACCAATTATATTGTCTCTGTCTCTTTCCTGTTAGGATAATGGCAGGTTTCCATGACTAACAATGCCAATTGAATATTGTCTCTCTAATTATATTTTATAGTTAGTGGCATACAAAAGCAAAATTATTTGTGTTTTTGTTTTGTCAAGGGTGTGGAGTACCTCTGTTGTGGTAGAGTTAAACATTTTCTTAAATCATGTCAGATCCATGTCAGATCCATGTCAGAGCAAAGTGTCTTTTATAAATATTTATAGCTGGCTTTTTTCTCCTTTAAAACATACTCAAAAGAATTGATTCTCTTGTTTAATCTCCTGCTTTTTTAAAAGGGGATGGATGCTGGAACATAATAAAGACAGAAGAAACAATAATATTAACTTCATCAGTGTACATATATCCAGAATGAATTGTGTTGGGTGCATTTCACATTTGGTCTACTACAAAAATAACATTTACATTTAACACAATTACACCTGAAACTATATGGAAATATAATTATAAAATAAAAGGTTGGATTTTTTTCATTTTTATCTTCCTTCCTTCTTTCCTTCCTTCTTTCCTTCCTTCTTTCCTTCCTTCCTTCCTTCCTTCTTTCCTTCCTTCCTTCTTTCCTCCCTTCCTTCCATGTACCTTACCTTCTTTGTATCTTCCTTCCATACAATATTTCTTTTTCCTTTCTTTTTTCATGATTTAGGAGTAAAGGCTGATACTATAAGTAATTTGGGAAAGCAAGGAATAGTTTACTTATCAGATTTATGGAAAAGTAAAGAATCCATGATCCAACAAGAGAGAGAGAGCATTACAAAATGCAAAATGGATAATTTTGATTATGTCAAATTGAAAAGTTTTTGTACAAAAAAAGCCAATGCAACAATAATTAGGAGAGAAGCAGAAAATTGAGAGAAAATCTTTGCAACTAGTATCTCTGATAAAGGCCTCATCTCTAAAATATACAGGGAGCTGAGCCAAATATATAGGAATACAAGCCATTCCCCAATTGAGAAATGGTCAAAGGATATGAACAGGCAGTTTTCAGAGGAAGAAATTAAAGCTATCTATAGGCATATGAAAAAATGCTCTGGATCACTACTGATTAGAGAAATGCAAATCAAAACAACTCTTAGATACCACATCTCTCCTGTCAGATTGGCTAAAATAACAAAACAGGAAAATGATAAATGCTGGAAAGGATGTGGGGAAATTGGAACGTTGTTATATTGCTGGTGGAGTTGTGAGCTGATCCAGCCATTTTGAAGAGCAATTTGGAACTATGCCCAAAGGGCTATAAAAATGTTCATACCCTTTGACCCAGCATTACCACTTCTAGGGTTGTATCCCAAAGAAATCACACAAGCGGGAAAAGGACCCATATGTACAAGGATATTTATAGCAGCTCTTTTTGTGGTAGCCAAAAATTGGAAATCAAAGGGATGCCCATCAATAGGGGAATGGCTGAACAAGCTGTGGTATATGAAGGTAATGGAATACTATTGTGCCATAAGAAATGGGGATGATATGGACTTAGTAACAACCTGGAAAAACCTACACAACATAATGCTGAGTGAGCGGAGCAGAGCCAGGAGAACATTTTACACAACCACAGATATATGGACTCTGTGAGGACCAACCCTGACAAACTTCGCTCTTCTCAGCAACGTAAGGTGCAAGGACAACTCCAGGGGACTCACGATGGAGAATGCTATCTTCATCCAGAGAAAGAACTGTGAAGTTTGAATACAGATTGAGGCGCACTACATGCTCGCCTATTTTGCTTCTCTTTTGTTTTTGTTTTTGTTTTTTTTTTTTTTTTTTTTGGTTCTGTTTCTTCTTTGTCATGATTCATTCCATTGGTCATAATTCTTCTCCACAACTTAACTAGTGTATAAATTAATTCAATGCGAAGTTATACATGGTAGTTATATGAGATTCCAGGCCATCTTCGGGAGGGAGGGAGGAGGGAGGGGAGAAAATCTGGAACTCAAAATCATGTAGAACCGTGTGTGGTAAACTAAAAATAAATAAATAAATTTAAAAAAAAAGAAAATTTGTTTTTGCTACCTATAGATATTAAATTTAACAAATTTAACATTGTGTTTCCTTCTGCACTTCTATACATTTCAAAATGTTTTATTAGTGTTCTTATTTCACTACTCTCACCACTCACTATTAGACTTCCTCTACTATGGGTACCCCTAAATAAAAGCCCTATTCTTTAATGAAAGAATATAATTAAACAAAACAAATCAACACAGTATTGTCCATGCTTGTCCAAATGTCCATGCTTGAGATTGCACATTTTGTTTTGTAGTTCTTGATCATCATCTATATTCTAAAACATGGAAAAATATTTCATCACCAGTCTTTAAAATCAGGGTTGGTTGAAGTTTTGGCAAAGTCCTGAGATATTTTAAAATCTTTTTTGGTTGTTTTTTTTTTTCTCACCACATGATTATTGTTTTGATCACACACACAAAACAATTGTTTTCCTTGGTCTCCTCTTTTCAGTTTTTATCAATTAACATTTTTTCATAGTTCTAAATATTCATAATGTGCATTGTTTCATGTATTGTATCCTTTTATATTCATATATCTTTATTTTCCCAGCTGTTTGCAAATTATCGAATGACTATTTTGTTCATATGTCTTCTTGTAATAAAACTGCTATTGTAAATATTATTGCATGTAGTGGCAGTGTTCCTCTTTCCCTGACCTGGCTGGGGCGCAAAAAGAAGTACCACTGACTCAAAGGTAGGCCATAGCTTTTTAGCTCCATTATTTATTGTTATACATTTACTTTTGCTAGTTGCAACATTTTTTATTTATTTCATTTAACCATTTGATGTTTATGTGGTCTTTGATGTAACACATACATCTAAAACTAGTTTTGGTGATTTTTTTTCTCATTTTCCAGGATGTTTAGCCAAAGAGTTGGTCCTTACCTCAGACACTGGTACCCCTGGATTGAAAGAATACTGTTCAACTATGTTCAATTGCTTCTATTTTTTAAATCTAATTTGCTTTATTTTTTAAATTTTCCATTTTTATTTTTAACTATAAACCTAATAAATGCCATCAAATGTGAATGTTTCAACATGAAAAGGAGAGTTTTTTTTAAAGGAGTATATATATGTAGTATTAATGTGATCAGAGTTCTTCCCCACTCATTCAATAGGCCTCAGGTGGGGCTAGGTGGGAAAGCTTGATTATATATTTCTTTGGAAGTGGGCCTAAAGCCTCTACTTAACAGGTACTAAGCTGATTTGGGTAGAATCCCTCAGGGCCCTAAGGAGATCTGCTAATACCACAGCAAATAGTGTGTTCACTGAGTTCTAGTAAATCATGAATTCAGCCAATCAGAGACCTGAGTCCTAGCCATTCAGATGCTAGCTAGGACTGTATATAAGGAGAGCTCAGAATGTGAGAGAACCAGAATTGAAAAGGAACATAACTGAAGTGAATCAGAACTGAAGGGAAGCCGAATTGAGACACAGATATCAAGAATACATTGAGGCAGCAGACAACAAGAGGGTAATGAAGAGCAGATGTTGAGAGAGCCAGCATCTACAGAGATGCAGAAGAGAGTGCTGAGGGAGAGTTAGGACTCATGAGTGATTGTTTACAAGAATGCTCTAGCAGGAAAAAGATTACAGTATGACTTGGTTCCTGGATATAATATTGCGTTATATTTTCCTTGTTGCTATATTGAGGTGTGCTTACTGGTTTTGGAATATAAATACTGCTATATCGAATTGGGATTTTATCCTCTGGAATATAAATAAATGTTATACTTCCTCTGCCTTCTACCTGAAGAGTTTTTCATACTTTGCAACTCCAAACCATATAGACATGTTCATGGTCATCCTCGAGGTCATGAATCTTGCCTTACTGATGCAGTATGAAATCATGAATTTCTATTGTAACCGGAATAAGCATACTCTCCTGTAATCCCTGTATAGGGAGGCTGAGGCTGGTGAATAGTTTCTATAGTTCTGGGCAGCAGGCATACAGAAACCTACACTAGTAGGATATCCACACTAAGTCTGCCACCAACATAATGAGTCCTGCCTCCACTGGAGTGAGGGGTCATTAGCCTACCAAAATAGAAGCAAACAAGTAAATGTAAGATACAAAACATGTCAAAGCTCCCCTGCCGATCAGTAGAGGGGTCAATCTCAGTCATATAGGGAAAGCTAGTTTCAAGTGAACCAAAAAAATCCTCTATTACATACAGATTTAACAAGTATTAATTTTTTTAATTTAATATTTTAATTTTCAACATTGGTTTCCACAAGATTTTGAGTTACAGATTTTCTCCCCATTTCTTCCCTCCCCCCATTCCAAGATGGCATATATTCTGATTGCCTCATTCCCCAATCAGCCCTCCCCTCTTTCACCCCATTCCCAACATCCCCTTTCCCATTACCTTTTTGTAGGGCAGGATAGATTTCTATGCCCCATTCCCTGTATATCTTGTTTCCCAGCTGCATGCAAAAAAAAAAAATAATTTTTTTAAGCATCTGCTTTTAAAACTTTGAGTTCCAAATTCTCTCCCCTCTTCCCTTCCCACTCACCCTCCCTAGGAAGGCAAGCAATTCAACATACATCACATATGTATAATTATGCAAAGCACTTCCACAATGCTCACATTGTGAAAGGCTAACTATATTTTGTTCCATCCTATCCTGTCCCCCTTTATTCAATTTTTTCGTTTGACTCTGTCCCTTTTCAAATGTATTTGCTTTTGATTACCTCCTCCCCCTATCTGCCCTCCCTTCTATCATGTCCCCTTTTTTATCCCCTTCCCCTTACTTTCCTGTGGAGTAAGATACCCAATTGAGTGTGTATGTTATTCTGTTCTCAAGTTGAATCTGATGAGAGCAAGATTCGCTCATTCCCCCTCACCTGCCCCCTCTTCTCTTCCAACAGAACTGCTTTTTCTTGCCACTTTTATATGAGATAATTTACCCCATTCTATCTATCCCTTTCTCCCTCTCTCAATATATTCCACTCTCATCCCTCAAATTTATTTCATTTTTTTATATATCATCCCTTCATATTCAACTCATATTGTGCCCTCTGTCTATATTCCCTTCAAATCCCCTAATACTGAGAAAGGTCTCCTGAATTACACACATCATCTTTCCATATAGGAATGTAAACCTAACAGTTCAAATTTAGTAAGTCCTATATGAATGCTCTTTCTTTTTTACCTTTTCATGCTTCTCTTGGTTCTTGTATTCGAAACTCAAATTTTCTTTTCAGCTCTGGTCTTTTCACTGAGAAAGCTTGAAAGTCCTCTATTTTATTGAAAATCCATATTTTGCCTTGGAGCATTATAGTCAGTTTTGCTGGGTAGGTGGTTCTTGGTTTTAATCCTCCTCTGGAATATCATATTCCAAGCCCTGAAATAACTTAAAGTAGAAGCTGCTAGATCTTGTATTATCCCGATTGTGTTTCTGCAATATTCAAATTGTTTCTTTCTGGCTGCTTGCAGTATTTTCTCCTTGACCTGGAAACTCTGGAATTTGGTGACAATATTCCTAGGAGTTTTCTTTTGGAGATCTTTTTCAAGAGGTGATCAGTGGATTCTTTCAATTACTATTTTATCCTCCGGTTCTAGAATATCAGGGTATTTTTCCTTGATAATTATTGAAGGATGATGTCTAGACTCTTTTCTTGATCATGGCTTTCAGGTAGTCCAATAATTTTTAAATTATCTCTCCTGTATCTATTATCCAGATTAGTGGTTTTTCCAATGAGATATTTCACATTGTCTTCCATGTTTTCACTCCTTTCATTCTGGTTTATAAAATCTTGGTTTCTCATAAAGTCACTAGCTTCCACTTGCTCCAATCTAATTTATAAGGTAGTATTTTCTTCAGTAGTCTTTTGGAGCTCCTTTTCCATTTGGCTAATTCTGCTTTTAAAGGCATTCTTCTCCTCATTGGCTTTTTGGAGCTCTTTTGACATTTGAGTTAGTCTATTCTTTAAGGTGTCATTTTCTTCAGTATTTTTGGGGTCTCCTTTAGCAATTTGTTGACTTGTTTTTCATGGTTTTCTTGCATCACTCTCATTTCTCTTCCCAATTTTTCCTCTACTTCTCTTACTTGCTTTTCCAAATCCTTTGTGAGCTCTTCTATTGCCTGAGACCAGTTCATGTTTTTCTTGGAGGCTTTTGATGTTGGCTCTTTGACTTTGTTAATTTCTTCTGGCTGTATTATTTGATCTTTGTTGTCACCAAAAATAATTTAGAGTTTCAGTTTGAGTCTGAGTTTGAGTCTGAGTTCATTTTCATTGCCTGTTCATGTTCCCAGCCAACTATTTCACCCTTGAGGTTTTGTCAGGATATGACTGCTTGTAGAGTACAGAGGACTTTGTCCCAAACTTTAGGGTCCAAGCACTGCTGTTTTCACTCCACCATCACCCCAGGCTCTGTCCCAGCAGTGCTCCTCCTGCCCGAAGAACTGCCAACCAAAACCACAATTCAGATCCAAGCAGGGCATAATAAGAGAATCTGTCTTTGTGCCCACAAAATGCCCCTTGCCTTCCCGCTCTGATCTACTGCTGGATTCCTGTCACCATGTGAGCCAGTTACTCCAGAGCCACTTATGCCGTAGCTCTGGAGGCAGCCTCAGGAGCTTCCTGCTGCTGCTACCACCACAGCTGCATGACATCCACTACCCCTAGAGCTGGTGTTCAGACCACTATGAACTCGATCCCATAGTGTCCCCCTAACCTGCTCTTTGGTGTTTGTGGGTTGACAAGTATGGTAATTGCCACAGCTCACTGTTTCATGGCCCCAAGGCCTGTTCCAGCTTGCTGACTCAGGGTCTGGTCTGTTCCATCACAGCCCATGCTGGGCTGCCCTCCACTGTCAGCACCATGTGATAGACACTTCCCAGCAACCATCCAGGCTCTCCTGGGCTGGAGATCTGTTTCCCTCTGCTATTTCATGGGTTCGGCAGCTCTATAATTTGTTCAGGGCCATTTTCTACAGGTGTTTGGTGGGATTTGGTGGGGGAGTGCTTAAGCAAGTCCCTGCTTTCCTGCTGCCATGTTGGCAACAATCTGGCTATCAGCTGCTGTGAAGGTGTAAAGCCAACAACAATCAGCTCACAGAACATTGTAAGCCCAGGTCCTTTTCATCTGCTTTACTAAGGAAAGCAACATTAAGGGGTTAACAATCTTACTTTAATCCAGCATACAAATATCATTTACTTAGTTCAGGGGAAAAAACCAGCACCCTGCATTACAGACAAAATACAATTCATAGTTATCAACATCTGGGTCTTCAGCTGGGGAGCTCATTACAGTGGCTGGCCCAGAATCAGGCACCACTCCTACTGTGGCTCAGAGCTCCGAGAGAGAACGCTGACCTCTGCACTTATGTATCCTGTTCAGGGCTCCGACCTCACCCAGGCTGGGCATGGAGAACTTCCCCACCCCTAATATCACATCAGATAGAAATCAATTGGTCCCAGTTGTCTCAGTTCTGAGAAATACAAAAACATCCCACTTTATCTGCCCCATTCAAACAAACGCCAGAATCATTAAAGGTCAGCAGTGAAAAGTCCCACCTTAATTACTATTACACCCCTCCAAGTATTAAATTTAATGCAAATGTACCAATATTGCCCCATTTGTCTGTTAGTCCTTCTGAAATTCTTTTTTATCCTCTTCAGTCTATCTTATTTTTTGTTTCACTAATATTATTTTCTTCTCTTTTATCACTACCTTGAGCCACATCTAGCCCCACTACAACTTACTCACTACCAAATACATGCTTGTAACTTATAACTATATGCAGAAAAATATGTTTTTGCCTTCGTAATGTCTGAAAAGTATGCCTCATTCTACATTTCAAGTCCATCACCTTGTTACTAATGGGTTAGAGTCACATTTTAGCATCAGATTTTTGTAGTTATGATTGATCATTGTACTGATCAGATATCTTAATTTTTTCAAATTTGTTTCTAAATATATTGCTGTTGTCATTATAAAAATCATTCACCTGATTATTCTCATTTCACTGCATTAATTCATACAAATATTTCAAGTTATTGGGTTTTTTGTTTGTTTGTTTGTTTTTTTATTATATGTCACTTGAATCATGTCTTTTGGAGTCAGCAATCTTCTATTACATTTACAGACCACAATTTGTTCAATCACTGCTGATGATTGCCTCCTTTGTTTCTAGTTCTTTGCTATAATAAAAAATACTGTCCTAAATGTATTTGTCCATATGGGTCATTTCCAGTTGTGTTTGATCTCTTTGATAATATATGCATATGATATTTCTGGGTCTAAGAGTCTGCAGAGTTTGGAAACTTGTAGGTTATAGTTTCAAACTACTTTCCGTAATATTTGGAGTAATTCCCAATTGCAACAAAAATGTATTAATGTTCCTGTTTTCCACAGTCCCTCCAACATTTGTCATTTTACTTTTTTGTCCACTTTGCCAATATGATGGATGAGAAAGAGAAAACTCAGAGTTGTTTTAAATTTCATTTCTAATATTATTAGTGAATTGGACCACTTTTATGTAGTTATTACTAGTTTCTTCTTTTTTTTGAAAACTGTCTGATCATATAATGTCCCCAGATAAACTTTGATATTTCATCTATTGGGGAATAGTTCTCATAACTAGATATTTATGTCAATTGTGTGTGTGTAGTTTTTATATCTACCCTTATCAGAGAAAATTGCTGCCGCCAAAATTTTCCCAATATGCTATTTCCCTTCTAATTCTATCTGCAATACATTTGTATGTATGAAACCTTTTTGATTTTATATAATCAAAATTGTGCTTTTAAACTTTTATGATAGGCTCCATTAAGTTGTCAACAAATCTTTCCCATTATATAATTATAAAAAGTAGTGCTACCCTTTCTCCTCTAATGTGGTTATCATATAGCCCTTCATATCTATGCCTGTCTTCATTTGTATCTTGTTATGGCATATAATGTGAGATGCCAATCAAGGTCTTATTTCTTTCAGACTATTTCCAGGGAGTTTTCACTGTCCCATTACTCAGTTCCTTTATATTAATGATTATGTGTAATTGCTTCTATAGCTTACTTATTTAACCTCTACTAATACTTATCTTTTCTATTTTTTAAGCCAATGCTGAAGAGTTTTGGTGACTCCTATTTTGTGCTATAGTTTGAAATCTGATATTAGTAGACCTCATCTTTCTTGGCTTTTTATTTAGTTTTAAAAGTAGGAAGAATTTATCCCCCCCCCATATCCACTTTAAATTAAAACTAATAATATTGTAAAAATTATGAAGAGTCAAGTGAAAAGTAATTCCAACACTGGCAATTTCCAAATATATATGTGTGCATATATACATATATATATATATATATATATATATATATATGTATATATATATATATACACACACACATAAACACACACACTTTCTCTCTCTCTCTCTCTCTCTCTCTCTCTCTCTCTCACACACACACACACACACACACACACACACATATATATATATATATCTGTCAGGAAGTTGGCAGCATTCTTTATTGGCCATGCTATGGAATTGTGTCTGGTCATTGTGATGATCATATTTCCTGAGACTTTCAAAGTTGCTTGTCCTACCAGTATTGAAATTATCATAATTGTTCTTGTTCTGTTCACCTTAATCTACATTAGTTGATACAAATCTATGGTTTCTCTGAAACCAACCTTTTCATCATTTCTTACATCACAATAATGTTTCATTTGTTTTAGAGCTTTTTGCCATATATAGCATGAGAAGTTGATGTATAACTAATTGATGCCAGCCTATGCTGCATATATTCCCCCCACATTTTGTTAAAGCATGAATTTTTACTCAAGCAGTGAAATTCTTTGGGTTTCTTGAACACTAAGCTACTAGGTTTCTCTGTTTTCATATGTTATATACTCAATCTTTTCTACTACTTAATCTATTAACCAGCACCAATTTTGTGCAGTAAATTATGATGTTAATTTAATAATAATTCCCTAATTGGTTGGTACCCACTTAGGTTTAAGTTTTTTTGACAGACCAAAAAGAGTTTACATAAATAATTTTGTGCATATGGTGTCTTTAGCTCTTTCTCTGACCTTTGTAGAGTCTAGTCCTATTAATGGTATTACTGAATCAAAAGGAATGTATGCACAGTTGAATGATTTTTTCAATATAGTACCAAATTGTTTTCCAGAGTGGTTGAACCAATCTTCCAACAGTGTGCAAATGTACTTATTTAATGCCTTCCCTCCAACATTTATCACTCTCATTTTTGCCAACTTCGTCAGTTTAGTAATTATGAGGTAAAACACCAAAGCCGATTTTAGTTGTATTTGTCTAATTATTAGTGATGTATGCACAAATATGTGTATATATGCATGTGTATGTGTGTCAATGTGTATACAAACACACATATGTATGTATACATGCATATGTGTACGTACACATATGCACACATATATTTTTCATAACACTTACATACACATATTTAGCTATTGATAGCTTGAATTTATTTCTTTACAAACTTTGTTTTTCATAGCCCATGTTTTTCAGAGGTTCAAAAGTGAAACATTCCCTACATTTTTAGTTTTTCTTCAATATATAAATCATTCATGCTGAATTTTTCTACTTTTCTTTTAAACCTTTTTTGTTTTATGGGCTGACTCTTTAAGAAGGGGAGTGTTATCAGTCCTGGGGAAAATAAGGTGATATAAAACAAAAGTTAAGGAAGTTCATTAAAGAAAAAGAAAAGAAGAAAATTTTTCATATTGTTTGCCTATCAATTGTTAGAATGCCTTTTCTTATTATACATTAATAATTGTTCCTTAAGTATGATGGAAATGAGACCTTTATTATAGAGATGGTTGTTCCCCCCCCCCCCGATTGCTTTCCTGTTAATTTTAGTTGCATTTATGTGCATGTATACATATATACAAATCCATATTATATATGCATGTGTGTGTGTGTGCATGTGCACATACACTCAAATTGTCTGTTTTGTCTTCTGTGATGCTCTCCATCCCTTGTTGGGTCCTAAATTCTTTCCCTTATCCATGGATTCAAATTTTATGTGCATTCTTGCTTCTCTAAGGTATTTATGATGTAATCTTTATTTTTTTTAACTGCCATATAACCATTTGGTGAATTTTGTGGTGTAAAGTGAGTGTGAGGAATTGATCTAGAACTAATGTGTACCAAATTGTATTCAGGTTTTCACAGCATTTTTGGTCACATAGTGAGTACTTGTTCCAGTAGTGGGGATCTTTGAGTTTATTGAAAACCAGACAACTATTTTTTTTTTTTGGTTTGGTTGTTTTTTTTGCTTTAGTAAACATGTATTTAGTTGGTTCCACTGATATGCTTCTTTTCCTTTAGCAGTACCAACATTTTTTAATGTTTATTTCTTTGTAGTGTAATATATGATCTGGTATTTCCTTAGTCTTTTTGAGTGTATGCAAAAACATGATAAACATATGTGTATAAAGGCATAAACATAAATGTATGTATGTGTGTGCATACATATATGAATACACACATATGTATGTGTGTATATAGAGCTTGATATTCAACATTCACATTAAACACCACAAATATATGAAGTCAAAAGCCATCCTTCAGTTGACAGATGTTCAAAGGATATGAGCAATCAGTACTAAAACTGTTAAATTATTAATAACCAGTTGAGAGATTCCTTCAAATAACTACAAATTAAATAAGGCACATAGAAACCCTGTTGAAACTTCATCTTATACCTAGTTAAGTAGGAGAAAAATGGCATAAAACTGAGACAAGTTGTGCCTTGGGCATGAGTGTAAGTTAGGAATGCTAATACACTGATGTTGGAGGTAAAAAATGGTCTAAATATTTTGTAAAGCAATTTGTAGTTACACTAATAAAGTAACAAAATTCTACAACATTTGATGTAGAGATAGCAAAGTACTCATACTGCAAAGAGATCAAATTGAGAATGGGGATGCTGTATATGTTATAATATACATAGTAGCATTTTATTTTTGTAATAGCAAAAATCTTGAAACCATGTAGATGCCTATGTATTAAAGAACGTCTAAACAAATTATGATACAAGAATGCAATGGGATGTTATTTTTCCATAAGATAGGATGAATTTGAAGAATGTAGGGAGACTTGGAGTAGTATAACTAGTATACATTGATATAAGCAGAAACAGAAAAAAAATGACTAATACAATGAAAAGAGAAAGAATAATTACAAAAATGATAACTTAATGCTGTGTAAATTTAAAGACTGAATTTGTCAGTTGGGTATGGAAATGTATCTTACTCAACAAGGTATTAGAAGGAGAGTAGAATAAGAAAAGAATGGTTGATAAAAGGGAGGGTGGATTAAGGGAGGCATTGGTCAAAGGCAAAATGGATTCTTGAAGAGGGACAAGGAAAAAGAGAGAGAAGAAGAAACAAAAGGAAATAAAATGGAGGGAAATATGCAGTAATCATATCTATGAATGTGAATGGATGAACTAAATGATAACATGGAAACAGATAGCAGAATGGATGAGAAACCAGAATGCAACAATTTGTTGTTTACAAGACACACACTTGAAATAGAAAGGCACACAGTCAGAATTAAAATAAGGAATTGGAACAGGGTCTATCATGCTTCAGGTGATAGTGATCATGATCTCAGATAAAAGCAAAAATAAACTTAATTAAAAGAGATAAACAAGGAAACCATTTTGCTAAAAGGTACCATAGGCAATAAAGTAATGTAATTTTTTAACATCAAGGTACTCTGATAAAGTCCTCATTTCTCAAATATGTAGGGAACTGAGATAAATTTATTTAAGAAAACCCATCCCCTTATTGATAAATGATAAAGGGACATGAACAGGAAATTTTCTTTTTTTCTAAATAAAAGTCATCCTTCCCCCCTTTTAAATTTATTTATTTTTAGTTTACAACATTCAATTCCACAAGTTTTTGAAGTCCAGATTTTCTCTGCCTCTCTCTCCTCCCCCCTCCACACCCAAGACAGCATGTAATTTGATATAGGTTCTACATGTAACTTCACATTAAACATATTTTCACAATAGTCAAGTTGTAAATAAGAATTATAACCAATAGAATGAACCATGAGAAAGAAGAAAGAAAAATAAATAAATAAATAATGAAAGAGAGAGAAAATAGTTTCTTTCAATCTACATTCCGATTCCATAATTCTTTGGCAGGAAGAGCAGCCAATTTCCCATCATGAGTCTCTTGGAGTCGTCTTAGAACCTTGCATTGCTGAGAGCAGCCAAGTCTATCAAAGTTATTTATCACATATACAATGTGTCTGTAATTGTGTACAATGTTCTCCTGGTTCTTCTCCCTCACTCACCATCAGTTCATATAAGTCTTTCCAGGTTATTGTGAAGTCCATCTACTCCTCATTTCTTATACCATAATAGTATTTCATTACATTCATATACCATAACTTGTTTAACCATTCCTCAATTGATGGGCATCCCCTCAACTTCCAATTCTTTGCCACCACACAAAGAGCTACTATGAATATTTTGTACATATGGGTCATTTTCCCACTTGTATGATCTCTTTGAAATGCAGCCCTGGCAATGGTATTGCTGGGTTAAAGGGTATGAACATTTTATAACCCTTTGGACATAGTTTCAAATTGCTCTTCAGAATGGTTGGATCAATTCACAACTCCACCAACAACTCAGTAGTGTTCCAATTTTCCCATATCTTCTCCAGCATTTATCATTTTCTTGTTTTGTCATGTTAGCCAATCTGACAAGAGAGATGTGGCACCTAAGAGTGGTTTTGGATTGCATTTCTTTAATCAATAGAGATTTAGAGTAATTTCTTCATATGACTATAGATGTTTTTAATTTTTTTCCTCAGAAAACCTCCTCTTCGTATCCTTTGACCATTTATCAATTGGGGAATGACTTGTATTCTTATAAATTTGTCTCATTTCCCTGTATATTTTAGAAATGAGGCTGTTATCAGAGACACTGGTTGTAACAGTTATTTCCCAAGCTTGTTAGAGCATTTCAAAAAATGCTCTAAATTACTAATGATTAGAGAAATGCTAAGGTGTCACCTATCAAAAATGACAGATGTTGAAGTGGATGTGAGAAAGTACACTAATGAACTATTGGTAGATTTGTAAACTAGTCGAACTGTTCTAGACAATATTTTGGAATTGTACTGAAAGGGCTATCAAACTGCCTACTCTTTGACTGAGCAATACCACTACTAGACCTATATCACAAAGAAATCAAAGAAAAGGACTTATATGTACAAAAATATAGAAAGAAAATACAGTGGCACAGAATTGAAAGAAAAAATGGTCAGGGTGATCATCAACTGTGGAAAGGCTGAAAAAGTTGTGGTACATGTTTGTGATGGAACATTGTTATGCCATTAAAAGAGAGATGAGTGTGATGGTTTCAGAGATATCTCAGAACACATATATGAAGTGATGCTAAGTGATTGAAAAAATGATCAAAGACAGTTCCAAAGGACTCATAATGAAAAAAAAAGGGGTCTACCTCCAGTGAGAGAACTGATGATCTCTGAGTGCAAATTGAAGTATAATTTTCTCATTTTATTTTTCTTGCATTTTGTTACATGGCTAATATTGAAATATGTTTTGCATGAATTCACATGTAGAATGGGTATCATATTGCTTGCCTTCTCAGTGGGTATAGGATGAAAGAGAGACCTGAAGTTTGAAGGTACTCCCAGGAGCAATTTATTTCACTTCTGCATTTTAAAGATGAAGAAATTGAGATGTGTGGATAAATTGCTTCCAAAATTTCATATAGATAAAATCCAAAACAGGATTTGCACCCATGTCCTCTAAATATGGATTCTATGCTCTTACTACTGTGCTATGTTGTCTACATAAAGGATAACTGCATTTGGGAGGAAGGAATGATGTCCTGAGAAGGGGAAGTCATATAAAAACCAAAATCATCAATAAAGATTAATTTTAAATATCAACATAGCATCATCTTTTATTAAAATTAAGACAATGCTTTTGAAGTTGAGAAGCACAAATAATGCTATTTAAATAGTTAGAATCTATGAATTGAGAATAGTTCTTCTGATTCTGGTTCTCAGCTATGTTGGTTTCAAGAATTCCACAAGAAAAATAGACATCTCAAGTTTTATTCAACGTTTATGTAAGATAGACTAGTTAGGAAAAGAATGATTCATTTTCTTTTCAGGTTTTCTGGAAAGCACATACAAGATTGAGTAGAGTTGTAAATCTATAGATAAACAACACAAATAAAATCAGAAATAGTTGGAGAAGATGAAAATTTACAAAAAAAAAATAACAAAGCTATACTTCTGACTCATGGAAAAATGACTAATCTTTTAGTGATCTGAATATGATCCTAAAGCAAGATAAATTAACTATTTTAATGGTTAAAATTACTGCTATTATTTCCCTTTTCTTGTTTCCAAATTAGTAAGCATAGTTGAATAGGAAATACTATGCAGTGAATAATTTGATAAGTTTATCAATTCAATTCATGAGATTACAGAATATAGATTTTTGCCAGAAGAGCTCTGCATATTGAGCCAGACATGTTATAACCTTGTTGAAAAAACGCTGAGAAGTCCTCTAATTAGTTCCAATTGAGTGGGATAGCCTCCAAGATGATTTGTGACTGAGAGACAGGGGGAAGAACTCTTGTCAGAAGAGCTTCCTAAAAATGATCAATGAAAGAGACTGTTCTCCACTTTCTTTCCAAGCCATAGGCTTTAAGACCAGAATGCAGAAGGGCAGGATACTTCCTTTCAGGATCTCCCATTTGACAAATGAAAAAATGGTCAAATTTTAAATGAAATATATAGTGAGCTACATGTGCTTGCCCATAGGTCATGACATAATTGAATGATAGATCGCTGCACACCTTCTTCTGCCTCACTGTTTAGTTTTCTGACCAAAGCAGAAAATAGATTTTCTAAGAATGAACCTTCTCAGACTTAAGAGTTACTTCACAGTTAATACAAAATTAAAAAATTCCTATATTTCCTAAATATTTCCTTAACAGTATAATCCTTAGAAAAGAAAAAGGATAACCCAGGAGAGAAAGGACAAAAGTCAGGCCAAGAGCCAGATAGATGCCTGGACCTTACCAATTTTCCATACTCTTGCTTAGTGGCTAAAGATCTAGGAAAAATGGAGAATGCTAGCACTCCCAAAGTTTCTTTAGATTCTGGGGAGAGTCACATAGATTATATGAATAATTTTGGTTTCTACATTTATTAAAGATCTCCTGTGAATCTTTAGTGTCTTGTTTTATTTATTTTTCTGTGGTGGATACAATAAAGGCTGTACAATAACCTATGTCCAGAATATACATTTAGTAGCGCTGAAGAGTTTTGTATTTTTTTACCCATGTAATAAAAGACAATTGCTGCTGGGCCTTGGGGCCTAAAGGTTAAGAGTACTTGCACTGTTTCTCAAAACAGTCCCTAGATCTGGACAAATTCATAAGGATCTGGGTAAAGCCCTGAGGGAAACCTAACCCTTAACAGTTGGTATCAGAATCTTTTTCTTAAATTCTCTGATTCTTTTCCCCTTCCACCCTAGAGTCCTAGGGGAGAATCACATAAAACTTATCCTTGGATCATATCTATTAGTGTCTCCATAAAGTAGGCTGGAGGAGTACTCAATATACAATGTAGATCAGGCCTTTATTTCTTCCACACAAAATAAATTATTAAAACAAAAAAATACATAAATCACATAATTATCTGCTATAATATTGTTCCAGAAAGCTGACTATTAAAATATTAAAACTATCTATGCCTTAGTAGGACAGCTAAACAGAAATTTCAGTGTCACCTCAGCTCTGCATGGTTTTAACAACTTTCTCAAAATTTATGTCTTCGAACAAATCAGACAAAAGCTTATTCTCAATCTCTGTTTAGTGATCAAACTCCAAGAAACAATTTGGAAGACAACAAGAGGCCCAAGACCCCAGTTAAAGCTAACACAGGTAGTACTGGCTTTAGCTGATTTGTGTCAGCAGGTGCCATTTCTCTAAGCAAAAGAGGTGCTGCTTCCTCTCTAAAAGACACTTCCCAAGTCAAGTGTGTTCTCCACTTCTCCACCGTCTCTTCAGTGAAGAGGGAGGAGTATTGAGCACCAGTGGACAGTCATTCTTTTAGATTTCTCTTTAGTGGGTGGCTTTTTCTGTCTCAATCATCAATCCTCACTGATATTTGATATTCCTCTGCTCTCCCACTATAGGAGCTTAAATCAAATTTCACAAAGAAGCTAATCGGAAACTTATATCAGTAAGGTAAGATTCATGACCTCAAGGATGAACATGAACATTCCTGAATGGTTCAGAACCATGAACTATAAGAAATTCTATAGGTAGAAGGCAGAGGAAGTATAACATTTATTCAGGCACAAGAGAATCCAATCTCAGGACCAGTAATTCCAATTCCATATAGTAGCAATAATATTCCAAAACCACTAAGCCCAGCTGTATTGGTAATTAAGATGGGCTTTTAGCACTTATTCAATCAAATGCCCTTGAAGAGTTTGGTCTTTGTTTCCTTGATTAAGTCAGGAGTCCTTGATGACCTCCTTGCCTCAATGGAAAGCCTAGTTTACATAGGTTTGAGCAACATATTTGTGACATCAGAGGCTTTTAGACCATGTGAGTTTAAGTTGAATTTTTGTGATGCTTTTAGGTCATGTGGATGAGTAGCATGTGTGACTCACCTTTGACCCTGAACAAGACATATAAACTCAGAGGCTGTCATTCTCCCTTGGGGGCTTTGAGCCACAGGAAGAGTGGCATGTGACTCTGTGGCAGCCATTGTTATGAGCTCCCTGGCTCCTGAACTCAGATACAATATGAATTGTATTTCGTCTGTTTATATTGTATCTTTGTAGTTTGTTTGTATTTGCTATGAAGTTCAGGGTCCTGGCTTTTCCCCTGAACTAAGTGAATGATGTTTGTATGTTGATTTGAAATAAGATTGTTAACCCTCTAATGCTACTTTCCTTAGTGAAGCAGATCAAAAGCACGTGTCCTGGAAGCATCTGTGTTGTTGGGCTTCTGTTGGTCTTTCACCCCCACAGCAGCTGCTAACTGAATTGTTGCAACAAATGGCATAGCCATGATGGGATCTGCAGATTAAAAGGAAAGTATGGTGTTTTGGGGTACTGGGGTGGTTGAATGTTTCCCAGGTTTTGGATTGCTCTTTGTACTTGGGGTGACTGTGGTTCTTTGGAGTCACAGGAGCAACAAAGGCCTGAAGGCAGTGAACAAGGCACTGAACAAGGCAGTGGCAATTATGGGAATGGTTTCCCAATAGCCCAGAGCACAGGCCCCGGGAGATAATCCTTCCTTCCCACATGGTACTAGTACTCTGGAGGAGAAAGGCCAGAGCAAACGCTGTGGGAAAAAAGGCCAGGTTTGGGGTAGGGTTGGATGACCAGAGCCAGGGTTTGAGCTGATAAGCCTGGCCCCAGAGGGCTGTGCTGAAAGGGTGAATGTTTTGAGACTATATTGTATGAGGAGTTTTGGAACAGGAGCAGAGAACTGCCTTTGTACAGACTTCAGATAAAAATCAGAGAATGTCCTTCGTGCATATTTGGTGGGAGCAGCTGGTGAGGAGAGAGAAATATTGGACCGTGGCTGCCAACATATTGACCCACACAGAGCAGAAGACTGCTTACATGGGAACTTTGAAAAGGTGAAACCTGCGAGCTGCCTTGGAGCTGACTTTGAGCTGAGGATATGTCTACATCACAATCGCCATTCTGGCAGAAGCCAAGAGATGCCAGTGGGAGCTAGAGAACCAGGACCCCAGCGGCTTGGAAGTCAGCCCTGGGGCAAGATGGAAACTTTGCAGCAAGGAGCTAAGTGTGCCTTTTTAGTGCCTTCCCCTCAGGTTGTTTGGGACCCAGGAGGGAGGGGTGAATTTGTTTATGGTGGGGTGGGGGAAATGCCTTGGACCCCCAGGGACCCCACCCTGTTGGCTTTATTGCCCAGCCGCCCCTCAGGATTTGGAAGAGGGGGCTGGAACAGTATGGGGAGAACAGACTCACAGCAAAACTTTATTTGGACTTTTTCTTTGAGTTAGGAAATTGGGTGCCAAGAGGAAAACTGCAACAGCAGTGTGGGGAAAAGGACCCACCCTCAAGAAGTACTTTACTTGGACAGTATGGTTGAAGAGATTAACTTGCTCCGACCTGGAGTGGATGGTGTATTGTAAACAAGTATTTTGGGAACAAAACTGAATGATATGTTTTGTTTTGTTGTAAATATGTTTTACTTCCCTTGTTGATGGGATCACAATGCATAATGCTTCTAAATGCCATTTAATTTAGATTTTTGTTAGGCCATGGATCTTGGAAGGGAATGCCTGTCAGTTGAGAATCACTAAACATGTTGTGGTATATTATTGTGATGAAATACTATTGAGCTATAAGAATTTATTAACAGGATGCTTTCAGAAAAACCTGGAAAGACATGTGTGAATTGAGGCAAAGTCAAGTGTGCAGAACCAGGAAAATATTGTACATAATACAAAATAAATAACAATATTTTATGATGGTCAACAGTGAATGACTTAGCTATCCTTTTTGTTGCATGTGTTTTGTTTCACAACATGATTAATATAGAAATATATTTTGTATGACTACACATAAATAACTTTTATCAAATTGCTTTTATTCTCAATGGGGTGGAGGGGTGCAAAGGTGAGAGAGAATATAGAAATCAAAACTGTAAAAAATGACATTTAATTTTTTACATGTAATTTTGAAAAATAAAATATTAAAATAAAAAGGATATTTTGGAGAGCAATTTGAAAAGATTAATTATTTGAAAAAATGTTATGAGTTTTCTTTTTTCTCAAAGCAAGGTTATTAGTCATGGGAAATACTGAGACAGGGTTCATACATGAATAGAAATTTATACTAAAACAACTAAAATATATTTATTTGGAAAGCACTAAAAATATGATCATAGATATCCTAATTTAAAGTGCTAACACACATTTCTGGGGACATTCCATTTTTCTATATCTTGGATTAGCTAAATTGATTCTTCCTTAAAGACTGCAAAATCCTAGTCTTGTGTTATAATGAAAGCTGTAGCTAAAACAGATTTAATAAAAGTTATCATTTTTAGAAAAGGAGAGAGTAAAGGCCATAATATGAAACTTCTTTGGGGGCAAGTTACTTTTATACAATTGAAATGGACATAGTTAAATATGATACAGTTAAAATAAATCCCTGATGAATATTAACATACCACCATACAGAAGGTATTATCCAAATTAGGAAGAATACTTCACTTTGTTTTTACCTTGTAAGTTTTGGCACCATTAAGAGCTTATATAGGTATTTGCTACATGGTTTTTGGATCATCAGTGACTCAGGAAATATTTCTTGTGCATATACCCGACCTACTAATGATCATTTTCAATAACCTATTTCTGATGCATAGTATATATGTTATGTTTCTGCCTTTCACCATTCTTTCTTTCATGAGGAATCCAGGTCAATTATAATCATTGTCAGAAGGGATTTGTGAAAGATAAATTTTGAATGACTTCATGAAATCCTATTTTGATGATTCATCATTATGTATAAATGACCCATGTTTTTTCAAGGTTATAGTTTTATAGAACAGGGCCTAGAAGATTTTCCCATGCTGCAAAGATGTTGAACAGAATCATGAAGGTTGGATTGTATCTGTTGTACAAGGACCAGCCTGACAGTACTGAAAGCCTTGTCACCAGTGGTAGATTCGCCATTTGATAATTGCTTATTTGAGTAAAACAATCAATGACACCAAGAAAAATGTGGAAACGCCCTTAATCCTTTATGATCCTCTTGGATTTTTGAAATGGCAAAGGGGCAGAAAAAAGAGGCAGGAGACACACAGAATTACAGGTTTGTAGGCTGTCTGTATGATTATGTTATATTGTGTTGTATTGCATTGCATTATATTGTATCATATCATATCATGTTATATCATATTATTGATATGATATGATATGAGATGAGATGAGATGAGATGATACTATGGGGCTAAATAGACTAGCTCCTGCTGTTATAAATGAAATTACTGATCCAGTGACTAACAAGTAGACACTTTACTAGATGTTATGATCATAGCAGTTTTTCTAAAATGGAAAATTCTACAAATGAAAACAAAACAAAACAAATGTTGGAAATGGAAATAGGGTAGACGAACTCTTCTTCAAGTGGCAAATAATGGAGTTGGAAGAATCGGATTTATTTTGTTTCCGAAGGCAACAAGGAATATTATTTCTTAGGAAATTCAGTCATATCGTAGTTCTCAAGATGTGTATTAAATTCAATTAATTTTATTATTTATTTTATTTTATTTTTATATTTATTTATTATATTATATATTATATATTTATTTATTACATTAATTAATAAATTTAAATTTAATTATATTTAAATAACAACTATTTACTAAGCACCTACTACATTCAAAGTACTGTGCTAGGGATAGAAGCTAAACAAATTTTTTAAAGAGCATTATTTTTAGTTAGGTTATAATATGCATGCACTAACATATGAAGATATATATGCGTGTATGTACACACACACATAGTATACTAAATAATTTCAAGAGAAAAAGACATCTAATAATCAAAGGGAGTGGAGTTGTCTATATATTGGTTGTGGGACACCATTGCTGCAGACAGTAAGGAAATAAATGCTTGTGAAATACTAGGTAATTTATATAAAGCAAGTCAAGATATATTACCATACTCAGCGACTCTATTGAAAAGATAGGCTTTGGTGGGGATGGTAAAAAATATCGGAAAACAATGTTTAAGAGTAAGAAAAGGGAAAGTAAGAAAGGGGACACACACACACACACACAAAACACATACACACATATACACACATATACATATGTTTATATGTGTGTATGCATGTATACACACACACACAAACAAAAGAGAAAATAGAGGAATTTCACACCCATATGTCATAAATATGTTCTTTGAGAAGAGAATTGGAATGGGTTGTACTAGTGAGACATAGATATCATTTTAAAAATGAAATTTATAACATTTTAACAGACAGGATATGATTCAAAATGTATATGGAAATCATTTGCAAATTAACTTTTTATTGTTGAGATCATTGGATTATTAGAAATAATATTTTAAAGCTAATGTGAATAATTTAGACTAAATAATATTAAAAAGCTATGAGATGCAACTGAGGAAAAAACAACCTGGGCCCCAATTAATTAAAAAAAAAGAAAACAAACTGAGAATTCTCTAAGGAAATTGAATTAATATAAATCCATCTACACAAGAAATCAAAAGAGTCTAAAAACTTCTGTAGCTGGAAATGCTTCTCCTTGCCAGAAGAGACAAAACAGTCAAAGGCAACACCAAGTTAGAGTATTTCCTTACTTATAAAATCATCAGAACCATGACAGTGAAATACATTTAGTTATGTTGTCTCATAAAAGCCAGGAACTATGGATAAAGCAAAACAAAACAAAAGAATTTTACAGAAATCTCATCACCCAACTAAGCCCTATTATCCTAAAGGAAATGAAGGTTTAAACTGCAGGAAAGACAATAAACATTTTAAAATAGTGAGATCTGTCAAGTTTTCTAAACAATTTCTTTTCACCACCAGAGTGCAACTATTACTTAGAGCTCTAACATCAGAGTGCCCAATGTGCTGTGTGTGAAATGGTAATGATGAAAAAGAAAACAAGAGCAGGTGGAACAGATAAAGCATACAAAACTGATATTTGTGTTTGAAATAATACATGTTCAAGGCAACTGAGGAATCAAGCCTCAAGATATTCAAAAGAGGGGGTTTCTTCCCCAATTAATATGTGGTCAAAGAATATGAGCAGGCAGTTCATTGCCTTCACAATGAGTGGTTAAAGGAGGAAAAGAGGGAAATAATTTGGAATTCAAAATCTTTTCTAAAAGTTTAAATTGTTTTTAATTCTAATTAAAAACATTTTAAAAAGAAAGAAGGAATTAGAAAGAGGGAAGGACGGGGAAAGTATGGTAAACAGACAAAGAGATTATTACCGAAGAAGGATGAGGAAAAAAATAATCTCTATGCCTCGATAGATACTGTCTCATCTCTGGAAAAATTTAGAGAAGAATCTGAATATACATATTAATGAAATTAATTTTAATTAAACATTTTTCAATATCAATGCATTATTTTTTCCTTCCCACTTTTCCCCATTGTGGAGGAGCAGGAAGAGAAAAACAAAAACGTTGTGATAAATAAATATATACATGTGTGTGTGTGTGTGTGTGTATGTGTGTGTGTGCTTGTGTGTATGTACACACGCAGACATCCAAAATAGATCCCCTTAATGGCCATGTCCAAATATGTGTGCCATTCTTTAGATTTAATCTGTCAATACTCTGTGAGAAGATCAAGTTGTTTTATTTACCCTAAGTCATCTGGAATCATGGCTAGTCAGAGTTATTAATCTTTCAAAGTTTTCAGTTTTACAGTGTTATTGTTTTAACATAAAGTGGTTGGTCTCATTGAACTGTGGATCATTTCATGCAAATCTCAGATTCCTCTGAAACTGTCCCCTTCATCATTTCTTACTGGACAATACTATTTGTTCACCCATTTACAAATTTATGGGTACCCAATTATTTGTTGATTCTTCACCATTAGAATTATATAGCTGCTACTGATCTATCTGTACATTTCTTTCATGTTCCTCTGCCTTTGAGATTTTTGGGATATAGGCCTAGTAACAATTTTGTTGGGCAAATAATTTAGTAAGTTTTGGGGCATTGTTCCAAATTTATTTCCAGAAAGGTTGTACCAATTCCCTGTTCCACCAATAGTGCATCAGTTTGGATATTTTCCCACAGCCTCTCCAATATTTGTCATCTTTTTGGTGAATCTGATAATCCATGAGTGTGAGATGGAACCTCTGAGTTCCTCTCATTTGTACTTCTCCAGTTACTAGTGATTTAGATTTTTCCATATGAATATGAATTTCTCTCCCTTGAGAACTATCTGTTCATACTCCTCAATCATTTCTCAACCAAGGACATCAAGGTTATTCTTGATGAAGGTTTCAGATGGGAATAGGAAGGATTTTATAAACATGGTTCTGTAGTAAATATCATTGCTATCATACTTTTAGAACATATAATTTCACACTTTAACTATTTGTTAACTACAAAAAATAATTTTATTTAATAAATTTCCAACTTAGAGGATTTCCAATAACAAAATAACTTCCATGTACATTGCCATGATTATGTAGGATTCTTTGAAAGATATGGACATAATGAGAACTATATCCAATCCAATTCAATAAACCACTCTTAAGTGCCTACTATATTCCAGGTTCTGTACTAACCTATGGGGAAACAACTAATAGATAGCATGTTACTGGCCTCAAGGAGTTTATAATCTAAGAGGTAGAAGGAGACAAAATTCTCAAATAGAGGCTGTAAAGAGTGTGTGTGTACGTATATGTGTGTGTGTACACATGCAAGATATTGTTCCACAGAGTTCAAAACAGGCAGTGCAATCAGATGCAAAGTGGAATCATCTGAGAGTCCATTATCTGCCCTCTATAAAGAAAGCCATTGGGAGGAGTTTGGTACACCATTCTCTAGTCCATGAGTCAAAAATGGAGATCTACACTCATTGAAGATAATTTTTTTCTTCATGGAAGGTATTAAGCATGGAGTTTAAAAGGCAGAGAAATTTCCTGTAAGTTTTGTGGTCCTTTAGCTCTTCTTATTTTTCGATGACACTGGGAATTTAATTAGGCCACAGAACAAAGCCCAGCCTCCTAAATGAAAAAATTATTACCCCAAAATAGTTTAACTATCCTTACAGGAAAAAAAAATAAAAGAAAAAATAGTTGATGAAGAACACCTATTATCCAGAACGTGATGTACGGTCAATTGGATCACTGACAGGAATGGTCTAGCAATCCAAAGGAAACTATAATGAAGGATTTAACTGACTCAAGAAAAGTTTGCAGGAAGATTTTTGGCAGCAAATGGAAAAGTACGGTTAGAGTTAAAGTTGTATTATATCTGTATACCGTAAAATGAGGGAGAAAGAGTCCAACCTATTCCTCCTCCAGGTGATGAGGAGGAAGAAGGAGGCCATAGTGGTAGAAATTCAGAGCTGTCAAATCAATATTCAAAGAATGAATTTGGTTATACTATTTGTGAGGTGTGGGGACAATGAAAATGATTTAAAAAGTAAAACAAAAAAGTAAATTTAAAATAATAGAGTAAAATAGGCATGCACCCAACATGGCAGAAGGGGAGGAGGTGGCTCCTTCATCCCATGACTAGTGGGCTGGAGGGTTGGTGGTACCTCTAGGACTCAGCCTAATCCTAGCAGCTGGGTAAGCCTCTCCTTCTCCAGTCAAGACATGGTGTTTCAACAATCCAGCTAGCAGCTGTTGTAGGGGGTGTAAAATCAACAACAACGAGCTCACAGAGCACTGCCAAAGCCCAGGTTCTTTTGATCTGCTTTACTAAGGAAAGCAACATTAAGGGTTGACGGTCTCACTTTAATCCAGCATAAAAAAATAACATTCACTTAGTTCAGGGGAAAACGCCAGCACCCTGAACTTCAGAGCAAATACAAACAAATTACAAACCTTGACAGACAGTCCAAATACAATTCATAGTTACCAACATCTAAGTTCTGCCTGGGAGCTCATAACAAGGGCTGGCCCAGAGTCATGCACACCACCATGGCTGTGGTTAAGAGCATGGAAAAAGAGAAAGCCAACCCCTGGTGTTATATCTTTTTCAGGGTCAAGGGTGAGTCACAAATGCAACTCACCCATGTGACCTGAAATCGTCACAAAGAGATGACTTAAACCCATGTGGTCTAAAAGCCTCTGATGTCCCAAACATGCCACTCAAACCCATGTAAACTAGGCCCTCCCCTGAGGCAAGGAGGTCACCAAGGACTCCCAATCTAATCAAGGAAACTAAGGCCAAAATCTTCAAGGGCACTTGGTTGAACAGAGTGCTAAGAGCCCGTTTTGATTGCCAACACAGGCATGTCCCCTGAGGAGCAAGGAATATCAGGGGCTTGCTAGGGCAAAGCCTTGGGAAGACCCTAGATACTCTTATACAAACACTGTATACAACACTGTACAATGATGGACCCAGAAGAAGAGGAAGTTATGGAAGAAATTACATTTATAAGTAACACTCTTGGGGCAGCTAGGTGGCACAGTGAGTAGAGCACCAGCCCCAGAGTCAGGGGGACCTGAGTTCAAATATGGCCTCAGACACTTGATACATTTTCTAGCTGTGCGACCTTGGGCAAGTCACCTAACCCCAATTGCCCTGCCTTCCCCCTCCAAAAAACAAACAAAAAAGTAACACTATGCTGTCTGATGTCCATCTAAATATCTGAAACAAAAGGTACCTCATGGTGCCTCTTGATGCTGTTGTCCAATCTGTTTTTCTGTCACAATTTAAACTGTGGAAAAGAGATTCTTGGAAAGATACTAAAGTTAAGGGTAAAAAACAAAATGACATCTGAATAGAAAATATTGTATATAGTGACGGAAGTATTCAGAAATCCTGTGGCAAGAATAGCAATGGTATAGATTTTAGGAACAAGAATAAAACTCAAACTCACCCTTGTATGAAAATAGAAGCTCTATTAAGTAATGATGGTGACTTGGAAGTGGTAAGAAGACCACAGGTTTTCTCTGAGACAAAACAAAAAGAACCATCAAGAAACAAGATATATCCTAGAATTCTAACCTAGGGAGCAGAAAATTTCCATGAAGAACAAGGAAATATCTACCACAATATGGCTAAAATAGAGCATACCATGGCCACCTCTCTGTAAGATGTTGACAAACAGGTGTGGCAAGGAGCTTTCCTTCTAGCTGACTACATCCTGTTCCAATGTGACCTGTTCAAAGATTGCACTATCCTTGAGCTTGAGGCTGGCCCCGGGATTGCCAGCATCATCACAGCAATGGTTGCTAAGGTTGTTTATTGCACAGATGTGCGTGAAGATCTCCTGACTACATGTGAACAGAATGTTGCCCTAAACAGGAAACTGACTAAAACAGAAGGAGGTGCAATTAAGGTTAAAGAACTAGATTGGCTGAAAGATGCCATTCACTGATCCTCAAGTTTCTTTCAGTTGGTCTGAAGAAGAAATTTCTGTCTTATATGCTCATACTATCATCACGATGGCAGCTGATGCTTTTTATGATGATGACATCACAGATGCTTTATAACACTCTACAGAATTACTCACAATTTGAAAAATGCTTGTACAATCTACTTGTTAAGAGAGAAAAAGGCTAAACTTCACGATTAGACATTTGGACATTACATTTGAAGCTTATAGTCACTTTTGATATTCCTTGAATGACCTAGAGATGGCAAAATGAAGTTTATTGTAGAGCAATTGAAGCTTCTTTCCCCCAGTTCTTTGTTTATGAACACGTAGCGCAGTCAGAACTCTGGAAGATTGTTGCTACACCAATTAAGTTGATACTCATGTGAGCAAGGCTGAAAACATTCTCCAAAATTGGTTTATTATAGTTCTTTCTAAACTGTATTTTCAATAAAGTCAAAAGTCACGAAAAAAAGAGTAAAATAAAAAGAGTAAAAACAAAATGAATTAATCATAAAGAAAAATGCAAAGAATTATCAGAATCTACTATTCATGGTATATTCCAGCAAATCAGAATGGAAAAGAAAGAAAAATCTACAAAACTATAAAATACCCAGATTAGAACAGAAAACAAAAAGAACACTTAAAAGAAATTCAAATCACTGTAAGTTAGTTACTGAGGAATATGAGAGTGAGTCAAATGGCAGAATTTGGTCCAGTTGGATTTATAGGAGAACACCAATCACTTTATAAAGAAATTAGTGTTTTTCCTATTAAAAAAAAGGTTCACTACCACTCAGAAAAAGAGGCCTACCCAACACTTTTTTATGAGACAAATATAGTTGTAAAACACAAATAGGGGTGGATAAAGCAAATAAAGAGAATTACAGTTTGGTAAATATGATTCAGTATATTTGCACAAAATTCAAATACATTACAGCAGTGTATCCAAGGGAATACACACACACACACACATACACACACATATGCACACACACCATATTTTATTTACCAAGAATACGCATTAAAAAACAGTATATAATCATATTAAAGACAAAAAAACATCCAATATCAGGTGATTCTATCAATAAATATTGAAAAAAGAACTTTGATTAAAAAATTTATTTATACTAAATTTCCATCTGTCTTACTAAGATCATATTTATTTCTTGTCTAAAGTTTCATTCTGTTATCTTTCCTTTGAGTGGTTGAGGAAATAAGATCAGGTCATTAAAAAATTAATTAATTAATCTATCTATATAGTTTTTATCCATATATTTATCTGTTCATTTATTTGGAATTCTTTCATTATTTAATTCGTCTTTTTTGTTTTTGTTTGTTTCTTTATCTGTTCACTTTCCTTTTCTGTTTCTAAGATTTCTGTTTGGCTCTGAGGAGGACAAAAGGAAAGGTAATGTAGATAAAAACAACATTGTGACCTGCTATGTGAAGCTTTGTTTTATGTCTTGCTTGAAGTTTTGTTTGTTTGTTTTCTTCTGCAAGTTGATTGTATTCACATATTATTTGAGCATTAACAGGGAATTGTTGAATTCATTTAACTTTAGGGATCTTGGTTGAGGGGAAGAAGCCAGCTCATAGGATGAGGACTAGATGACTTAAGATGTTTAATTTCTGTAAGCTTATATTCCATACCATACCAGTGGTCTACAGTAAAAATTGTAGTCAGTCTAATCACTGTCAGTTTAAGAATGGCAATGGCAGAATAGTTCATGGAGGCTGGATATCTTCTTTGTTAATTTTCTTTTTTATCATGATTTGAATGGTCATTCACTGTTACAAACATTTCTTTCTAAAAGTATTTAATTTATTTATTTTCAGTTTTCAACATTCATTTCCATAAGCTTTAAATTTTCTCCTGCCTCCCCTCTCTCTCCCCAAAATGGCATGCAATCTGATATGGGCTCTACACATATATTCCTATCAAACACAATTGCACATTGGTCATGTTGCATAGAAGAATTATAACAAATGGGAGAAGCCATGAGAAAGAAAACAAAGCAAAAGAGAAAAGAGTCCACTTCGCTCTTCATTCCAACTCTATAGTTCTTTCTCTGGGTGGGCATGACATTTTCCATCATGAGTGCTTTGGAAGTTTTAGGTCCTTGAATTGCTGAGAAGGGCTAAGTCTATCAAAATCAGTCCTTGCAAAATGTGGCTGTTACTGTGTACAGTGTTTTCCTGGTTCTGCTCACTTCATTCAGTCTCAGTTCATATAAGTCTTTCCAGGTTTTCCTGAAGCCCACCTGCTCATCATTTTTTATGCCACAATAATATTCCACTAAATTCACATACCACAACTTGTTCAGCCATTCCCCAATTGATGGGCATCCCCTCGATTTCCAGTTCTTGGCCAGCACAAAAAGAGCTGCTATAAATATTGTTTTACATGAGGGACCTTTTCTCATTTTTATGATCTCTTTGGGTTACAGCCCTAGAAGTGCTATTGCTGGGTCAAAGGGTACGTGCATTTTTATAACCCTTTGGACATAGTTCCAAATTGGTCTCCAGAATGGTTGGATCAGCTCACAACTCCACCAACAATGAATTAGTGTTCCAACTTTATCACATCTTCTCCAGCATTTATCACTTTTCTGTTTTGTCATGTTAGCCAATCTGGTAGGTGTAATGTGGTACCTCAGAGTTGTTTTGATTTGCATATATCTAATCCATAGTGATTGAGAGCATTTTTATATTAATATATAGATTTAGTTTCTTCCTCTGAAAACTGCCTGTTCATATCTTTTGGCCATCTATCAATTGGGGAATGACTTGTATTCTTGCAAATTTGACTCAGTTCTCTATATATTTTAGAAATAAGGCCTTTATCAGAGACCCTAGTTGTAAAAATTATTTCCCAGTTTTCTGCTGCTCTCCTAATTTTGGTTGCATTGACTTTATGTAAAAACTTTTCAATTTAATGTAATCAAAGTTATCTGCTTTAGATTTCATAATGTTTTCTCTCTCTGTTGGTCATAAATTCCTCCATTCTCCATAAATCTGACAGATAAACTGTTCATTGCTCCCCTAATTTGTTTATAATATCAGCCTTTATACCTAGATCTTGTAACCATTTGGACTATATCCTGGTATACTGTGTCAGACACTGGTCTATGCCCAGTTTCTTCCATAAAGGCTAGACATCTTTATCAAGGGGAGCTAGAGTGCCAACTGATATTCCAACAATATAATAACCACTCTCTGAACTGGTTCAATATTGGCAAATCATGTGGAAACCCCACTCTCTCCCCTAAACCTTCCCCACAAGGCAGAGTACACAGAGAATCAAGTCGGGATAGTTGCAGGCATCATGGAATACACCCTTTAGTATTACTTTCAGCAGAACCAGCAAATAGTCTTGACATAATCACAACAAAGAGGAAATTTTTAAAAGTATGATAGCATAGATAGATGGACCAGGTTATAAACTATGGAGAGCTAAAGTTGAAGTTGATCACATGAAGAGTGTAGTATGCAGAAGGATTTTTCCATCAGCAGGTTATGTTCCTTGATCACAATGATAGGTAGATCAGGAAGTCTGCTAGCTACATGATAAGGTAAAGACCAGTTGATCAGGGCTCCCACCCTGTAGGATCCTGAGATAACTGTGTTAGTATTTAGTGTATGATGTTGTCAGCTTATATGACCTAGACCTCCAAATTCAAAGGAGATAGGAAATCAAGTTTTTAGGGAGTTTTGTCCCTAAAGTTACTAAATACCTATTGTTGGTTTGTGCCACTAAATACCAGTTATTCCCTAGCCCTATTCCTTCCCATTCCCTAACCCACCAGATTGAATGCACACTCAACACAGGTTATGCTGAGGGACCAAAAGAATGTCACATTCAGAATATACACTGACTTAAAATCATATACTTTATTGTAGATATTTGACTCAGTCTGTTGGAGTACAGCTCTTGAAAATCTTTGTAGCTTTGATGTTGAAGAATATTTATAGTCTGAGATCTTAAGTAATCTCTTATTTTGATGTACTTGGAGCATACCAGAATTAAAACTGGTCTCTCATTTTCTTTGTCCTCAGTTTGTACTTTGTACTGGTTTGGAATATATTGCAGGTTCTAACAAGAAAAGTCGTCGCTTGAAATAAAACATAATAAAAAAGGTAACCAAGCAGGACTGTGGCAATGAACATGAAAATACTGTATTCATCTACAACCAATGATAATTTAAGTTATATTCTATATGAGTTTGAACAATTGTAGAAAGTACAATTATTTCTACAATTATAAATACTACATGATTCAAACATATCATATAAGTACAGCAACTTAAAATGCTTACTTATTCAGATACACACACATACATACGTACATATCAGTTATAGAACTTACCTTTCACACACATACACAAAACATGTAACATGTATACATGTGTATCTATATGTTTGGATAGATAAATAGATAGATAGATAGATAGATAGGCAGACACATCTCACTCATTTAAATTTAAACCTTTGTTTTCTGTTTGGTGATTAGTTTACTTTAACTACAACATTTCATAGATGGAGCAAAATTCAGCTTGTGTTGGTACAGTTGCATTCTAATTGCAGGGACCTATTTAAAGGATATGGATGGCACTAGACAGGGTAATGGGTTATGTCAAAGTGAAATGGGAAAATGATTGTGAGCATGGTAAACTAAGATGAAAGGAAATGAATGATCAATTTATAAGAAGACTTTTATTAACAATGGTTACTATGTATCTCAGCTCTGACATGTTATCTATTGGACCAGTAACTTAAATTCTCTGGGTCTTCATTTCCACACCTTTAAAAGAAGAGGGTTAGACTAGTTAGGTAAACAGGTCTCTAAGGTATCTTATAGCTTTAAATCTATGAAACTAAGCCTCATGTTTTGAATGTTGAGAGTTCTCCCCTTCTTATTCTTTACACTATTACACCTCGAGAATGATATGATGCAAAAGCCATATTCATGGAGAAGGGAATTTCTGAGATCCTCACCTTTCCCCACCCTCACTCTGTTGATGAAGCTGTGGTCCAGAGTTTCAAGGTCTATATAATCCTGTGTACCTCTGTCTTCAATAGCCAGTTTTCTTAGAGAGTGATTGAAAGTCCACTTTCATGGATGTAGGTAGATGGGAGGTTTGTGATGTCATCAACTTCTGGATTTCCTCCTGTTCCACTTAGAGTGGCAGAAGAGGGAACAGAGAGGTCAGCATTCACTCTGGTGAGTAGGGATTGAGTTTTGCTACTGAGTCATCTACTGGAATATACTCCTAAAACTATATTGCTTTCACTACCACGACATCAAAGTGATTCGCTAACAATACTTGCATCTAAGATGAAGGAGGACATTTCAATAGATGGGTGTGGGATCAGCGCTAATGTCATGAATTTGGGAATGATAATATTAATAATAACAACAATGATATTATTCTATAAGTACATTTATATAGCACTTGCTACATGCCAGGCACCATGTCAAACACTTCAGTAATATCATCTCATTTGATCTAACAATGACTCTGGAAGGTAGGTTCTATAATAATCCTATTACATGATTGAGGAAACTTCGGCAAAGAGATATTGAGTGGCTTGCCCGGAGTCAGACAACAAGCAAATGTCTGAGGCTGGATTTAACCTCCGATCTTCCTGACTGTGGGCCTAGCAGTCTATCCATCAAGCTATATAACTACTCTTGTACTACCTAGCTGTCTCAATATAGTAGTAAGCTGTCTAAATTTACAACTGGGCTCTCTCCCACTTCTATGAATTGATGGAAGGTTGTCAGCATTTTCATGGTAGCTTATAGGATGTTATTCGTGCTTTCAGTGTTTCTGTGCTTATGGTTTGTAGCGAGAACTTTGTGCCTTCTTCATTTTCTGTTGGGTGAAATCAAGATTGTTTTATATTTTATATGGATATGTTACTTTGAGTGCTAGTGTTAAACTTAGCTGTAACATTTCCCAGAAAAACTCTGAAAGGAGGTAACGATTAGACAAAGGACATTTGGGATGAGCCCTCGAGATGGGGCCCTGTTTATATTAGCCCAAAGATTAGTCAGGGAGTAGTGGGAAGCTCAGGTGCTAGGTGACATGTGCTTTCTCTTAAACTGTTATAGCTAGCTCTCAGAGAGATTGCTTTTTCTGCATTCATCTCACTTAAATAAATGCTTTTGATGAAGCCCTTGTAATGCAGCCTAAGTAGCACACTCTGTTTAGACTGCTTTAAAATGTTTGACAAGATCATGCTTTAAATGCTGAGTTTTTTCCCTCTCAATTCATTCCTGGGCTTCTTAGAAATACAAAAAAAAGAAAAAAACTTTTGTACTTGTTCATCCTCAAGTGTTTGTCAATGTGTTAAAAAGAAGTTTCAGAGCCACAGCTTTATAGAGTAGCTAAGAAAGGAGTCAATATTTTCACAAGGTTTACCTTTCATAGCCAACACAGATTGTCAAATGAAAACTCCTGCATAAAAAGTCAATTACAATTTTTAAAAGGGCATTGTCTATTTGTCCAGCAAAAATTGTGTGAGTCAGACAATATGAAAATGTCATTCTTGTATCAGTTGTGATAATAGCAGTATTGCTGTAATGAGAGCAAAGAGGGAAGAAAATGGAACCGACTTATTATCTGCCATACTGCCAATATGGTGTGAGAAAGAACAGAGCAGGGAGTCAAGGAAACTTCACATGTGAAAGACTAATGCTGCTCAGTCAAACAAAAGATAAAAGAGAATTGGAGGATCAAACAGAAGGAGGCAAAAAAGTCAGAGAAGTACAAGCTATGATGGCTTTCAGAATTTTTCATGAAATAGCAGTTGTTGGGCAGGACATAAAAGGCAACAACTGTCCTTTAATGGTGCAAGCTGTGGAGGCCCACTTAGCTTGAGCAGTCCATTCAGTATTTTCACCTCAGCTGTCTTCTGAATGGAAATTTATTTCAGTGCTGCATGTAAATGAAGTCATTGAAATTGTATCTTTCACCTCAGAACTTCAGGGAACTAGTAGATTAGTTTTCAATTACCTCCTAACAGTGGTAGCTTCAACCTCCCACAACCTGGAACCTTCCTATCTGGTGTTATCTCAAATTACTACCTTCCACATGTATTATACTTGAATCAAATGGGACCACTCACCCTTTCTTTGAACAAAAATAGCCTCTGCCAACCTCTATACTTTTGTTTTCTCAGTTCTCTATAATTAGAATATTCTACTTGCTGCCCAGTCTAACAATGAATGATTAAATGAAAGTATGAATCAGTCATCATTTATTCAATGCCTATGTGCTAGGTAGTGATCACATAAAGACAAAAAATAAGCAGTGCCTTTACTAAGGAAGGTTACATTCTTTCAGGTGGGAAAAAAACATTTATACAAATATACAATAGTTATGCTTAATAAGTTAAAGGTGGTTTTTATGGGGAGTCACTAGCTGCTAGGTGGAACAGGAAAGGCCTCAAGTAGCAGGTCGCATTTGAAACTGAGTTTTGAAGGAAATTAGGAATTCTGTGATGCAGAAATGGGGGGTGAGTGGGGTATTATACCATATTATGCTAGACAGTCACTGTAAATGGATGGATACCAGAGATGGAATGTGACATGTAAGGAACAATGAGAATGACTTTGTTTATAGAATGAATCAAGGAGAACAATGCATATTAATTTCGAAAACACAGATTAGAAGCAGGTTGCGAATGACTTTAAATTTCCAGCAGAGGAGTTTGTGTTTTATCTCAGAGGTAATAGGGAAACCCAGGGGTATATTGAATATGAAAGTGAGATGGTCATTTCTTTGTTTTAGAAATGTCATTTTGATGGTTCCATGAAGGATGGATTAGAAAAAGGAGAAATTTGAGATAATGAGACCATTTAGAAAGTTGTTACAATAGAACAAGTAAGAAATAATGAGGGCCTGAACTAGGTAGGGAAGCTGCCTATTTTTAAAAACCTAGTTACATCCTTCATGAAACCTTCTCTGAATCCCTACTGAAAAGTGTTCTTTCCTTAGTGGAATTGTGGATGGTAATTTGTAACTATTTTAATACTCATTGTGGGATGTCATAGTTGAACGGATCTCAAAGGACATCCACTCCAACAATATTTAATTAATTAACTAATTAATAATAACTGAGGAAACTATCTGAGCAAAAGTAATTTATTACCTAGGCAGTCAGAACACATGGGTCAGTGGACTCTCCAGTAGTCCAAAAACCCACGATGCAGGGTAAAGCAGAATTTGTACATAAAAAAAAAATTAATCAAATGATACCAATTAATTTTAATGAAATTAATAAGGCAAATACAAACCAAGATACAGAATTAGGTAACCAATTTTATAATTGGAGGAAAGGTTAGAGACTTTCCAATATGGGACAGGGAAAGAATGAGTTTTGAGTTAGGAGAGGGACGAGTAGGTTTCAGGGTCCTAATTTCATAAAACGGAAAGATGTTGATTAATTACAACCACCTGAATTTGTGAAACAGTAGGTAGATCATATAATCTACTTTTCCAGAAAAACACAACAAAACACCAAGACTGAAGAGAATCCATGTGGTAGCACAAGATGGAGTCAGTGTTCACAAAATAGAATTTAATTGGATTTCTTGGTTCTCACACTAAATAAACTCTATTTTACGCATGGTCTTCACTTTAACTCATCACAACCAATCATTCCATTTTTTCTTAAAGAATTCTAGTGAAGAAGAAATAACCACTTGCTGAGGAAGTACAGTCCAATTGTGGATAACATCAATTGTTAGAAAGTTTTCTTTTTTCCCCCTGACATGAAGCCTATGGTATTAATTTTTTATGTCTGAACATTGTTCTTATTTCTTCTCCCTAGGGTGTTCTTCCACATGATAACCCATCAAATATTGGAAGACAACTACTATATTATTTTTAAGTTCTGATGACAGACAATTTTATTATTTTCCGTACAATTTCCAGTCATTTTGTCATGTTAATTAACCTCTTCCATAGCCTCTCAACATTATCAATACTCTACTTTTTTCTTCTTAAAAATAAGTTTTTGATATCTTCTGTATTTTGCATTGTCTTGCTTATCTGACATATCCCTCTGCCTCCCCTTTCCTGAGAATCATCCCATACAACAAATAGTACTTTAGAGAGGGGAAAAAATCAGCAAAATCAATCAATACACTGATAAAGACCAAAAACATGTGCTTTGTGTAATACTGTGAACCTCCCACCTTCATGGAGGGGTTTTTTGTGGGTGTCCTTTCATATTTCTTCAATTGAGTCCTACTTGATCCTCATAACTAAGCAATTTTATCTCCTTTTCCCTTATCTTTATGCCTTGATTTTTTCTCTTTTGTATTATCTATGTTGCTAGAATTTCTAGAACTTTATAAAATAATAATGGGGAAAGTGGGCATCCTTGCTTCAGTTCATTTTTATTGGAAAAGGTTCTAGTGTATCCCCATTGCATGTTCTGTTTTAATTTGGTTTTAGATAATTATTTTTAGGATATTCCAAAAAAAAGTCCCTCTATGCCTTTATTTGTTGAGTTTTTTTAGCATAAAAGTATATTGTACTCTGCTAAAGGCTTTTCCTTCATTTATTGAAATTTTCATTTTGATGTTTTGTTTTTCATATGATTAATTATGCTGATTGTTCTCCTAAATTTGATCTATTCTTGTATACTAGTTATAAATCTCATTTGGTCACACTGAACCATTTATTGGACAAATTGTTGTGGTCTGTGTGGAAAGATTTTGTTTAATATCTTTGAGTCATTATAGTGATATCGGCCAATAGTTTTCTTTCGGTGTTTTATCTTTCCATGGTTTAGGTAATGGTACGATATGTTTCATGAAAGGATTTTGGATGGGTATTTTTCCCCCAAATTTTTGATAATTATTTGAAAAGTATAGGTATTAACTCTTCTCTAAAACTTCGATTGAAGGTACACCTCTGTTTGTGTGTGCATGTGTGTTCTCAGTTTTATTAGCATATAACTGCATAATATGTTCCGACTTATTTTATTTCTTATGATTTCACTATGGTTTCATCTTGCTTATTTGCCATTTTGTGGATTTGATTTTCTGTCTCTTTTCAATTACATTAGATAAGGGTTGGTCACTTTCATTAGTCTTTAGAAAATCACCTTATAGTTTTGTCATTTTATGTGTGTTTTTTTGTTTCTAATTTACCTTTTCTCCTCTAGTTTTTAATATCTCATCTTTGTATTTTAGGTTTGTTTATTTGTTGGTTTTCCATTGTGCCTCATTCCCAGAACAATACCAATTATTGCAGTTCTCAGAGAGGACCCTTGCCTTGGTGGAACCCTCTCCCTTACCAAGTCCTTGTTTATGCAGGACATCACTGATATTTACCCTTCCCTCACTATATTTTCTTTTTCATTAGCCTCAAAAGTCTCCTCCCTGTATTCATGTTCTCCCACTCCCCAAATTACCAGTTGTCCCCAGGTTTTCCAACAATTCTCTCCCAAGATAGGCCAAGTAGATTTTGCAAGTACCAAATCCATTGGTCCACTCACAATGCAAGGTCGCCATCTCCCTTCATAAAATTCTCTATCTACTCATGAGAATATTCATAAGTAGAACCCCTTTCCATAACCAAAGCAAGTCCTTTTTCCTTTCTACCTTCTTTCAGTCCTTACTACCTCCTCCTCACCGGTGTAAACTTGTCTCTTTCTGAGACCACATTGGTCATCTTCTCCTAACAAGCTTTAGATTTGAAACCAGCACATCGCACATTCCCTTCCAGTCCCATGCTCTCCTCACCTTTTCATGTACCTCTCATGTTGTAATGTAATTCCCCCCAAATTAGTAAACAAACATTAATTCACTTGTATTCAGGATGTTGCCTTACTCTTTACATTTAATATCCCAGGTCTACCTCTTCATAGTTACTTCCACAGGAATTCTGTCATCTGTGTCTCTTTGTGTACATTTAGAAAGCACTTTCTTACTAATATCTCTGCTATCATTCTATTTTTTTTTTTGCTATCTTTGGATGCTCCATTTATTCACTTCTTCTGTATTTCTGTTTTCTGAGGTGTACACAAAGCAAATAATCATTTCAATTTTTTCTAAACATTTTTCAAAAGGCTTTTTATTACTGAACATTTACCTTTTTCCATGTCTGGTTATGCTCATGTTAGCAGGGTAGTTCACCTTGCGCTATAGCTTGAGCTTCATTTTTCTTCAGATCACATTATTCCACTCTCTCCTACATTTTTAGTGGATACAAAATAGTCTTTCATAAAGTTCAATTTCCTTTCCTTTATATTTGAAACTCTTTCATCTTTTGATTCCTTGCAGAATTACTTTTGATGAAATTGGTGTGGTGGGTTGGTTTTAGTCTGTTTCACTCAAAGAGGAACAAAATCATATCACTGTCAAGGTAAAAGCACAGTGTGACTAATTGTGGCTGATCAGAACAATACAAGTTCAGAAGACTCTGCAGCAGGTTGGGCACAAATAGTTCATATGAACATTTGGAGTGTAGATGTCTCTAGATTTGTGCATCTCAAAAATTGTTTGAGCCACTAAAATTCTGCTTTACTCATAGAGCACAGTGGTTTCTTTGATATAGGCACAACACATTGGGTGGTCCTATCCCAGTGTCTCCCATGTCTCCCAATTGATTCCAAAGTTTTTCAGAGAGACCTTGAGAGTGTCCTTGTATTTTTTTTTACCTCTGTGTAAGTGCTTGCCTTGTGTGAGATACCCATAAAAGTCTTTTAGGCAAAGGTACATTTGGCATTTAAATGATTTGGCCAGCCCATCAGAGTTGCACTATCTGTAGTAGAGTTTGAATGTTTGGCAGTTCAGCTAGAGAAAGGATTTCAGTGTCCAGTACCTTGACAGATGATCTTCAGAATCTTCCTAATACAATTCAAATGGAAGTGATTCAATTTCCTGGAATGGTACTGCCTTACTGCCAAGGTTTCACAGGCACTCATCAATGAGGGCATCACAAGGGTTCTGTAGACCTGCAGTTTGGTAGGCAGACTCTTCTCTCTCACACTTTCCTTTGGAGCCTCCCAAATACTGAGCTAGCTCTGACGATGTCAACCTCATCGTGTATATCCCCAGAAAGCATACTGCCAAACTAGTGAACTTATCCACAACATTCAAAATTTCTCCATTTGCTATGATCAATTTTTCTGCTAAAGGATGGTGTTGTATTGCCAGGTGGAACACCTCTTTTCTTAGTGTTAATTGTCAGACTAAGTTAGCCCGAGTGTCAAAGAACTGATTCACACTCTGTTGCACCTCAGCCTTAGTGGATGCTTTGAGTGTACAATCATCTGGGAACAAAAAATCAAGCACTAACTCTCCCGCCACTTTAGTCCTATATTCTTTTCAAGCTAAATAATTTGCCCTCAGTATGGTTGCTGACCTTGAAGTGGTTTTTATCCTCATTGAAGGCATCTGACAATATTGAAACTGAAATTGAAAACATTATGCTTGATAGCAAGCATACAGCCCTGTTTCACTCCATCGGTGACTGAGAAAGCCCAGGAGCATTGTCCATTATCCAGAACCTGTACAAGCATGTCATCATGAAACTGGATGACACTGATGAATTTCTTTGGGCAGCCAAATTTTGCCAGGACCTTTTACTAACCCTCACAACTGATAGAAGCAAACACCTTGGGTCAGATTGATGAATGTTATGTATGGACTTCTGTTACACTCCTGACATTTCTCCTGAAGTTGTCAGGTTGCGAACAGATATCAGGCATTCTTCAGGCTTTTCTGAAGCCACACTGGCTCTCAGGTAACTGGATCTCTCTCAAGTGAAGGATCAGCCTATTAAGAAGGACTCTGGCAAGAATCTTGCCAGCAATGGGTAATAGAGAGACACTCCCCACCACCACGATTGTCATAGTATAACCAATTTCCTTGTCTTTTATAGAAATGACAATGGAGGCATCCTTGAGTTCCTGGAGGACAACCTCCTCTCTCCATATAACCCAGCAGATTTCAGTCAGGTTTTCTATGAGCAGTGCACTCCCTGACTTGTAAATCTCAGTTGGAACAGAGTCAGAAAAAGTGCTTTGCCACACAAGAGGAGCCTAATGGCATGAAAAAACTCTTCTTCAGTTGTAAGTTTGGCTAGAAAGGGATTGACTTCAACCTGAGGTATAAGATTAATGGCTTCAGTGCTGGTTGATGATGGTCTATTGAGAACAATATGGAAGGGTTCAGCCCACCTCTCCAGGATCGTATTCTTATCACTAACCAATGTTGCTCTACCAGTACTGAGTAGTTGAGAAGCACCATAGATCTTTAGAGAATAAAGAACTTTCAGAGCATCATAAAAGTGCTTTGGATTGTTACTAGTAATGTAAAACTTAATTCCATCTTCCTTCTTACTGAACCTGAATCCTGTATCTCTTTAAGCTTCCCTTGCACTTTACTTTTGATGGAGTTAAATGCTGCCTTCTTAGAGATGAATGAACTATGCTGCTGATAAACCCTGTGAAGCTCATTTTTTTCATTTAGAAACTTCTGAATTTTCCTATTATTTGCAAAAAAACAATCTTGATATTTGCAAGTGTTCTGGCCCAGATAAGTAAATGTGTTACTGTCCACAAAATTTCTGAAAGTTGCCTTTTCTTTTCTGCTCCACTCTTTCCTATCATTATTGGCTCAGCTTTCCCTCCGGGTTAGCAATAGACTGTTCATGCAGAAGTGCTCTAATCGGTGAACGTTAAGTCTTCTGGTGGTCTTCTGGCCTTGGGGCTGCCGCTTTTGTAGAATGGGAATGTTTAGTTTGGAAAGGATAAGTCTCGATAGGTCTAGTACTTTGTGCCACATATTGCCTTCATCACTCTTACATCCTATCTGTCTTTTCTCCTTTAAATGACAGTCTATTAATTTTTTTTCTATGTTTGATGCAAGGGTGCATCCACAAAATTTTATTGAATTTAAGTAAATGGAAGACATTATTGGTGATGAGGTGTGAAATGCATACTTCTTCAATAATAATTGACCATTGCTGTTTCCAACTCCATTCCTCCAAAGTATTTACTGCCATACCTGATAGTCTGTGATTACTTTTCCATTAAAGTCACCCATAATTACAAGCTTGTCCTCTTTTGACATATTGCTGATGAGGGTCCCCAGGTCTTCATAAAAATTTTCTTGGACCTCACCAGGGTTTGTCATGGTGGGAGCATATGGCCTGATGGTGATGGTATGGTACTTTCCTTCAGGTGACAGTCATGTTGTCATCAGCCTGTCATTCACTCCTTTTGGGAGGCATACACCTTTGTTGACTAGATTTGATTGCAAGACCTGTAACAGCTTCACATCACTCTTCATCACAGAGCCCACTCCAGAGAACCATGTATGCAGCCTCAATGTCAGTAAGCTGTCCTTCCTTTGTCCACTCTTGTTTCACTCAGGGCTGCTATTTGGATGTGATACTTGCTAAATTTTCTCACAAGAGCTCTACATCTTTCAGGTCTACTGGATTTTGTGTTGTCCATAAGCATGGGTACACTCCATGCACAAATTGTGAATGGAATCATCTTCACAAAAGTGTGTGTGTTTGTGTGTGTGTGTGTGTGTGTGTGTGTGTGTTTTGACTGAAGGAAATGATTTCTACCTGCCATGGTAAGCAGACAAGGGTTAAGTTAGGTTGAAGCAGCCAATTTTATGGCACCTTTTCTAACCCCTTTATCATGCCAGGAAGTGAGCACCAAAACACTTTAAAAAGGATGTTCACACAACCAAGGGACTGAGAATACAACTCTGTGCCCTGGGCCACCTTTGTACAGGCCTGAGACTAAAGCTCCCAGTGTATCCAAACCTGTTTGTCACTTGCCATGGGTTTTTGAGGTAGGTAAAAATGGTAAAATGTCATGGGTGATGTCTTTTGGTTCATGTATAAATTGGATTTCAGTGAGGCAGAGTGGTAGGCCTCAATCTATAGCTTCTTGAAGCCACAGGTGAGAATCAGGTGGCAGGTGGACACCAAAGGTGAAAATCTACCCTTAAAAACTATTCAATAGCTCTCACACCAGAGGTACTAATCTTCCCTGAGCACCTCAAATGAAATTACCAAATTTAAGTACTATATATCTTGGAGTTTGCAGACTTTTTCCCCCTGGAGTCCCATGAATTCTTTTATTTGGAATTTTATGTTCTGTGTTAAGAATTTCTTGACAAATCTTTTCTATCCTTTTCCTGACTCATGGTGTTAATTTTTGTTTTTGTTTTATCCTGTTGTGTTCTTATGGGAGAATTATGATCCTTAATTTGTCTCTGCATCCTGTTTTTTTGGATCAATATGATTTGCTTGCATAGTATTCAGATTTTCTTTTTATTTTTTTAAACTTTTCTTCTACACCATCATTCTTTTTCCTATATTTGCAATCCCAATATATTGTTTATTTCTTTGTTTCTTGCTGAGACTTAACAACATATATTCCATTTTTTCCTATTTTGCTCATTATTTTTACTCTGCAAGGCATAAATTCTGCTTTCATAATTCTCAATTCTCTTTTGAACCACTCAGGAACAGCGAGCCATGGTTCCCTGTTTTCACATTCCATAGGATCCTCTCATCAAATGTTGTACCATTTGTTTTGTAGCATTTAGTTATAGATACTTGGACTCCTTTGTGAGATCTGAAGGTGATATTTCCTTTTCTTGTTAATGTTTTTATTGTTAAATTGTCTGTTCATGTTCAAGATCTTTGATTTTTCTTCTTCCAGAGATCTGTGGTAATTTCAATTTTGCTTCTCTCCATTTTCCTGTATTCATTTTTTTGCATCTGTCTCTTTGATGGGGGCTGCCTTGACAGGTGGCTCTCAAAGCTGTTCAACTTCCTCCTATTCTGTGCAATTCAGCATTAACAATCCTAGATCTTTACCCTTAGGGAGTTTTGGATGGTCGGGACTGGCCCCAGCTGGATGCTGGGCTCTTTCCCTCAGTCTTGCTCAAGTGCTGTGCAAAACCTCCTCAGATAAACAGGGTGTGCTTTCCTAGTATCATCTTCTGCACTCTCTAGGAAGGTCAGAACTCTTCAATGCTAGTCCTACAAGGTTGTGCCCCCCACCTCCCAATAAGCTTTTGTTCCTGAAGGGCTGCCACCTGGCAGGCTATCTGCCTGTTAGTATAGGAAGAAATTTTTGCAAGCTGGAGCTGAGATCTGCATGTACTGGAAAAAGAGAAGGAGGCCAAGGGTACAGAACTGGATTTTGTTTCAAGATGTAAAATATTCTGACATTCAAGTCCCACCCTGTTTGACAGGTCCTTCAGTCTGCTGGTGCAATCTCACTTCCAGTAGCGAGGAAAGTGGGGGAGAGGTACCGAGTGAGCTCAGGGTCAGTGAGTGTCAGGCATTTTTTTAAATCATCTTTTGGTTTCTGGGTGACCTAAACTATGGATACAGCTGAAGATGTTCCTTTATCTTTCACTTATAATTTATGTTTTGGAGAAATTGAGAGGTCATGGAGATCCAAGAAAATCTTTACTTCTCTATTTTGTTGTTAAAATGACTTAAAATTTTCAATATTCTTTCCAAAGTGAGATATTCAGAAAATAACACAATGCTGAAAATACGATCTAACCAAGAGAGAATTTTTCCTTGAAGCTCTTTTTTGCATTGAGAATTGTCTTTCTGGGTGTCCAGCAATTCAAAATACATTATTGTGAGCACTGTCTTCAATGTACTTTTTGTTTTTATAAAGACCTCATATATTCTTCCAATAATGCTATCTTTTAAAAAATATATCTTTAATTCTTTTTGCGCTATTAAATTTTTCTCTAGTATTAGACCCTTCTTTCTCCAATTCCAGCCTTACTCTTTATCTTTTTCTTCAAATAAATCACTTTTTATACATCTCAATACAGGTGTTTTTATAGTCATTTGAGTCTCTTCTGCACTTCTAAATGTAGTTATTTTACAATTATAATGGATATGTCTTCTTGCATGATTTTATGTCTTTAACACTTCTTTTGGTTAGGAGATTTGCTTAATATTAGAGTCTTTAGGATAACTTAGAATTGGATCTATATTTAAATGGGAAATATAAATGTAAATATACATACATATTCATGTGTGTACATGTACATGCACACACACACATACACATGGATAAAAAATTAGACATGTTCCTGCTCTCAGTATCTAAGTTGCTATAAAAGTTTATTCTGTTTATAATAAAAATAGCATAGGTCTCAGAACATTAAAGTGAACCTTTGTAAGTGGTGATACAGCCACATCTAGAGATTTTAATGCACTAATACTAGAAATGAAGCCATTTTATGACTTCAAAAATAAAAAAAAAATCACAATGTTATCATTTTTTATACACAGGCTACTTGGTTTTGTGAATATAATGTATAGTAAATACATCGATAGATTTTCTCATCAATATGAATACTTCTACCAGTTCATGTAGAACACATCAATCTGAACAGTCCTACTAATTCATCTTATCAAATTTTGGGGTGCCCTCCCATCACTTTTCCATAGAAGACATATGTACCTAATATGTTGAAAATCTGCTGTAAACATTTTAATATTTTTTGATTACCAGTGCAAAACATAAACTGCTATCTATTATCTCAGCTTTAGCTTTTATAACACCTCTACCCATCTTATTTTTGCATCATACTTATTCCTCGATGATATCGTTATACATTTTATCCTGTATAAGTCATCTTTGTTAATACTTTCAGCTGACTCAATCCCTCCATCGGCTTTTGTGTCAGTTTCAGTTTGATTCTTCTGACATCATAATATCTCACAATACTTCGGGTAAGACATCATGGAATAACTATAATATACCTTTTAAGTCACTCTATTATAAGTAAAAAAAAACATAAGTAAATTAGAAATCTCATTTTCAATTACATATTGCAAGTGAATGATACTTAACTTACACATGGTATTGAAATAAACAATAAAATCCTTACAACGAGTATATAAGCTTGAGAGGTAAAGAGTGGATTTAAAGCAAATTATATAAAACTTGTGATTGGTGAGAAAATTATGAGCTTCTCTGATTAAATGAAAATATGAACTCTTTCATCAGTGTGTTCAATGGTCCTAAAGCCTTTAGCAGAAATACAGTTATTGCAGGGTTGCAATAATTGAAAGCACAATTATTTTCATTAAACCTCTTTTACATAAACTGTTTTATTCATACTATTACTATTCACATTGATAGAAAAGCAAAGGTATTTCCTTTTCCTTCTAATAGGTGTATAATCATCTTCTTCTGATTAAGAATGCCACATGATCAGCCACACATTCATATATTTAATCATCATTGCATCTTCAGGTTTTAATAATTTATTTCAATTTTAAAGCACATAAATTAATCTCATTAGGAGATTTTCCTTCTACCTATCTTAACCAAGCAGTAAAATATACTAAATATTTCTGATTGTAAAACTGTCCAATTGTAAAATGAATCAACTCAGCTGCCTTTCATAGTCACAGATAGTGGGAAATTTCTTCGCCAAATGTTTTCTTTTTTTTTTTAGATGTTTTCTTCCCTAAAAATAATTTTATTGTTATTTTTGTGGTGGGATATATGATAATTTACAACCAATGATTTGGGGAAATTCAGATTTCCTCCTTTAGTTTTTATCTTCAGTTCAAGACCTAAGTCTCTGAAGGTTGAGCTAGCCTTCTTCTCTATCAAGACCCAACTCAGTTGGGGAAACCATTGTGCTCTACTCAGGATTGGATAGGTAAATTCTTTGAATATATTGCTCAAGGCTAAATGTAACATAAATGGCATAATCAATGTTTAGATCCAGCCCTTCATTGTAACATTCATTCTTTCATTAATTGTTTACCAATGAGTGTTGATTATTATGCTTGGCACTGCACTTCTTCCAATGGGCATATAAGTGGTGAACCATGCCCACCCTCCACCCATGATTTTCTTTGGTGTGAGAGAGACAGCCAAATGAACTCTTTAACTAATAAAAATTCTGGCATTATTAACAAAATTATTAAATTACCCAGGAATTATGTGTTTTGAACCTTTTACAGGGCCACAGTGGCAAAAGATTTCCTTGGTTGGTTGGTTCATTGAGCATTAAAATTGTTTACTAATTTAGGTACTATTATCAGGTTTTAAAAATAACATCAAGGGAGCCTAACCATGAGCAAGTACTATTCTCCCATTTATGTATACTTTTTACTTCTTTAAAAGTATATTATGGGGGGCAGAGCCAAGATGGCAGAGATAAACCAGTGCCTTACCAGAGCTCTCTCACAAATTCTGTCAGATACCTCTAAAAAAGTGAATATGAACAGATCTGAGAGAGGTAGAAGCTACTAGAAGGCAGTGTGGCAGATTTCCAGTCAAGGAGAGTGCACAGGTCCATGGGACAGATCTGTTTGCTAGGAGAACACCAGGCACATGGAACTGCGCCTGACCACACCAGAGCAGGAAAAGCATCAAGACCCAGGCAGCAGACTGGGCTGGGAGAGTGCTGGGCACACGAAACTAAACCATACCAGAGTGGGAGCAGGAACAGGATGGGGCTTAATTGCCAAGCTGCCATTTCAGTGGTGATCCCCAGTCCCCTCGGCGCAGGACAGGAGTCTGTCAGAGGTATGTGAGACAGCAGCACAGATGCTGCACATATGGCAGCAGCTACTCCTGAGGCTTTTAGCTCACAGTCTAAAGGTTTGAAACTCACCTTCTTGAACTTCTGTGAGGCATTATAACTGAATAAAATGACTCTCATCCCTCCCTTCCTCACCCAGAGAACACTGGCCTGGGAAAAACCCTGGAATAGACTGGAGAGATGGGCCCCTCTTATAGTGGCAGAAGGAGACCAGTGTAGGAAGGGATACTTCCCAGCAGACCCCACCTCAGAAGACCAGCAGGAGTTCCTGAGCCCAACAGGGGTGGATCTGGCAAGTGCCAGCATGAGGACCCAAGACATGCCTCATGCATCCAGAGGAATTGGCAGACAATGGCTGAGACCACTGGTTCTACAGCACAGCCCTAGGGGTAGTAGTCAGACCACCCCTCCCCTACACATTACACTGGGAGCTGCAGTGTAACCCTGGGGAAACTAAGAAAAGCATCACCTGGCCTAGACCTTCACACACAGCAAGCAGCTCCAGCTCAGAACCAGGTGAGTGGAAGCATCATATAGCCTCCTGCTGACAAAGCCAGAGGCCACAGCACACAAAGGCAGTAACCAAGCCTCCAGTTCCCAGCACAAGAAGCCAGGGACAGAGCCCCCTGCGCTCCAGAAGAAGAGATTCACTTAAAAAGCCAGGAAAAAGGCAACCACCATGAATAAGCAAGCAGGAAAAGTCAAAAAGACCATTGAATCATATTATGGGGATAGAGAAGATCAAAATATGAATCCAGAAGAGGATAGCATTGATACTATACCCACATCTGAAACCTCAAAAGGGAATGTGAACTGGTCTCATAAAGTTGATTAAAATTAGTCAAATGGAATAAGAGGTACAGAAGCTAGATGAAGAAAACAATTTGTTAAAAATTAGAATTGGGCAAGTAGAAGCTAATGACTCTATGAAGCATCAAGAATCAGTCAAACAAAATCTAAAGAATGAAAAAATGGAAGAAAACATAAAATATCTCATCAGAAAATCAACTGACATGGAAGAAATAGATCCATCAGAGACAATCTAAGAATTATGGGTCTCTTGGAAAGCCATGATGAAAAAAGGAACCTGGACAGTATCTTCTAAGAAATCATCAAAGATAACTGCTTGTCATCCTAGAACCAGAGCATAAAATAGTCATCAAAATAATCCACTGATCATACTCTGAAAGAGATCCCAAATTGAAAACTCCAAGGAATACCATAGCCAAATTCCAGAATTATCAGGTAAGGAGAAAATATTGCAACCTGCCAGAAAGAAAAAAAAAATCAAATACAGTGGAGCTACAGTTAGGATCATGCAGGACCTTGCAGCTTCTACATTAAAAGACAGGAGGAAACCCAAAGAATCCAGGTTCTGCACTAAGAAATCACTATTTCACAAAAAGTTCTGGGAAAGTTGGAAAATGGTATGGCAGAAACTGGGCATAGACCAATATCTTACACTGTATATCAAAATAAAGTCAAAATGGGTTCAGGATTTAGGAATAAAGGCTGATACTATAAGCAATTTGGGAGAGCAAGGAATAGTTTAGCTATAAGATTTATGGGAAAGGGAAGAATTCATGACCCGACAAGAGATAGAGAATGTTATGAAATGCAAGATGGATAATTTTGATTATGTTAAATTGAAAAGTTTGTGTAAAACAAAGGCAATGCAACAAAATTAGGGGGGAAGCAGAAAATTGGGAAACAATCTTTACAACCATTGTCTCTGATGAATGCTTCATATTTAAAATGTACAGGGACATGAGTCAAATTTATAGGAATACAAATCATTCCCCAATTGAGAAATGGTGAAAGGATATGAAAGGCAGTTTTCAGAGAAAGAAATTAAATATATATACGTATGTATATATATATATATATATATATATATATGCAGATGAAAAAAATGCTCTAAATCACTATTGATTAGAGAAATGAAAATCAGAACAACTCTTAGGTACCACGTCTCTCCTGTCAGATTGGCTAACATGATAAAACAGGAAAATGATAAATGCTGGAGAAGATGTGGGAAAACTGGAACACTGTTACATTGATGGTGGTGTTGTGAATGGATTCAGCCATTCTGGAGAACAATTTGGAACTATGCCCAAAGGGCTATAAAAATGTGCATACCCTTTGCCCCAGCAATACCACTCGTAGGGCTATATCCCAAAGAGATCACACAAGTGGGAAAGGGAACTGTATGTACAAAAATATTTATAGAAGCCCTTTTGTGGTAGCAAAGAATTAGAAATCAAGGGGATGCCCATCAATTGGGGAAGAACAAGTTGTGGTATATGAATGTAATGGAATAGTATTGTGCTATAAGAAATAGGGAAGATACGGACTTCATAATAACCTAGAAAGTCTTACGTGATATGATACTGAGTGAGGGGAGAAGAACCAAGGGAACATTGTACAAAACCACCAACAGTTGCTTCTGTGATGACTAACTTTGATAGACTTGGCTCTCCTTAGCAATACAAGGTTCACAGATAGTTCCAAATGAACCATGATAGAAAGACCTATCTACATCTAGAGAAAGAGCTAGGGAGTCTGAATGAAGATTGAGGCAAACTATTTGATGTCTTTTTTTCTCTGCTTTTTTGGTTTTGTTTCTTCTTTCTCATGATTCATTCCATTGGTCATAATTCTTCTTTACAACTTGACTATTGTGTAAATAAGTTCAACATGAAGGCATATTTAGAACACATATTACATTCCATAACATCTTGGGGGTGGGGGAAGGGATGGAGGGGAAGAAAATTTGGAAATCAAAAATTTGTGGAATTGAGTGTTGTAAAATAAAAATGAAAAATCTGAAAAGAAAAAAATACAGGAGGAACTGGAATATCATATTCCTGAAAGGCAAAGGAGGTCAGACTACAACCAAGGATCAACTACCCAGCAAAATGGATCATAATTTTTTTAAGCAAAGAGATGGACATTCACTGAAATAAGAGAATTATAAAACTTCCTGATGAAAAGGCCAAAACTCAATGGAAAATTTGATCTTCAAATACAAACCTCAAGAGAGACATAGAAAGGTTAACAGTGGGAAAAATCCTTGTTATTCAATAAGGACAAATTGTTTACATCCTTATATAGGATTATATTAATTTATATATGTTATACATGTATGTTAATTTTGAGAATGCAATAGTTATTATGAAAATCAAAAGAGATATGCATAGAGGGTGTGAGTACAAATTAACTGATGTGATGATAAAAAAACATGATTAATGGGTGCAAAACATTTTCTGGGAGAAAAGGTAAGGAAGAGGTAGAAAAGAGTAAATTACATTACATGAAGAGTCACAAAAGCATATTATAGTAGAAGGAAAGAAAGGAAGGAAAAGCTCAATTGTTGAGCTTTACTCTCATTGCATATGGCTCAAGGAGGTAATACGATACTCTGATAACTATAGAAATGAAGCTTGTCCTACAGGCCATAGGAGGGAAAAGGGAACGAAAAGTGGGGCAGGGAGTGGTTAGAAGGGAGGGAAGAACTAGTAAGGGGAAAAGGGGCAAATAAGAGGGGGGCTGTAAGGGAGCAAATATGGAGGGAGGCAGTGGTTAAAAGCAAAACTCTTTTGAGGAGGGGAAGGAAGAAGGGAGAAATTAAAACTTAAAGGGGGGGAGAAGAGAAGGAGAAAAAGACACAAATAGTAATCACAACTGTGAATGTGAATGGGATGAACACTTCCATAAAATGGAGGCAGATAGCAGAACAGATTAAAAACCGTAATCCTACGATATGTTGTTTACAAGAAACACATTTGAAATAGGGGTATACACACAGGGTAAAGGCAAAAAGCTGGAATAGAATATATTATGCTTCAGCTAAAGTTAAAAAAAAAAGCAGGGGTAGCAATCGTAATCTCAAGCAAAACAAAAGCATAAATAAGTCTAATTAAAAGAGATAAGCAAGGAAATTATATCTTGCTAAAAAACACCATGGACAATGAAGTAATATCATTTCTTTTTTCTCTCTTTTTTTTTAATTTAGTTTTCAGCATTGATTTTCACAAGAGTTTGAATTACAAATTTTCTCCCCATTTCTACCCTCACCCCACTCCAAGATGGCATATATTCTGGTTGCCCTGTTCCCCAGTCAGCCCTCCCGTCTGTCACGCCACTCCCTTCCCATCCCCTTTTCCCCTCCTTTCTTGTAGGGCAAGATAAATTTCTATGCCCCATTGCCTGTGTATCTTATTTTCTAGTTGCATGCAAAAACATTTTTTTTTTGTTTTTGAACATCTGTTTTAAAAACTTTGAGTTCCAAATTCTCTCCCCTCTTCCCTTCCCACCCACCGTCTCTAAGAAGTCAAGCAATTCAACAGAGGCCACATGTATATCATTATGTATAACCCTTCCACAATACTCATGGTGTGAAAGACTAGCTATATTTTGCTCCTTCCCAACCCATCCCTCTTTATTAAATTTTCTCCCTTGACCTTGTCCCCTTTGGAAAGCTTTTTTTTTGATTACCTTCACCTCCATCTGCCCTCCCCTCCATCATCCCCCCCCCCCTTTTTTATCTTCTTCCCTCTTCTGTCCTGTGGGGTAAGATACCCAATTGGGTATGTATGGTATTCCCTCCTCAGGCCAAATCTGATGAGAGCAAGGTTCACCCATTGCCCCCTCAACTGCCCTCTCCCCTCCTCCCCCAGAACTGCTTCCTCTTCCCACCTTTATGGGAGATAATCCACCCCATTCTATCTCTCTCTATCTCCCTCTCTCTATATATATTCCTCTCTCATCCCTTAATTTGATTTTATTTCTTTTAGATATCTTCTCTTCATCTTCAACTCACCCTGTGTCCACTCTCTCTCTCTCTATATATATACACATACATATGTACATACATACACACACACTCACGTATACATATATATACATAAACATATATATGTATACATATATATACCTAAACATATACACACACACACACACACACACACACACACACATATATATATATATATATATATATATATATATATATATATATATATATATGCATATTCCCTTCAGCTGCCTTAATACTGAGGTCTCATGAATCATATATGTCATCTTTCCATGTAGGAATGTAAACAAAACAATTCAACTTTAGTAAGTCCCTTGCAATTTCTTTTTCTTGTTCTTTTTCTTAATTACCTTTTCATGCTTCTCCTGATTCTTATGTTTGAAAGTCAAATTTTCTATTCAGCTCTGGTCATTTCACTGAGAAAGCTTGAAAGTCCTCTATTTTATTAAAAATCCATATTTTGCTTTGGAGCATGATACTCAGTTTTGCTTGGTAGGTGATTCTTGGTTTTAATCCTAGCTCCATTGACCTCTGGAATATTTTACTCCAAGCCCTGTGATATTTTAATGTAGAAGCTGCCAGATCTTGGATTATTCTGATTTTGTTTCCACAATACTCAAATTGTTTCTTTCTGGCTGCTTGCAGCATTTTCTCCTTGACCTGGGAGCTCTGGAATTTGGCGACAATATTCCCAGGAGATTTCTTTTTGGGATCTATTTAAGGAGGCGATCGGTGGATCTTTTCATTTTCTATTTTGCCCTTTGGATCTAGAATATCAGGGCAGTTCTTCTTGATAATTTCTTGAAAGATGATATCTAGGCTCTTTTTTTGCTCATGGCTTTCAGGTAGTCCAATAATTTTTAAATTATCTCTCCTGGATCTATTTTCCAGGTCAGTGGTTTTTCCAATGAGATATTTCACATTGTCTTCCATTTTTTTCATTCCTTTGGTTCTGTTTTATAATATCTTGATTTCTCATAAAGTCACTAACTTCCACTTGCTCCAGTCTAGTTTTTAAGATAGAATTTTCTTCAGTGGTCTTTTGGACCTCCTTTTGCATTTGGCTAATTCTGCCTTTCAAGGCATTCTTCTCCTCATTGGCTTTTTGGAGCTCTTTTGCCATTTGAGTTAGTGTATTTTTTTAAGGTGTTGTTTTCTTCAGTATATTTTCCAGTATTTTGGGGGGGTCTCCTTTAGCAAGTCATCGACTTTTTTTTCATGGTTTTCTCACATCTTTCTCATTTATCTTCCCAATTTTTCCTCTAGTTCTCTAACTTGCTTTTCCAAATCCTTTTTGAGCTCTTCCATGGCCTGAGACCAGTTCATGTTTTTCTTGGAGGCTTTTGATGTAGGCTCTTTGACTTTGTTGACTTCTTCTGGCTGTATGGTTTGGTCTTCTTTGTCACCAAAGAAAGATTCCAGAGTCTGAGACTGAATCTGAGCCATATTCCCAGCCAACTAACCTGACCCTTGAGTTTTTCAGCGGGGTAAGACTGCTTGTTGAGTTAAGAGAACTATATTCCAAGCTTGGGGGATGCACCAGCTGTGCCATACCAGCACTCCTCCTTCCCCAAGAACCCCCAACCCAGACCGGACTTAGATCTTCTGCAGGCTTTTCACTCCTGTTCTGATCCGCCACTTAATTCCTCCCACCAGGTGGGCCTGGGGCCGGAAGCAACTGCAGCTGTAGTTCTATGGCTGCCCTACCTCCTCTGCCCCTGGCGTGGTGGCCGAACCAAGAACTCCTTCCTCTCCTGCAACTTTTCCCAGTAACCTTCTCTGTTTTCTTTGGTGTTTGTGGGTTGAGAAGTCTGGTAACTGCTGCAGCCCACTGATTCAGGGTGCTAGGGCACGCTCTGCCTGGCTCCTGGTCTGGCTGGTCCGTGCCACCCACATTGGGCTCTCCTCTGCTCCGCTCCGCTCCCAGCTCCATGTGGGATAGACATCACCCAGAGACCATCCAGGCTGTCCTGAGCTGGAGCCCTGCTTCCCTCTGCTATTTTGTGGGTTCTGCAGTTCTAGAATTTGTTCAGAGCCATTTTTATAGGTTTTTGGAGGGGCTTGGCATGGAGTTCACACTAGTCCCTGCTTTCCAGCCACCATCTTGGCTCCCAATGTCATATCTTAACATATATGTGCCAAGTGGTATAGCATCCAAATTCTTAGAGGAGACGTTAAGGATTTTACAGGAAGAACTGGGCAGCAAAATCATACTAGTGGGAGATCCCACCCTTCCCCTCTCTGATTTTGATAAATCTAACCTGAAAGTAAACAAGAAAGAAGATAAGGAGATGGATAAAATTTTAGAAAAGGTATATATGGCAGACATCTGGAAAAAACCAAATATGGACAGAAAGGACTACACCTTTTTTCTCAGTGGTACATGGCACACACTCAAAAACTGACCATGTACTAGGGCATAAAAACCTCACAATCCAGTGCAGAAAGGCAGAAGTAGTTAAAGCACCCTTTTCAGATCATGATGCAATAAAAATCATTTGCAATAAAGGGGCATGGGAAGATAGATTAAACTGAATTGGAAATTAAGTAATCTAATCCCGAGGAATGAGTGGGTCAAACAACAAATCATAGAAACAATCGGTAATTTCATTCAAGAGAATGACAATAATCAGACAAAATACCAAATCTTATGGTTTTCAGTGAAAGCAGTTCTTAGGGGAAATTTTATATTTCTGAATGCTTACATGAACAAAATAAAGAAGAAGGAGATCAATGAATTGAGCATGCAATTGAAAAAGTTAGAAAAAGAACAAATTGAAAATCCTCAATTAAATACCAAATTAGAAATACTGAAAATCAAAGCAGAGATTAATAAAATTGAAATCCAGAAAACTATTGAAATAATAAATAATATTAATAGCTGGTTTTATGAAAAAATAACAAAATAAATAAACCTTTGGTCAATTTGATTAAAAAGAAAGAAAGAAGAAAACCAAATTACCAGCATCAAAAAGTAAAGAAAAAGGTGAATTCACCTCCAATAAGGTAGAATTTCAAACAATAATTAGGAATTTTTTTGCCCAATTGTATGCCCATGAATTTGATGATCTCAGGGAAATGTATAAATATTTCCAGAAATATAAACTGCCTAGATTAACGGAGGAAGAAGTTAAAAAAAAACCTTTAGCAACCCTACCTCTGAAAAATAAATTGAAAAAGCCATGAATGAACTCTCTAGGAAAAAAAGCTCTAGGTCCAGATGGATTTACATGTGAATTCTATCACACATTTAAAGAACAATTAATTCCAATACTTTATAGATTATTTGGGAAAATATGTGGAGAAGGAGTCCTGCCAAATTCTTTTTATGACACAAATGTGGCACTAATTCCTAAACCAGGAAGGGCCAAAGCAGAGAAAAAAAAAATTTATAGACCAATTTCCCTAATGAGTACTGATGCAAAAATTTTAAACAAAATATTAGCAAAAAGATTACAGCAACTTGTTATGAGAATAATACACTATGACCAGGTAGGATTTATTGCAGGAATGCAAGGCTGGTTCAATATTAGGAAAATTATCAGTGTAGTTGATCATATCAACAACAAAACTAGCAAAAACTATATGATTAACTCAATACATGCAGAAAAAGCTTTTACTAAAATACCCCTATTGTTATTAAAAAAAAAAAACTAGAAAACATATGAATAAATGGAATCTTCCTTAAAATGATAAGACACATCTACCTAAAACCATCAGCAAGCATTATATGCAATGTGGATAAGGTAGATGCATTTCCAATAAGATTGGGGGTGAAATAATGATGTCTATTATCACCCCTATTATTCATTTTGGTACTAGAAATGTTAGCTTTAGCAATAAGAGAAGAAAAAGAAATTGAAGGAATTAGAATAGGCAAAGAGGAAATTAAGGTATCACTGTTTGCAGATGATATGGTGATATACTTTGGTAATCCTGGAGACTCAAGTAAAAAAGTACTTGAAATAATAATAACTTTAGCAAATTTGCAGGATATAAAATAAACCCACCTAAATCCTTGGCATTCCTATATAATACTAACAGAGGCCAAAAGTCAGAGATAGAAAGAGAAATTCCATTTAGTTACTTTAGACACTAAAATTTCTTTGCCAAGATAAACCCAAGAACTATATGAACACAATTACATAATACTTCTCACACAAATAAAATCAGATCTAAATAAATGGAAAAACATTAGTTGCTCCTACTTAGGCCGAGTTAATATAATAAAAATGGCAATTTTACCTAAATTAATTTACATATTTAGTGCCATACCAATCAAACTACCAAACAATTATTTCATAGTCCTAGATAAAATAATAACAAAATTCATCTGGAAGAACAAAAGATCCAGAATATCAAGGGAATTAATGAAAAGAAATGATAGGGAAGGTAACCTAACCATATTAGATATTAAACTGCATTATAAAGCAGCAATCATCAAAAATAGTAGGTACTAGCTAAGAAATAGAGTGGTGGATCAGTGGAATAGTTTAGGTACACAAGACATAGTAGCTAATGAATATAGTAATCTACTCTTGGATAAACCCAGAGTCCAGCTTCTGGGATAAGAACTCACTATTCGACAGAAACTGCTGGGAAAAATGGAAAATAATGTGGTAGAAATTTGGCATAGACCAATATCTTACTCCATATACCAAAATAAAGTCAAAACATGTTCATTACTCAGATTTAAAGACTGATATTATAAGTAATTTAGTCAAGAGGGGAATTGTTTACCTGTCAGACTTATGGAAAAGGGAAGAATTCATGACTAAACAAGAGATAGAGAGCATTACAAAATGCAAAATGGACAATTCTGATTACATTAAATTGAAAAGTTTTCATGCAAACAAAGCCAAGGCAAGCAATATTATGAGGGAAGCAAAAATTGGGAAAGAATTTTTGCAACCAGTGTCTCGGACAAAGGCCTCATCTCTAAAATATACAGGGAACTGAGTTAAATTTATAAGAATACAAGTCATTCCCCAATTGATAAATAGTCAAAGGATATGAGCAAGTAGTTTTCTGAGAAAGAAATTAAAGATATCTATAGTCACATGAAAAAATGCTCTAAATCTCTATTGATTAGAGAAATTCAAATCAAAACATCTCTTATCTACCACATCTCTCCTGTCAGATTGGCTAACATTTCAAAACAAGAAAATGATAAATGCTGGAGAAGATGTGGAAAAATTGGAACACTACTACATTGTTGAACTGATCCAATCATTTTGGAGATCAATTTGTAACTATGCCAAATGTAAATGTTCATAACCTTTGAGCCAACAATCCCACTTTTTGAGCTATATTCCAAAGAGTTCACACAAGGCGGGAAAAGGACCCATATGTACAAAAATATTTATAGCAGCTCTTTTTTGTGGTGCGTAAGAATTGGGAATCAAAAGGATGCTCCTCAATTGGGGAATGGCTGAACAAATTGTAGAATATAAATGTAATGGAATACTATTGTGCCATAAGAAATGAGGAGCAGTTAGACTTCGTAAGAACCTGGAGAAACTTATATGATCTGATTTTGAGTGAAGAGAGCAGAACCCAGAGAACATTGTACACAGCCAGATACATTGCTTGTGTGATGACTAACTTTGATAGACTAGGCTCTTCTCAACAATTCAAGGTTCTAAGAAAGTTCCAAAAGACTCATGATGGAAAAGGCTCTCCACATCCAGAGAAAGAATTATGGAGACTGAATGCAGATTGAAGCAAACTATTCACTCTCTCTCTCTCTCCTTTTATTTTATCTGATACTTGGTTTTGCTTCATCTTTTTCATGGTTCATTTCATTGGTTATAATTCTCCTTTACAATTTTATTATTGGGAAAATAAGTTTAATATGAAGGTATATGTAGAACCTATATCAGACCACATACCATATTGGGGGGGAAGGTGGGCAGAAAGGGAGGGCAGAAAATTTGGAACTCAAAAACTTGTGGAACTGAGTGTTGTAAATGAAAAATAAAATAAAATAATTGAGGAAAATTTAAAAAAAAGTATATTGGGAGTGTCTTTGTAGTTTGATTATGGGATATTCTTCTCTGTGCATAAACTCAGTCATTATAATTACACGATATTCAGAATTTTGTTTCTTCTTTCAATACACATTTATTTCATTTATCAATAAGCATTTATTTAAACCCTTACAATTTTCCAAGCATTGTACTAAGATTTGAGGATGCAAAAAAGGCAAAAACTAAACAAGACCTGAAGAAGTTGGCAGTAGATAGGGGCCAAAATTAAAATAGGCTAAACTTCTTTGGGACCCAGATTGGTTGGTCAAGAGACAGACTGATAATGGTTGATTGTTGTGGGTCACAAGACAAACAGGAGAGTGCTCAGTGGCAAACCTACATTTTTCACAGGCTGCTCAAAATCCTTTGGTGGGCCATATGTTTCGCAGGCCTGAACCAAACTACATTTACTGAAACTAAACTAAAACAGTTCCTGCCTTTAAGGAGCATATAAAACAGTGAATGAGACTGCATGCAAACAACTATGCACAAAAAAGATACTCCTCTTTGGTCATTAATCATGTCTGACCCTTCATGACCCCAGTTGAGGTTTTTTTTTTGGAAAAGATACTGAAGTGGTTCTCCATTTCTTCCTCCTGCTCATTTTGCAGAGGAGGGAACTAGGACAAATAGGACTAATTAACTTGTCCAGGGTCACACAGCTAATAAGTATCTGAGGCTGTATCTACTGTGCCACCTAGCTTTCCCAAAAAGATATATAAAGGGTAAATTTAAGGCCATCCTTAAGGGAAAGTATTAAGAAATATTTAATGATAAAATTTTATGTAAAACTTAGACCCATATAACTGCACCACCTTAAAATTTCATCTCAGTAAATTTGGTTTCAGATACTAAAGCATTGTGTGAATGATTGTTCCTATATTTCTCTGGGAATGGTTATTCTTCATATAATTACTCATTGGCAGATCATTTAAAACTAAATATTAGGGATGGACAGGAGAATTTGTCACCTTTTTATTCTCTGAAAATAAACTTGTGAACTAAGAACAGTAGTGATAAGTTGAAGAATACATAGAAGAGAACAACTAGGATGGTGAAAGTCTTTGATTTTAGGCTGTATAAAAATTGGTTGAAGGAAATGGAAGCAATTTTCCTAGAGAAAACAAAAATAAAACATAGGGATGACGAGATTATTGTTTTTAAATACATATAAAGGCCATGATGAAGTGGGTTACAAATTAACTTTTTGGTTCCAGAAAGCAAAATTAAACCATTAGGAGGAAGCTTGAAATAGGCAAATGTGAGTGTTTTCTAAGGAAGAAGGCCTAACAATCAGAGGTACCCCAAAGTGGAATGGGGTGTTTTGATGTTTTGAGGGGTGTGTGTGTGTGTGTGTGTGTGTGTGTGTGTGTGTGTGTGTGTGTATTTTCTTCCTGACTATAGAACTTGAAGCTACATATGCATGATTACTTTTTGGAGATTTGGTAGGAAGTCTGGCACAGATTGAAATAGAGGGCTTCTGAGTTTCCTTCTAGAAAGGGCATTCCATGATTCTTTGGATTTAAGTATCTATATCATCTTTCCCAATCTTTTCCCAATTTTACCTACTCTACTCTAAAGTTACCCACAATGAGAAGTATAGGAATTGATATCAAAAGGTCACCTAAGCCAAACTCCTAATTTTACAAATGAGGAAATAAAAGCTTAGAGAATGGAAATGTCTTAACAAAGGTGACATGGAACAATTTCTAGGACAGACAGACCTGGGAAAACTTGCATGAATTGATTCAGTGTGAAATGAGTAGAACTGGTGGGATTGATTGACAAAATGATCACAATATTATTGCCCTTCTCTGAAGTCATTTCTCAGACTCACAATTGCCCTGCAAGTTTGGGGACCCTAGAGTGCGCCTGACTCCTCCTACTCTCAAAACTCAATGGTGAACTGGAATGAACTATACATCTAGTACAGTTGTTCCTGAGCCCCAATTTCTGTATACCATCAACCAGCTAAACTTAGTTAATTTTTTTTCATAGTGTGAACAATTGGAACAAAATATCCTGTGCTCTCCATTACCCCACCAAAAAATACACAAATATATAATATCCACAGGAAGAGTGCGCTAAAGTTGAATGTACCTTTCTGGTGAAGTAAACATCCTGGGAATGTATCTGATAGAACAGTAACATATTTTTTTCTACTGGAAGTCCTTTCTCAATCCCTAGCACTCTCATGAAGTTCTTCTTACATTTCACCGTTGAGTGTTACACTTAGAAGAACTCCTAGGATACATGGTTTCTGCAAGTCTGTAGTTAAGTTTTTTGTCCTTCATTAGGTTTGTGCTCCTTGAAGCTGCCAACATTTTCAGGTCATTTATCTTTTTGTATTTCCACTGCCATCAACTACTAATACTCCAGGGGAACACTGCTATTGCTTCTAGTGGATACAACTACTGTAATTTTTCTGGGCACCCAAGAAAACTGTAATGAGACTTCTTGAACTCATCATGCTACTTAGACGTTTCCATCCTAGAATACTAATACATCTACTTTCAGAAAAGAATAGACACAACATGACAGATGTTGCTGTGCACTAATAGCCTCCATACCCAGGTATTTTACAGAGCACCAACCCTTGACTCAGTCAACTATTGAAGGTAGCTTAAAGTCATTTAGCCCCACTGAGTCACAAAGGACAAAATTTAAAAGCTGGGGGAGAGGGAAAGGCATAGTTTTTCCTTAAGTATAACTCAGCAATCCATGAATTTTAACTTCTTCCAGTTCTCCAGCCAATTAGAGAATTCTTCATTTTCATATACACAAATCTCTGATTCATTCATTGACAGAAACAGGTCCCTTGTAAGTTTCCACATTATCATGTAGCTTGGAACTAAACAGCAATCTCTACATGCTTCAAGATCTTGTCCAGATCGATCAATAGAACAATCTTACAATAAATAGAAAATCAACTTTGAAAGACTTCAGAATTGTAGTCCATTCAATGACCAATCCTGTGTTCAGCAGACAGATAATGCAACCTGACACCTATCTCTTAGCAGAAATGTAATAATTGAGAGATAAAAAAACGAGAAGTATTTTCAGAAAAGTACACTGTGTTGAATAATATTTTTGACCTGTAATAATTTGTTATGATACTAACTTGTCATAATGGAAGATTTCTATTTGGGAGCAGGTTAAGATATATTTTAAGTTAAAGAAAATAACATCAATTAATAATGTAAAAGATACAGAAGAAAACAAAAAAAGTTCAAGAAAGGATATAAATAGGATGATTTGCTTTTATCATGTCTAATTATCTATATACATATATACATACCTACACACACAAATATATATATATATGAACTTTGTGATAGATTCTGTATATTCCATATATGATCCTTTTTTGTTCTTTGTATATTGATTGATAATGAACATTAATTGCTAAATTCATTTTTTTAAAAGGAAAATTTAAATTAAAAAAGAAACTGAGTATATCACATACATAGAAACATTTTAATGTCTTCTGATATTGTTAGCTAATCACACCATGTAGGAAAAAAGAATAATTTACTTTATTGGTTTATTTCCAGGCATCCCTCCACCTATTACGAACTTTCAGTTATAGAAATCTAATTCATTAGTCTTAGCATTAAACAACAGATGCCTCAAGACTGTATTCATATAAATTATATCAAATGCTCCATCCAAAATTTGATATTATGCAAATCTAATGTAAGAATAACTTAATCCTTATGTTTGGGGATTGTGATATTTATGTAATATGAGTAACATTCACACTTATTTTAATTGTCTGCAGAGGCTACTTTACATTTCAAAATAAAAACAAAGTATTTCCTTATGTTTGCACGGCAATATGCATTGGTGATTAGAATTGATAAGGGTCATTCAAATAAAAAGTTCTGCATTTTTTATTATAAAGCTCTTAACAAAAGTTACAAGCAGAGCCTTTGATTTATTTCCAGTACTAATCCATTTCTGCATCTCCATTACGACTCTAATGAAGATTTCTATATAACCAAAGTCCTGCAGTATTGTAAATTATCCATCATAAAGACCGTCAATCTGGTTTTGGTCCATAAACCTAATTTAATCAATTCATACATCCTCATGTTGTATATTATAACCCAGACAATTAGTTATGTTGAGAAAGATAAGGGACTATTTTTGTTTGTTTGTCTGAAGAGTTAAGAGAAAAGAACACATGATAAAAAGACAAAGAATGAGTCTGTTTTTCCTGGCTTTCACATAAGAATGTAGACTTCCCAAGTCAAATGAAATAAAAATGACATATATTTACATGTATGTGTATATATATTTGTATTCACACACATACACGTGTATGTATGTATGTACACACACATATATATATATATATATATATATATTCCTTTTAAAATATCATAATAAAGCAGACAACAGTTCCTTGCAATACAAATATTAAGCTATGAATTCTATCTCTGAGGTCTTGTATTCAGAATTTTAAACATCCTTGATCATTTTCCTCTATTCCACTTTCGGGAATGAGCTGGAAAATTGATTTAACCTCACTTTTGAGGTGAGGTTTGGCTATTATATTGAAATTCATATGGTATGGGAGAGAAATCGAACTCTTACATGGCCTGTTAAACTGTCCTGACCCTTCATGATTGAGAGATTGATGTTGGTGGATAGCAAAAAGGGTAAATTTAATCTCCCCAGAAATTCTTATAGGAAAATGATAGGGCAGTGTGGCATTAAGAAAAGATATTGTTAAGTTGTATACTTTCATATTTTTATCAGTTTTTATTTTTAAAAGTTTTTTTAAAAAAATTTTATTTGTATGGCTATGTTAGATAAATTAATTTCTCACTTCTTGAGCAAAAATGTGTTTAGAAAGGTACCCTAAGGATTTGTTATAGGTGATGTAATATAGTTAAAATTAAAGAGATTTAAGTAGATACATAATGATTAAATACAAAAAGATAATAATAAGGAGACAAATTAAGATATCATGAATATGTGGCTTGATAGTTTGCAAGATAATTTTATCTATAATTTCATTTATTCTGAAGACACTTCAGATGTTTTGGGAAGAGTGCCTCATTTATGAAAGAAAAACTTGCTTTTGAGTTCTACCTCAAAATTTTACTACCTCTGTGATCATTGCAGTCACTTAAATCTTCTAAGCCTAATTTTCCTCATTTGTAAAATGTAATTAGTAATATCAACTTTACCAGGATTAAATGAGATATATAATATAAAATATTGCATATGCAAAGTTTTTGTAAAACTTTGTCAAGCTATTCCATAGCTTTCTGTAAGCTATATAAATAATAGGTACCCTTTTTTATCACTTAAAGAAAACTTCTGATAAGTAATGATACAAACATTATCTGCATTTTATGAATCAAACATCTGATGGAGAACTGTTGATTGCTCCTTCATAATGTTTTTATATTTGGGCTTGTTAATTGTATTCTTTTTGTACAAAATAATTGGATGGCATACTTGTACCATATAAATAGAGCTAAAACTCCTTTGCCTACCTTATGTGCCTACCAACAATCTGGCACAAGGGTAAAGAGAGCAGTTTCATATCTCAGCTCCACATTGTGACTGCTTTCAGAGTCGAGCATAAGGTTTTTTGTTGTTTTTGATTTTTTTTATATTTTATTTAATTAAATATTTCTCAAATACATTAAAAAATTAACAATCTTTTTTTAAATGGAGTTCCAAATTCTCTCCCTACCTTCTACCCATGCTTCCTTCTTGAGAAGGCAAGCAATTTGATACATGAATCATGTAAATGATATTTCTGCATTAGCCATGCTACAAAAGAAAACACAAATGAGATAAAAGAATAAAAATAAAGATTTTTTTAAAGGTAGGCATCAACCTCATTCAGAGTTCATTGGTTCTCTCTCTGGAGCTGGATAGCATTTTTCACCATGGGTCTTTATCTTGAATCATTGTCTTGATCACAGTAGCTAACTCTTTCACAGCTGATCATCTTTACAATTCTGCTATTACTGTGTAGTGTTCTCATGGTTCTACTCACTTCACTTTCCATTAGTTCATATAAGTCTTCCCAGATTTTCTGCAACTAATCTTGCTTTTCATTTCTTGTAGCAAAATAGTATTCCATAAGTTTCATATATTATAACTTCTTCACCCATTCCACTGTTGATAGGCATCCTCTCCATTTCCAGTTCTTAGCCTCCACAAAAAATGCTTCTAAAAACCCATTTTTGTTACAAATAGGTGCTTTTTGCTTTTTTTGATTTTTTGGGGACACAGACCTAGTAGTGGAAATGCTAGATCAAAAGACATGCTCAGATTTATAGCTCATTGGGCATAGCACCAAATTCTTCTCCAGAATGTTTGGAGTAGTTTATAGATTCACCAGCAGTGCATTAGTGTCCTAATTTTTCCACATCCAAACCAGAGTATGCATTTTCCTTTTTCTCTCATTTTAGCCATTCTGAGAGGTATGAGGTTGTACCTGAATTGTTTAATTTGCATTTCTCTAAGCAGTAGTGATTAGAGAATTTTTATGTGACTCTTGATAGCTTTGATTTCTTGTGGAAATAGCCTACATATATTTTTGACCATTAATTAACTGGACAAGGGCTCTTACTTTTTTTATAAATTTGGCTCAGTTCTCCATATATTTGAGAAGTGAAGCTTTTATCAGAGATACTTCCTATAAATAATACTTCCTAGTTTCCTGTTTGCCTTCTAATTTTGGCTATATTGGTTTTGATGAGCAAAAGATTTTTGATTGCATATGACTAAAATTATCCATTTCACTTCCCATGATCCTTTCTTTCTTTTATTTGGTTATAAATTCTTCCCTTATCCCTAGATCTGATAGGCACAGTTTTCCATGTTCCCCTAATTTGCTTATTATATCACCTTTTTATGGCTAAGTCATTGATACATTCTGATCTTATCTTGGTAATCAGTGTGAGATGTTGATCTATGGCTAATTTCTGCCAACTCCTTTGCTGTCCTCTCAGCAATTTTTGTGATATGTTAAATTCTTAAACCCCAATTTGGATCTTTCCATTCATCAAACACAAAATTTATTGCTAGACAAAAGTCTATGGACAGTTTTATATTCCTTTGGGCATAGTATCAAATTGCTCTCCAGAATGGTTGGATCAGTTCACCACTCCATCAACAATATTTTTTTTCTTATGAATATAGTTAGGTGTTTTGTTTTGTTTTGTTTTTTGTAAAAGTATTATGTATAGCTGACTATAAGATATGCTCCTTTTTATTATCATTCATTTTTCTCTGGAGACCTACCATATCTAACTTTTTAAAGACTCTATTTATCTCCTTATGTTTCTTAATATTCCTTTTATGTTAGATTTATCTAGCTCTGAGATGGGAAATTTAAATCCCTGACTAGTAGAGTTTTGCTTTCTATTTCCTCCTGTAATTCATTTAACCGTCATTTTAAGAATGTGGATGCTCTGCAATTTAGTGAATATATGCTTAGTATTGATATTTATTTAATTATCTATGTGGTGCCTTTTAGCAGAATGTAGTTTCCCTGCTTATCCCTTTTAATTAGGTCCATTTTGCATTTGCTTTTTATGAGATCATGATTGCTGCTTTTGCCTTTATTACTTCAGTTGCAGTAATAATGGATTCTACTCCAGTATCTAATTTTAACAGTGTATGTTACTGTGGTTCAAGTGTGTTTACTATAAACACCATATTGTTGGAGTTTGGTTGCTAATTCACTGTGTTATCAGATTCCACTTTATAGGTGATCTCATTCCATTCACATTCATATGTATGATTAATAATTGTGAATTTTATTTCATCCTATTATCATCTATTTATCATTTTCTCTCTCTTTTTATCATATCTTTCCTTCTTTCTTCCTTCCTTTCTTTCTTTCCTTCTTTCTTTCTTTCTTTCTTTCTTTCTTTCTTTCTTTCTTTCTTTCTTTCTTTTTCTTTCTTTGTTTCTTTCCTTCTTTCTTTGTTTCTTTGTTTGTTTCTTTTTCTAGAATATCAGGGCAGTTTTCCTTGATAATTATTTTTTGATCATGGCTTTCAGGTAGTCCAATAATGTTTAAATTATCTTTCCTGGATCTATTTTCCAGGTCATTGGTTTTTCCAACGTGATACTTCACATCGTCTTCTATTTTTTTCATTCTTTTGGTTCTGTTTTATAGTTTCTTGATTTCTCATAAAGTCATTAGTTTCTATTGGCTTCATTCTAATTTTTAAGGAATTATTTTCTTCAGTGAGATTTTGGACCTCCTTTTCCATTTGGCCAATTCTGCCTTTTAAGGCATTCTTCTCCTCATTTGCTTTTTGGAGCTGCTTTGCCATTTGTGTTAGTCTATTTTTAAGGTGTTATTTTCTTCTGTATTTTTAGGGTCTCCTTTAGCAAGCTGTTGACTTGTTTTTCATGATTTTCTTGCCTCCCTCTCATTTCTTTTCCCAATTTTTCCTCTACTTCTTTTACTTGATCTCCAAAGTCCTTTGTGAGCTTTTCCATGGCCTGAGACCAATTCAGATTTTTCTTGGAAGATTTTGATGTAGGATCTTTGATTTTGTTGTCTTCTTCTGGCTGTATGTTTTGTCATCAAAGTAAGATTTTATAGTCTGAGGTTTTTTTACACCATCTGCTTATTTTGCCAGCCAATTACTTGACTTTTGAGCCATTTGTCAAGGTATGACTCTGCTTCCAGAACGGAGAGTGCTCTGTGCCAAGCTTTGGGGGTTTTGAGCTGCTGTTTTCCAAGCTACTTGTAGGCACCTCTAAATTTTCGGTTCTTCTGAGGTGGTATGATTCAAGGAGAGGTGTTTACTCCTCTCCTGGCCTGTGCTCTGATCAGTGAGTGACCTCAAGCACTCTTTTCTGCCTTAGAACTGCTAGGAGGACTCGCTCTCCATAGCCACAAGAAGCTCTTCCACACAAGTATTCTTCCTGCCCAGGACCACCAAACAGAGCAAAGCAAGAGAATTCTGACTTTTTCCACTTTCTTTTTCTTGAGTTTTTTTAATCTATGTTTTTTTTTTCACAACACGATTATTATGGGTGGGTTTTTCATGACTACACATGTATAACATACGGTATTGCTTGCTTCCTCAAGGAGGGAGTTGAGGAGTAAGGAAGGAGTGAATTTAGAACTCAAAGTTTTAAAAATAAACAAATGTTAAAAATTGTTGGTTACATGTAACTGGAAAAATTAATACTAAATTAATATGTAATTGTTATCAAATACTACTGTACTATAAGAAATGATGAGCAAGCTGCTCTTAGAAAGACTTACATGGGTTGATGCAAAGTGAAATGTAATAGATTCAAAATAACAACTATATCATAGGATAATCAGCTGTAAATGATTTAGCTATTCTCAGCAATACAATGATCTATGACAACTCTGAAGGGCTTAGAAAGAAAATTGCTCTCCAACCTCAGAGAAAGAACTGATGGTGTCTGAATACAGATTGAAGCAATTTTCATTTTTTTCTCTCAAAAAAAAGTAAGATAATAATAGATCTTAATGTTTCTATACCAGAGTTGGAAAAATCTAACGTTAAAATAAACAAAATGAGAAATAAATAACTGAACAAATTTGAAGTATTTAAATCTAAAAGTCATGGCATCCTTTAAATATAAGCATGAAAGACTGAATTTATACACATGATATTTGCATTTTGTATATATGCATAAATATATATATATATATAATATATATTTGGATGTATTTATTCATTCATTCATTCATGTATCTATCTATGTATCTGTGTGTCTATCTGTCTGTCCTTTGGTTTGTTTACATTTTCTCTTGCCCTTATAGTTGCTATGCTGTTCTGCAGCTGCTCCTGAATTGCTTGCCCAACAGTAATCAGTAATGCTCTCTTGATTGACAAGAGGCCACAATTTCTAGGCCCACACCCCTAGCCATGTTTTTTTTTTTCCCCAGAAAACTTCATGTCATGATGCCTTATTAGGAACTTTCTTTTCACTCTCCTTCTCCCTCTTTTTTTTCCCTCTTGACCTGGGAATAACAATAATAATTAAAAAAAGATAAGGCATTATTTATCTCCTACCATATGGCTCTACTTAACATCCCTGTGATAGTCTGCATAAAAATCCATTCTACAATTACTAATTCTCTACATTTGTTGTTTCTCCCTATTAGAATGTATGTTATTTGAAAACGGTGATTTTTTAAATTTTTTTAAAGTTTTTATGTATTTATTTTCTGTCATTCATTCATAATTTCACAATTGAAATGGTTATAAAATATGTATTTCATGGAAATAAACAAAATTAAAGTAAGTACATAGAAAAAAATGAAATATACAAGAAATAGACAAATTGTAAATAAAATCTTATAGAACCGATAAAGTAAATTATAATATGGATCTTTATAGACAAAATTAATAATTATTTAACTCACCTGGCTAAGGAAGACTGAAAATCATATGTGTGTATATGCATGTGTCTATATGTATATTTACATATATACATTTGTATGTATATTATGTGTGTATAAGTACATACATGTATAGATGGACATACATATACGTTTCTATATATGTATGTATATACACACACACATATATGAATGTGGTGAAATTGCAACAAATAGAAAATTTTAAAAATCAATTATTCTAACCTACTCTAGATAGTTATATGCTAGGAAAGCTGATTTTCTTAATAACAAATTTTCTACAAAAACACAAAATACTCAAATTTACAAAACATAAGGTACTACATGCTCTTAAGCAATCTATTTTCAGAACTAGAAATTGAATTAGCTATAAAAAGCATATTAACTTGGAGGTAAGGGGATTTAAAAAAAAAACAACTCTAGTCCATGTGGATTTTTAGGGCAATGAGGTGACAAAGTAGATAGATTGCTGGGCCTGGGGTCAGGAAGACTTCTATTCCTGAGTTCAAATCCAGCATCAGACACTTACTAGGTATGTGACCCTGGACAAGTCACTGAACTTTGTTTGCCTCTCTTCATCTAAAAAAAGTGGGCTGGAGTAGAAAATGCAAACCACTTCAGTATCTTTGTCAAGAAAATCCCGAATGGGGTCCCAAAGAGTCAGACAGAACTGAAACAGTGGAACAATAGCAGCAAGGTGGATCTATAAGAGAATTCTCTCTAATTATATAAAAATAGTATCTATACCATTCAAATCACTCTTGAAAAACTTAGAAGGAAAAGTCTACTACAGGGGTTAATATAAAAGGGTTCGATAGCTGCTCCTCACTAACAAAGGTGTTTTTATATCCAGCAAAGCAGTCAGCTATACAGTTCTGTCTCTTTTCACACCCTCTTTTTCATTTTGAAGGTCTCTACTGAAAAGATAAAACAAACAAAAATCAACGCATCCTCATTTCTGTCTCCTTCTGAAGCCAGTAATTGTCCTGTACTTGCCACTTTGCAGAAACAACTACAAAAACAAACAAGTTCCCTCTGCTTCCAAGGCCACCGACACAGCTTCAGGGATAATGACATGCCTGCTACATGCTTACTTCAAGAAAATTCTGGCCTCTCATACTTATATGTTTCTAAATAAATGGCTTTCTGCTATACAGCCTGCTAGCATTGAGATGACCTTAGGCAGGGTCCACAAGGGCTGGGTACTTGCCCTTCAAGCACACCTATATACAATTATACCCACACACACATTCACACTCACACACACACAGACGTGGTTCAGTCCTAGGAAAATCTGGTCTTTAATTAAAATGATTAGCCTTCCTATTCTCATTGTCCCATGAACAATCCTCCACTGTATCACCTGGAAATATATATATATATATATATATATATATATATATATATATATATATATATATATATATATATATATGGCTTGAATTATGGCTTACATCAAGTTCCCCCAAGGCAGGAGGAGTGAGAAAGATACTGTGTACAAATGTATACAGGTGTGGGACAGATAACCTATTTCTACACTAAAATAAATGCCAAATATGAGGGGGAAAACAGGACACATGAATGAAATACACAGAATTCAGTAGTTTATCTTATAGTGACAGTTATAACAACTGGGAGGCTAATCAGAACATGAATTAGTTTGCAATAGAAATAAAACATGTTTTATTTCATCTCAGTACTTCTCTGAGCTACCACTCCCACTTAACTACTATTCATACATTTCAGTAGTGGGCCAATCTTCTTTTTATTGTCCATCCTCTCTAATGTAGTAGATTCCCCTGCCATCAGCCATCAGTCCTCCCAAACCACCCACACCTTGTTCACACATTTCAGGACTCACAAGGTTGCTGCGAGTCTTGGACATGCTACTTAAGGATGCTGCTTAGCCAAAATGAGGGAAACCAAACACAAAAGGAACAAATGTAGTCATGAACTTAAATGTGCTTTGGTGGGAGATTGGGTGGGAGACAGTGATATTGTCCTTTCCCCAATTCCACTCTTAAAATGCAGCTTAAAAGAGTTCACACATGTCATGGTTAAAGAAAGAGAGAAGAAAGGAAAATAGACTGTTTTGTGTATCTGATGAGTCGTCAGATTTTGCAGATCATTGACCAATTAGGGGATTAGTCCTGTTCTACAGGATGTCCCTAAAGTCTGAACACATAGGTAAAAATGCATACTTTGAAATATTTGGAATATTAACTGACCTTAGCTCCCTTGACTTCTTTTTCTGAGGTATGTGGAGGTGTACTCAGTGAAAATCACAGATGCAACACACTTGATTGAACACATGAAGAGTGAATGCGCTAAAATTGATGGCAATTTTGAGTTATTGCATTAAGTTCATGTGAATCTTGCAAAATGCATCAACATTTACATCACAAATTATGGAAATCATATTGAAAAGGTTATTTGTTAATATTCTAATCACATAAAATATTGTTGAAAATTTAATTCATTTCTTGAAAATATGCATTTTTGCCTTTGTCTCCAGACTTTAGGAACACCCTGTATAGAAAGGGGAACCATGTCCTTCATGACCATCAACAACTACCACTAATAGGCAAATACAGGAGTCCTAGGAATGGCAAAACCTTCAAGACTATCGGTCTTTCTTCTGGCCTAGCACTCATAGACATCTTTCAGGGAAACGACTCCTGTGGCAAATGACCTGGCCATCCCCACTACCTTCTAAAGCAACTGCCACACCCAGGTCAGGAAAGTCAGTAAGGCAGAATAAAGCAATAAGGCACCTTGGGAAACAGGAGGCAGCAAGTGACTGGAAAGTCAAACCTCCATCACCACCATCTCAAATAA